>NC_140979.1:920884-1068384 GCF_056783735.1 Eptatretus burgeri
CTGTATACGGCTTGTCCCTGCATCATTGCCTGCATGTTTGGAATGTTTGTCCACACAATACATGATGGGGAATGTCGATTGTGAATATGTTAATGTGACACCACCGGACATGTGCTGTGGTTGGCATGATCACAAAATGGGGCCCTCAGTACAAAATGGTGGCCGTATGATGTATCGGGGCAACAATTGTGAGTGAAGTGAGGCCAGCTGAGATTTCCAACCAATGGGTTAATGGCAAACCACTGTTTAACAAATATTGGAACCATTTTTAAAAATTCAAAAAGGATGTTGGGATGTTCCTCCAAAAAGTATGTCAAGAGGTGTAATGAAAGAAAGAAAGAAAGAAAGAAAGAAAGAGGTGTAATCTCCAGCTTATCGGCTTCAACTCACTCAATTTGAAGGAGTTTTGTTCCGAGGGCTCTTTGACTTGTTTCTCTTTGTTGCAATCTCTGCTCTCTTCCTTGTTTAAAAATGTTTTTTATGACTTGTTTCTTTACTTTTTAAAATACACCAGTGAGTTATGCTTTGCTTACACATTGTAATCAATAACAACCCGTGCTTCCCCATTGTCTTGTGTTGCTCACCTGCATTTGATTTTTAATTTACTTAAATTTTCATTCGTTTATATTTTCATTTACGGATGTTTTCCGATGGTTCTGTGAGTTTTCCCGGTGTATCGGCTTTGATGTCCATCGGCTCGCAAAATTTCATCTTTCTCCATCACCCGGATGGTACCGATCTTAAATATCAGTCGGTGAGTCGGTGGTTGGAATGACCTTTGCAAATTAGATTACACAAACTGCTTGAAATGAAGAAGTTCGACCACTGATTTAAAAAAGTTGTCGTACATACTTAAAGACGTGCTCATATTGTAATGGTACTGTACGTACTTTATGGACGATCCAACATTCTGAATAGCACCTACGTTCTGTCACCCACTTCCTGATAATATTCCACCGTTAAACACGCCCATATATTGGTCCTCTGGAAAATGTCTAGTAGCCCCCCCCCCATCTGTCTGATTGACAGGAGTAACCCCGCCCTCCCCTCCGATCCCTTCCTATTATTTTACAAAGCAGTGCAGTTTTGTGTGCTTTTCGTGGAATCGTTTCAAGCTATTGTAATTTCGACAGCGAAGGATTTTCTGCATTAAGTACAACTCTGTCCAATGCTTCCAGTCCTTGCTATTGAAAGAGGCAGCTCGGAGATACAGTACACTACACTCCCTGAAGATTATTATTATGATCAGCTGATATGGAATTTAAATTCTTAATTTAAATTCCAGACAAGGTGTCATCGCGAACTGTCCGTATGTCCGTCCGTCCTTCTCTTATTTTGACTTCTCTGGCCAAACCGCCTGGCCAATCCAGCTGAAATTTGGCAGCAACGTTCCTCTCCTGACTGCAAACAGGAATTGCAAAGCTCGTTCCGGTCACATGACTTGAAGTAGAAAATTGCGTAAAATTCCTTCAAAAATCTTCTCCAGACCCATCGGTCAGAATTCTGCCAAATATTTGTGACAACATGATGATGGGGGTCCTGATGTTAAATTGCGGAGGCCGTGCTGATCACGTGACCGGTCGTGTTTCAAAGTGGCAGTCGCCCAAATTCCTTTCAAAATCTTCCTCTCGACCCACCAGTCAGAATGCTACCAAATTTGGGATACAACATTAGGCAAGGTAGGGATATTAAAGTGCAGAGGCCGTGATGATCACGTGACCGGAAGTGTGTCAAAGTGGCAGTCGCCTAAATTCCTTTCAAAATCTTCCTCTTGACCCACCAGTCAGAATGCTACCAAATTTGGGATACAACATGAGGCAAGGTAGGGATATTAAAGTGCGGCGGTCATGCCGATCACATGACCGGAAGTGTGTCAAAATGGCCGACTTCGTCAATTTTTGGGAAAATCACGTAAATTCCGTCAAAAATCCTCTTTACCCAGGGGGCAAACCCCCCAAATTTTTTGCAAAAACAGACATGGTCTGTTCTAAAAGTTTGTTGTATATGGTTAGATAACTCCGCAATTCAAGATGGCGTCCAAGATGCCGCCATATTTTTAAATCACCATAACGTCGTCAATTGTGATCTATTTTCATGTGTAATACTTCGTTTCTCTGGTTTTCTAAGTCAGGGAATCTATTTATGATGGTTTCAGAGTGATATGATGTGTTTTATACTATTTATTACATGTTAATATATTATTTTAAGGCAACCATGACACAGAAAATCAACAATAACACTACACAGTAGTTTACTGTTATTGTAAGAACAATAATGGAACAGAATGGTACTGGTTACAAAGAACACAGATTACATGAGAAATGAACTTACTGCACGTGCTTCACAGTTTGGAACGCAAGCGAAATGGCTGAGGCAAATATTCGTAAAATTCATGTCAGTGATACACGCCACAATGTTTCATCATATGAACAGGTCTACCACTCAATATAATGCTGCAATACAAGTGTCCATGTGAACAGCTGATGGTATACAGTTAATTGTCACTGTCTGAGTTACTGCTGTCACTGCTGTCAAATGCTGCAGTGTATTTCACTCGGCTGCACTTGGTGGCTGATCCCGGGCAACGACATCCCATGTAACAGGCCACGTTCTTCCTGGCACAGGAACAGTTCTTGTTGCAGTCTTTGGCGCATCCACATGCAATAGCCTTTGTAATTGTCTGTGGCCAGGCTGGTTGAGTTGACAGGACTGGAACTAGTTTGCCATCCTCCAGAGCCCAACCATAATCCACAAATGGGGGAAGCTGAGGCTTGGCAACATGTGCAGTCTTATCTATAAGTTGCAAGAGCTGCACACTGTAGATGTAGAAGGAATGTCTCTTCTGTTGGTGGGAGTAGTTTCAGCATGGTTGACCTGTTGTTCAGGAATTTATAGGCTCTAAACTTTCCAAGATCGCAGTCCTCGAAGTCATCATATCTGTTGGTGTACACAGCAATGACAAGTTTGCGTGCCTGGTTGATGAGGTCTGATGTGATCTGGTTGCGGTTCTGACCTTGCTCATCGAAGTGTTCGAGCTCAGGTATGTCTATGGCAGTGGTTCCCAACCTTTTCTATGCCCCACACCCCCAGGAAATGTTCGATTAATGTTCGCACCCCCTACAAAAGTAATATCACATTTGAAGATGAAGAAGTCTAATTTATAATTTTTGAACCAGAAATTGAACCACATACAATACTGCGGGTGAACAAATTGAACTGAAAAAATAAGCTTTTAACTCAGTGCATAAAATGCAAGTATAAATTGAGCAATTAGATTCTAATTTGTTCAGAAAAAAATTGTAAACAGTAAAATCAATCCCAATTGTGAACATAAAATTAAATGACTTCTTTGCTCCTGCTTCTCATTCACGATTTTGTCAAAACGTGGAACTTTTTTGCTGACTGCGATCCAAAGGTCTGCCTGTGGATTCAGGCGATTACTAGATTTTGTCTTGATTGACAAAAGAGAATTGAATCCACATTCACACAAGTATGTTGTTGCAAATGGAATGAGGACATGGAGTGCTTTTCCACCAAGTCTTGGGAACATATCCAGTGCTGCACACCAAAACTCCTCCAAAGTCTTGCTTTCAAATTGCATTTCAAGAGTTCGATTTGTCTGCAAATCAATAACATCTTCCTTCAGCTCTTCATCATCTGACATTTTCTCCAAATTATAGGAATATGGATTCATGATCCATTCTTCTGAAATCTTCAGGTCTCCAGCAGCAAAATATCCATCAAACGATTCTGACAGCATTTGCAAATAAACCACAATTTCTTCACGCACAGTAGGAGTTATGGATCCAGCATCATTAACCATCTCTTCCAGTGAAGGAAAATTTGAGAGACTGCCTCTTTCCATCCTTCGACGCCAAATGTGTAACTTTTCTTTGAAGGAATTCAACTTTTCACAAGCCTTCAATATGTTTATCTCTTTTCCTTGAAGAGAAATACTCAGGTCATTCATACGAGTGAAAATGTCAGCCAAGTAAGCCAGCATTTGGGCGAATTCCTGATTCCAATGCCCCAACCAGATCACATCCACACTCCTCCAGAAAAACTTTGATTTCTTCCCGCAGTTCAAAGAAGCGGGTTAAAGCTTGTCCTCGTGACAACCAACAGACTTCTGTGTGGAAAAGCAAAACTGAATACTCACAACCCAGATCCTCACAAAATGATTTGAAGATGCGATGGTTCAAAGCCCTCCCCCTGATCCAGTTGATGATCTTCACACAAGTATCAAGGACTTTTTTCAAATTTGGAGGCAATGTTTTTGATGCCAAAGCATGCTGATGAAGAAAACAATGGGTAACTTGCAAGTCTGGAATCTCCTTTTTCATGAATGCAGAAAATCCAGATTTATTTCCAAGCATTGCAGGTGCCCCGTCAGTGCACACAGAACCAATGACTTTGATATCGAAATCATGTTGGTGTTGAAAATGACACTATTGAACTCGACGTCCTCAAAACCCCTATATGGATCCCGAGATCGTGTCTCCAGCCCTTCCAGAAGTCATTTTAGCCCCGGACTCAAGTTAATCCTTCAGACTCAAGTTACAAACCCCGAGATCGTGAGGTTCCAGTCCTTCTCTATCGGAGTCTATCGGTTGAAACAAAAATCTATACATATACGAGGGATGTGTGTGTGTGACACCATTTTTCTCAGAGATGGCCAAATGGATATTCGTCAAACTTTGAGAGGTTCATTATTGAGTGACAATGAGTGTTGTAGTGGGGGGGGGGGAAGTAAAAAAAATTTTGGATTAAAAAAAAATCTCTATAGTGTCTAATCCTTTGTAGCAATGTGAAAGGTAATATTAAATGATCCCCGACTCCCTCCCTGAATGGAAGTGTTTTAGGTGGGTGTGGGGAAGTGCTTTTGGCCCACACACAAAAAAAAAAATCAAAATTTGATTTCTTCAAAATGCCAAAAGGATGAGAACAGCACCGGGCAATGCCAGGTATCCCTGCTCGTACTTAATCGAGTACAATTTCTTGAAAAGGCCGACAGAGTGCAAAATGAATCCAGGTGAGACGAATTATAAATTATGAGATCGTCATTGGCACACAAGTGTTCATACACTACATGTGGGAAAAGGATTTTAAAAGGTACAGCAACAGAGGAGAGGCAGCAGCTTACAAGAGTAAACAAGCCGGTAGGCGACGAGGGATTCGCGAGGATCGAAGCGCTGGATACGATGCTTTTCATTCAGACCGATCCACCGACGAAGATTCATTGCCAAGACGTATTGGTTCACATACAATTGTTCCTCTGCCTGGCAAGATTTTTCCTATTGCGTATTTTGCCAACTGGCACTCCTCATAAAAAATGATGGTAAATAGACATCCTATTTTGGAAGGACTACCATTTGAAAAATAATCGGTTTGCTGGTTTGTGCTGTGGAGCCTCGCGTTGCAGACACACACACACACACACACACACACACACACACACACACACACACACACACACAGACACACACACACAGACACACACACAGACACACAGACACACACACACAGACACACACACACACACAGACACACACACACACACACACAGACACACACACACACACAGACACACAGACACACACACACAGACACACACACACACACAGATTGCTGGAATTATAGATCGATGACCCCACAGCCTGCACTGTTGAGGAGATCGTGGACGTGGTGTTCGGGCTTGTGGAGGGTGTTAAGGGGAGGGGAAGAGAGAGGGGCGGGGTTCTCCGTCGTGGATTGATATCAAAACGTGGAGGGCGGGGCCAGGGCGGACGAGCGCGCGAGAGGGCATGAGCTGAGGGCGGGGCCAGAGCGGAGGGCGGGGCCAGAGGGGAGGGCTGGGCCAGAGCGGAGGGCGGGGCCAGAGCAGGGCGGACGAGCGCGCGAGAGGGCATGAGCTGAGGCCCGTTGGTGGACGGAGCCGTGTGGTGGTCAACGATAAATAAGAACAGAGTTCAATTTGTTCGACCACTTTATTAGCGTGGAACGACAATAATCAAACAAGTATTGAACAGGTTGAAACACCCACAACATCCCTGGCTCCGGGTCAGGCTGCGCATGCGCACTGGCACAGGGGACCGTCGATATGTGGAATTACCGTAAAGTACAATGTTCTCTATCTCCCTCGAGTCTTTATTATGTTAATAGATAAAGGCTGAGAAAATATTAAGTTTAATGAATGAACAAAAGTTTATATCGCCCATCGTGTGACTATTCCATGGAGTAGTCCTTGTGTCAGGCAGGCACGCTGGTCGCTCTGGTGGATCGGCGTTGACCTATCGCTGGTGCTGGTGGTGTCACATCGGGCCCCAGTGGGGATGGGGCTCTCGGGGTTTCAGGGGCCGATGGTGGCGTCTGGAGGATCCGCGCGCCTCGGTGTGCCTCGTCCTGGTGCTGCTGGCGTGTCTAAAACGGGTGTCGTCTTGCGCCGGGGTGTGCATACTGACGTCAGTGCCGGCGTGGGCCCCGTTGGCGTCGCAGATGTCACGGGTTCGCTGTCGAGGTCAGGCAGTTGCGGTGTTACAACGGGTGCAGGTACAGTGATGCGGGTTGCTAGATCATCATAGATAGACCGGGTGGCAGCTGGTCATTGCGAACTGGGCTAAACTTGCGCAGGAATTTCCTGTTCCGAAGTGTGACTCTGCCCGAGCCATCGATCTTGATCACGTATTGGTCGTGTTGGCGCACCTCCACGATACTGCCTGTCTTGTCCCATTTTTGGGTGGAATCCTGTCTGGTTCTGTACGCGGACTTGGTCCCCTACAGCAAAGTGGCGGAAGGCGGCGTTTGGTGTGTTCTGCCCAGGTGTCGGCTGTGCGGATATGACGTTTGCGGAGGGCCTCCTCCCTCGCTTTCAGGGTCTCATGCCAAGTGTCGTGCGGTCTGTACTTCCCGGGGATAATTGGGATGAAATCGCGTATCGGGCGGCCGAAGACACACATTGCCGGGGAGATCTTCGTGTCAGGGTCAGGCGTGTTACGATATTGTAGTATCGCTCTCTGCACAGCGTCAGTGTCAAGTTCTCCCTGCGGGCTGGTGTTGTCCGTGATAAGTCGTTTCATTGTCTTAACTCCAATCTCCGCGCGACAGTTGCTGTGAGGGAAGGCCACCGATGACAAGCGGTGGTGTACGCCCCATCTGTGCAGGAATGACCTGGTCTCGGTGGAGGTGAACTCCGGACCCCCATCCGGCCCGCGCTCTCCTGGTGTCCCGTACGTCACGAAGGCGCGACGTAAGTGGTTTATGAGTCCGGCGGCGCCACCCGTCGACTTTGAGATGATCGGCCAGTTCGAGTATCTGTCCACTGTCACAAGGTAGTGTGCACCCCTGTGTACAAAGAAGTCCGAGCACACTGCCTGAAAGGGATAAACGACCGGAATAGGTGGAGTTGGTGGCGCTCCAGGCTGTGATGGTGCCATCCGGTGGCAGTGTTTGCAGTTTTTCCGAGTGGCGCTGATGTCGGCCGACATGCCTGGCCAGAATACAGAGGATTCTGCGCGGGCGGTCATCATTGATACGCCCTGGTGGGCAGCGTGTAGGGCGCTCAGCACATCGCCGCGGAGTGAGGGTGGTATGACTACTCGGTCCTTGTATAGGATCACTCCATCTGTCGATGTAATGTTCTCGCGGTACTGGTGATAGTCGCGAATTGTCTCTGGCATCTCGATTTTTGAGTCGGGGATGCCGTTCATTGTCATTCCCTCCAATATGTGCATATCGCCATCGCTGCTGGTGGCTTCCCTGACGCGATCCCATGTTACTGATCGCAATGATTCGAGGCCCGCGGCACACCATGCCAGGTTGTCTTTGACGTCGTCGTCATACTCCGGCTCAGTTTGGCGTAGGAGGGACAGGACGTCGGTGTGCGTGCTTGGTTGGAGGTGGGTCGCTATGGTGGCATTGTCATCTGGAAGGTTCATGAGTGGAGGTCGCGTGGTGCCAACTGGCCTGCGCGACATGGCATCTGCCGCCTTGTTCTTCATGCCCGGGATATGTATGATGCGGAAGCGATAACGCAGGGTCTTCTCCTTGAGGTTCCTGAGGCGGGGGTTGGGTATGTCGTCAAGTGCTCTGTCCGAAAGGAGTTTCAGCAGTGGTTTGTGGTCTACCGCAACGATCAGGTTCTCGCAGCCCAGTACGAAGTAGCGCGCTTTGTCCAAGGCGTCCGCGACTGCGAGAGCCTCGCCCTCTATGGGCGCGTATCTGGATTCTGCCGCGTGTGTAAATCTGCTGCCGACCAGGGTTATTTTCCATCCATCAGTGCAGCAGAATGGTCTAACTGGCACGCATCGGCAGTGCTTTTGAAGCAACCAGAATCCGATTCCCTCCTTCGACCAGTCCGTGGCGATGCATGTTGGCTTAGTTTTGTCAAATATGCGGACACCGTGTTCGATTTCTTGTACGATCACGTCTTTCGACTCGCGGAATATGTCCTCTAACTCCATGGACCACTGGAAGCGTTCTCCACTTTTCAGGAGCTTCCGGAATGGCTGCATTCGTTCGGCCATACTAAAGGCGTATGCCACCTGGTTGACAAGCCCGAACCACGATCTGACGTCGGTGATGTTACGCGGTTGTGGGAAATCGTGGATTGCTTCCAGGTAGCGGCTGCACGGTCGCATGTCGGTCATGGTGATGGTAAAGCCCGCGAAGTCCACCGTGGGTGCGCTGAAGACAAACTTCTCCGGGTTGAGGATGATTCCATTCCGGCCGCATATATCCAGCCATTGGACCGCCTGGAAGTAGCTCCCCTCAATCGTGTCTGACCATAGGAACGTGTCATCTACGCACTTGGTCTTGTTACCAATGTCCGCGACGATCTCATCGTATCGTCGTGAGTAACCGTCCCCCGATGCCATATACCCTTGTGGGGCAGATAGGTACCGGTAGCGCCCCCATGGAGTGATGAAGGTCGTCTTGTGGCGGTCGTCCTCGTGTAGGCGGACGCTATGGTAACCGTTCCATGCGTCGAATACTGTCTTGCGCTTCCCGTTAGGTACGCGTCTCGCCTGGTGGAACGGGGATTGGGTGTGGTGGGTCTCGCGGAACGCATGCTTGTTCAAGGCCTGAAAGTCGACGGTGCGTCGCGGCTTGCCATTCTTTTTCGCGCAAATTACCATGCGGTGACACCATGTCACCGGCGTGCGACGGGCAGTACTTCCTCCAACACGCCGAGCCGAACGTCCTGGTCGAGGCCTGCTTTTACCTCATCTTGCCAATGTATGGCCACGGAGATGGGAGGTGTGATGGGCAACCGGTGTCGCGTTCTCACTGAGCATAAGACGTAGTGGCGGGCCGGTCATTCTCGGTAGTGGCTGGTGTGGGCACGTGTTGAATGTGCTCTGAGCATACATCCTGAGTAAATGTGACTGTAGTGCCTCTCTGTTGGCCTCGGTCGCTGGCATGGGGAGTGCGGTCGGCTTGTCGGCGGCTCCGCGCGTCGCGGGCAGTCGCACAATTCCGAGGTTGTCAGATTCACCTCTCCGAGTGTCGGGAATCTGTCCGAGATCATTCCCAGGTCCATGCAGGCCGCGCGGGAGAGGAAGATGCGGTCTGAAGAGTCCGTCACATACGCGATTTGGCGCGTCTCCAATCTCCGAGCGTCATCACTGTTACCGGCGAATCTAACTACCACGGCTCCGAGGATACGAATTCCTCTGTTGTTTGCGGCCTTCATGGTCATGGATACAGGTATGAGGTCCTCGGTACTCAGGCCCATTTGTTGGACGACTTTAATGCCGATCAGGCAGCTCTGGCACCCCGTGTCTGCCATAGCAGGTAGGGTTACCGCGCGGGTGTGTTTCAGGAGGTTAAAACCCAGCGCTTTGTAATCCTCGCGCTTGTTGGTGAGAGTGAGGTTGACGTATGGCTGCGGGTCGGATATGCGTTTCATCCACTTATCGCACATATCATCGTACAGGTGGTGAGCGAGGGGAAGCGTGCGCATTTCGTCCTCTGTGCTGGCCATGGTGACCGTGCATAGCTCGGACGAAGGCTGCCGTCTGCTCGTCGTACATCCCGTCGGTCTCCTTAGATGGGGGTCTTGCCGATCGGCCGCCCAGGCACGCCTTGTCGAGGTGATTCTGGCGGTCACACTTCCGGCACTTTTTACCGTATCCGGGGCACTCTCGGCGCGTCTGGCGCGCCATTGAGGCGTTTTGCCGTGGCCCACCTCACCGCAGTAGATGCATACTCCTTCGGGCTTGGCCTTCCGTTTTTCCGGCCTGGCTCCTACTCTGGCGCGGACGTCCTGTCGCTTTCCCCGCCAGTACGAACTACTGATCGCGTCCGTGCTCTGAGTGTCAAGCAGGCGCGATGCCGAGCGTTTTCCAGACTCTTTGGCCTCGATATACTCTATCATGTCCTTTAATGGCATGTCCTGGTTCTTCTCACCGAGTAGGTCAAGTTGTATTTCTTGGTCCGCGATGCCACGGGCAACCACGTTGCGCAATATCTCTTCGGTGAAGTCGTTGACCTGATCGCACCCCGCCTTGGTGCACTTCATTTCATACTTGCACGTGTCCGCCTGCCCCTTGATGCGGGCGTGGAACGACCGGACGGGCTCCTCGTGTCCCTGCCGCATGTTAGACAGGGCCACTCGAGCTACCATCGTGTTCTCCGTCCGGACGGCGAGCGCCTTCATGGCGGCGAGGACGTCTTCTTCATCGCTGCCCACGAGGCTCCGACCCGCCGCGCGAGTGAGGTCCTTTCTCAGCTCCTCCTCACAGCACTCCAGTAGCTGCGCGACTATGTCAGGTCCGACAAGCTTAGTACCTGTTTGTATTCGCCCCAGCGGGTTATGAAGTACGACCAGGCCTCGCCCGTTCCGGCCAGTGCTATGGAGGGACGCTTGAGTTTCTCCATCTTGGCATTCGAGCTCGCCGCCCTGGGGGCGGCGACGTGCACAGTGGCGTGTATACTCAACATGGCGGCCACCACTGCCGCCTCTGCGTGTGTAGCCATATAGTCACAACCCTCGATCGGGCACTCGGCTTCCACCGGCGCCATAGGAACAGTTATTCTGGAGTAAACGTTCTATTTTCGGTGATGCACACGTGTGTACAGTGTCCTGGGGGCGAAGATTGGGTACAGTACCCGAGAAACCCAAACTCACTGTCGACGTTCTCGTGGTACGTTTTCACCCAGTCGCGTCCTCCTCAGCACCGACGATCTTTACTCGACTGCATCAAGCTGTTTGATTATAAATAAGAACAGTTCAATTTGTTCGACCACTTTATTAGCGTGGAACGACAATAATCAAACAAGTATTGAACAGGTTGAAACACCCACAACATCCCTGGCTCCGGGTCAGGCTGCGCATGCGCACTGGCACAGGGGACCGTCGATATGTGGAATTACCGTAAAGTACAATGTTCTCTAAACGAGGGTGTCCAAGAGAGACGTGTACGATGGAACGGGCATGCAGACACCTGGGACATCGTCATGAAGATCGTGGGCGCTGAGAGGGCTCGTTACGGTCAGACTTGTCCGAAACCGATGTCTGTTCTTGTCCGCATGTTCCTCCTCCTCCCCATCGTGTGGTGTTCAAACAGTAAGTGAGTTGAGGTGAAGACCCGTGTTCAATATTTAGCGCTTGGTTGGTCTCATCATCGCATGTACATGACCGGATCTTCCACAGAACCAAACGGCTTACCCGTTGTCCGACGTGTAGGGACAAGGCATGGACAGAACACAATGTGGACTCTTTCTTTTGTTCTGCACATGGCTTGTCCCTTCATGATTACCTGCATCGTTTAGAATGTTTTATTGATTTAGAATGTTTGTCTGCACAGAATACATGATGGGGCATGTCTATTGTGAATATGTTAATATGACAACACCGAACATGTACTGTGGGTGGCAATGATCACAAAATGGCGCCGTCAGTACAAAATGGCGCCCTCAGTATAAAATGGCTTCCTCAGTATAAAATGGCTTCCTCAGTACAAAATGGCGCCCTTAGTATGAAATGGCGCCCTCAGTATAAAATGGCGTCCTCAGTATAAAATGGCACCCTCAGTACAAAATGGCGCCCTGAGTATAAAATGGCGCCCTCAGTACAAAATGGCATCCTCAGTATAAAATGGCTTCCTCAGTATAAAATGGCTTCCTCAGTACAAAATGGCGCCCTTAGTATGAAATGGCGCCCTCAGTATAAAATGGCGCCCTCAGTATAAAATGGCACCCTCAGTACAAAATGGCGCCCTGAGTATAAAATGGCGCCCTCAGTACAAAATGGCGCCCTTAGTATGAAATGGCGCCCTCAGTACAAAATGGCGCCCTTAGTATAAAATGGCACCCTCAGTATAAAATGGCGTCCTCAGTATAAAATGGCGCCCTTAGTGTAAAATGGTGCCCTCAGTATAAAATGGCGCCCTCAGTATAAATGGCGCCCTCAGTACAAAATGGCTCCCTCAGTATAAAATGGCGCCCTCAGTATAAAATGGCGCCGTCAGTATAAAATGGCGCCCTCAGTATAAAATGGCGCCCTCAGTATAAAATGGCGCCCTCAGTATAAAATGGCGCGTTCAGTATAAAATGGCGCGTTCAGTATAAAATGGTGCGTTCAGTATAAAATGGCGCCGTCAGTATAAAATGGCGCCCTCAGTATAAAATGGCGCCCTCAGTATAAAATAGCACCCTCAGTATAAAATGGTGCCCTCAGTATAAAATGGCGCCCTGAGTATAAAATGGTGCCCTCAGTATAATATGGCGTCCTCAGTATAAAATGGCGCCCTCAGTACAAAATGGCGCCCTCAGTATAAAATGGCGGCCTCAGTACAAAATGGCGCCCTCAGTACAAAATGGCGGCCGTATGATTGATCAGGGCTTCACACTCGTGAGTGAACTTCGAGTCGCTGAGATTGCCAACCAATGGGAGAATGACAAACCACTGTTTAACAAATAATAAAAACATTTTTAAAGTGTTCAAAAAGGTTGTTTGGATGTTACTCGAAAAAATATACATTTTTCTCAACATTGTGTAAAAAAGTGTCTTCAGTGTTACAATCATCTTGTCTCGTCAATAAACATCGCTAATGAATTTTTCCATTACGGGCGTGTGGGCGGAACGTCTCCAATGGAATTTTCCATCACGGGCGTGTGGGCGGAACGTCTCCAATGGAATTTTCCAGAATGGGCGTGTGGGCGGAACGTCTCCAATGGAATTTTCCATTAGTGGGCGGAACGTCTCCAATGGAATTTTCCATAACGGGCGTGTGGACAGAACGTCTCCAATGGAATTGTCCATTACGGGCGTGTGGGCGGAACGTCTCCAATGGAATTTTCCATCACGGGCGTGTGGGCGGAACGTCTCCAATGGAATTTTCCAGAATGGGCGTGTGGGCGGAACGTCTCCAATGGAATTTTCCATTACGGGCGTGTGGGCGGAACGTCTCCAATGGAATTTTCCATCACGGGCGTGTGGGCGGAACGTCTCCAATGGAATTTTCCAGAATGGGCGTGTGGGCGGAACGTCTCCAATGGAATTTTCCATAACGGGCGTGTGGGCGGAACGTCTATAATGGAATTTTTCATCACGGGCGTGTGGGCGAAACGTCTCCAATGGAATTTTCCATAACGGGCGTGTGGGCGGAAGTCTCCAATGGAATTTTCCATAACGCACGTGTGGGCGGAACGTCTGCAATGGAATTTTCCATAATGGGTGTGTAGGCGAACGTCTCCAATGGAATTTTCCACAACGGGTGTGTGGACAGAATGCTTCGAATGAAATTTTCCAGAACGGGCGTGTGGGCGGAACGTCTCTAATGGAATTTTCCATAACGGGCGTGTGGGCGGAACGTCTCCAATGGAATTTTCCATAACGGGCGTGTGGGCGGAACGTCTCCAATGGAATTTTCCATAACGGGCGTGTGGGTGGAATGTCTCCAATGGAATTTTCCATAACGGGCGTGTGGACAGAACGTCTCCAATGGAATTTTCCATAACGGGCGTGTGGGCGGAACGTCTCCAATGGAATTTTCCATAACGGGTGTGTGGGCGGAACGTCTCCAATGGAATTTTCCATCATGGGCGTGTGGGTAGAACGTCTCCAATGGAATTTTCCATAACGGGCGTGTGGGCGGAACGTCTCCAATGGAATTTTCTATAACGGGCGTGTGGGCGAAACGTCTCCAATGGAATTTTCCATTACGGGTGTGTGGGTGGAACGTCTCCAATGGAATTTTCCATAACGGGCGTGTGGGTGGAACGTCTCCAATGGAATTTTCCATAACGGGCGTGTGGGCGAAACGTCTCCAATGGAATTTTCCATTACGGGCGTGTGGGTGGAACGTCTCCAATGGAATTTTTCATCACGGGCGTGTGGGCGAAACGTCTCCAATGGAATTTTCCATAACGGGTGTGTGGATGGAACGTCTCCAATGGAATTTTCCAAAACGCACGTGTGGGCAGAACATCTCCAATGGAATTTTCCATAATGGGTGTGTAGGCGAACGTCTCCAATGGAATTTTCCATAACGGGTGTGTGGACAGAACGTTTCTAATGAAATTTTCCATAACGGGCGTGTGGGCGGAACGTCTCTAATGGAATTTTCCATAACGGGCGTGTGGGCGGATCGTCTCCAATGGGATTTTCCATAACGGGCGTGTGGGTGGAACGTCTCCAATGGAATTTTCCATAACGGGCGTGTGGGCGGAACGTCTCCAGTGGAATTTTCCATAACAGGCATGTGGACAGAACGTCTCCAATGGAATTTTCCATAACGGGTGTGTGGGCGTGGCTTGACTCGTGCGGTCCTGTGGAGACACAGCAGGAAAGTGGTTGCAAGGGGGAACAAACTGCCACCTCCCCCCCCCGATATACAGAGTGTTTTTATTTCGATTAAAAGCACACTCTCAACAGATTACTGACGCACAGTTTTTTTAATATATCGTGTGTGGAATATGTTTAACATCGAGGGAGTTTATATTCATTTTAAATATTTTCATGTTAAAAATATCATATTGATTTTAATTGTTAAGTACAGTTCCCCATTCCTCAACACTTTGGTGAGATCGGTCAACACCAACACAATATTCAAACATTTGTGGTTCTGTGGGTGCTCTATGAGACGTGTCTGTGAGTGTGAGTGAGATTTAGCACTTGGTTGGTCTCATCATCGCTCGTACATGACCACATCCTCCACAGAACCAAAAGGCTTACCCTTTGTCCGACTTGCAGGGACAAGCCCTGTAGAGAACACAATGTCGAGAACATTACGTAGACCCCACATTGCCTTCTGTAATCGGCTTGTCCCTGCATCATTGCCTGCATGTTTAGAATGTTTGTCCACACAGAATACATGATGGGGAATGTCGATTGTGAATATGTTAATGTGACACCACCGGACATGTGCTGTGGTTGGCATGATCACAAAATGGGGCCCTCAGTACAAAATGGTGGCCGTATGATGTATCGGGGCAACAATTGTGAGTGAAGTGAGGCCAGCTGAGATTTCCAACCAATGGGTTAATGGCAAACCACTGTTTAACAAATATTGGAACCATTTTTAAAAATTCAAAAAGGATGTTGGGATGTTCCTCCAAAAAGTATGTAAAGAGGTGTAATGAAAGAAAGAAAGAAAGAAAGAAAGAAAGAGGTGTAATCTCCAGCTTATCGGCTTCAACTCACTCAATTTGAAGGAGTTTTGTTCCGAGGGCTCTTTGACTTGTTTCTCTTTGTTGCAATCTCTGCTCTCTTCCTTGTTTAAAAATGTTTTTTATGACTTGTTTCTTTACTTTTTAAAATACACCAGTGAGTTATGCTTTGCTTACACATTGTAATCAATAACGACCCGTGCTTCCCCATTGTCTCGTGTTGCTCACCTGCATTTGATTTTTAATTTACTTAAATTTTCATTCGTTTATATTTTCATTTACGGATGTTTTCCAATGGTTCTGTGAGTTTTCCCGGTGTATCGGCTTTGATGTCCATCGGCTCGCAAAATTTCATCTTTCTCCATCACCCGGATGGTACCGATCTTAAATATCAGTTGGTGAGTCGGTGGTTGGAATGACCTTTGCAAATTAGATTACACAAGCTGCTTGAAATGAAGAAGTTCGACCACTGATTTAAAAAAGTTGTCGTACATACTTAAAAGACGTGCTCAAATTGTAATGGTACTGTACGTACTTTATGGACGATCCAACATTCTGAATAACACCTACGTTCTGTCACCCACTTCCTGATAATATTCCATCGTTAAACACGCCCATATATTGGTCCTCTGGAAAATGTCTAGTAGCCCCGCCCCCCATCTGGCTGATTGACAGGAGTAATCCCGCCCTCCCCTCCGATCCCTTCCTATTATTTTACAAAGCAGTGCAGTTTTGTGTGCTTTTTGTGGAATCGTTTCAAGCTATTGTAATTTCGACAGCGAAGGATTTTCTGCATTAAGTACAACTCTGTCCAATGCTTCCAGTCCTTGCTATTGAAAGAGGCAGCTCGGAGATACAGTACACTACACTCCCTGAAGATTATTATTATGATCAGCTGATATGGAATTTAAATTCTTAATTTAAATTCCAGACAAGGTGTTGTCATCGCGCACTGTCCGTATGTCCGTCCGTCAGGTCAGGTATGGGAGCATGTGCCAGAACAGCGCGTCGCTGCGTCCACTTTCCGCCGGTACTCCAGGGGCCTCCGTCTGGCCATCCCCCAGGCAGATGCCAGGCCCATCCCCATCTCCTTGAGATGATGGTCAACCTGCTGCAACCATGAAGCACGTGGTCGGCCCACTGGCCTCCTCCACTCATGAGACTCCCTCGCTGAGAGAATCTGGTGAGCAGGATCAGCGTCAGGAAAACGAGCCACATGTCCATACAGCCGCAGCTGACGCTCACGGACTATGCAGGTAACAAATCTCATCCAAGTCTCTCTCAGCAACCGCTCGTTAGACACAAAATCCGACCAGCGATAGCCAAGGATTCTCCGAAGAGACCTGGTACCAAAGGAATTAAGTCTCCGTCTCAGATCCTTTGTCAAAGTCCAAGTCTCGCACCCATAGAGCAAGACTGGAAGTACCAAGGACCTGAAGACTCGGACTTTCGTCCTCCCGCACAGGTACCGGCAGCGCCACACCCCATGATCCAGTGAATCCATGACTCCCCAGGCCCGACCCAGACGTCTATTGACCTCCGGCTCACAACCTGCGGAGACATGAATATCACTGCCAAGGTAAGTGAATCTCTCCACGACCTCAACATCCTCACCACAAACAGACACAGATAGGACAGCTGCATCCAAGATGTCACCGAAAGCCTGGATCTTAGTTTTGACCCAAGAAATCCGTAATCCCAACGGCTCCGACTCCTCATGCAGCACCTCGAGGGCCCCCAAGAGGATGTCTAAAGTCTCCGCAAAGATGACTGCATCATCTGCAAAATCAAGGTCCGAGATCTTGACATTGCCAAACGATGCACCGCAACTTGATCTCTCCGACATCCTCCCAAAAATCCAGTCCACACAAGTGCTGAAAAGTGTGGGGGCAAGTACACATCCCTGACGAACTCCAGTAACAACTGGAAATAAGTCAGAGATGGTACCACCACACTTCACAGCACTCTCAGTACCAGAGTAGAGTTCAGACATCAGATCGATCAGTTTCGGTGGCACCCCACGAAGACCAAGAATCCTCCAGAGGACATCCCGATTCACTGAATCGAACGCTTTAGAGATCAACATAGGCTGCAAGCAGCCCCTGCCGAAACTCTCGTCTGCGTTCGGTGAGGACACGAAGTGCAAGGATACGGTCAATCGTTGACCTCTTTGGTGTAAAGCCTGACTGCTCTGGACGCTGGTGCTCAAGCAGATGGTGGCGAACCCTATCAAGAATTATCCGAGCAAAGACCTTGCCCGGCACTGAGAGCAGCGTCACCCCTCGGTAGTTGTTGCAGTCTTGGCGATCACCCTTCCCTTTCCAGAGAGGGACAACAAGGCCCCTTTTCCAGTCAGTTGGGATGATGCCTGTGTTCCAGGCAGAGCACAAAACTGCATGCAACGACACGAGAGCAGCATTTCCACCAGCCTTGAGAAGTTCAGCATGGATGCCACAGATCCCTGGAGCTTTGCCCCGTTTCAACTGGTTCACCGCAGCCCGTGTTTCCTGGCGATGGTGGACCACAGTTGATTCGAGGGTCAGCAACAGGGATTGTAACACCCTTGACGTCCAACTCGACAGCTGGGGGATCAGCCTGGTACAACCGCTCAAAATAACCGGCCCAGCGGGCCTTCACTTCAGACTCCTCTGTCAAGAGCCTACCACTCTCTACTCGAACTGCAGTGCTCCGAGGGATGGGCTTGGATGAACGTAATGCACGAATTCCCCTGTAAGCGGGACGAGAATCACCTGTCCACAGGTGATGCTCTACCCCCTCACAGATTCCTCGCACATAGGCCTCCTTGTCCACCCTCAGTGCACGTACAGTTTTACGCCTCAGCTCCCTGAACAGCTCAGCTCTGCCATTCAGCCTGTCCCTGCGACTCTGGTCAATGGTATCCAGTGTCCCTTGAGAGACAAAATTCTTCTTTGCCCTGCGGTGAACTCCAAGGCATCCACCGGCAACATCAAGGACGGTGGTCTTGAAGGTGCTCCACAACTCTTCAGGACCCCCCAAAGCACCCAGACCCCCCAAGTGTCCACTCAGCCTGTTCGCAAACTCCTCAGCTACTCTCTCATCCCTGAGCTTGGCAACATCCAGCCTAGGCTGGGATGGTACCATTCTCCAGGATTTAAGGTGCAGCTTTAGAGTTGCTACAACAAGCCTGTGGTCAGTATTGAGGAACTGAGCACTCCGGTCGACCCTGCAGTTCTGGATCATCCTCCAACGACCGTCAATGAGGACATGGTCAATCTCCTTTGCCACACCGCCAGCGTTGGAATACCAAGTCCAGCGATGAGCTTGCGGGCGCTGAAACCATGAACCAGCCACCCTAAGTCCATGACTTCTTGTAAAGTCAAGGAACTTAGTGCTATTCTGGTTCGTAGTTCCTGACCCATGGGGACCAACACACACCTCATAACCATCCCTATCAGTTCCAGTCGATGCATTGAAATCCCCCAAGACTAGAAGTGTATCTCGTCTGGGGCACTGATCAACCACAGACTCGAGTGTGGCGTAGAATGCATCCTTCACGGTGAGATCACTCGCCTCAGTCGGAGCATAAATAGAGACCAGGGAAATGACACCTAAGGAGTGACGAATCCTTAATCTCATAATACGCTCGTTGACCGGTGTTACCTCAATTATCATTGGGGTCAGCTTATTGGACACAGCTACAGCAACTCCTTGGGTATGGTAACCATCAGAGCGACCAGACCAATAGTAGGTGTAACCACCCACCATTATCTCGCCGCAATCCGGTCTCCGAACCTCAGAGAGAGCTGCAATCCCGATGTCCAAACGCTTGAGCTCAGATGATAACAGAGACAGGTGATCATCCTCTCTTAGGGATAGGACATTCCAGGCACCCACCGAAGGGACACCGCCTCAGGTTAACCCAAGGAGACCGCCGTCTGGTGGACGACACCTCAGCACCACTCCGACACACTCTCCCGCAATCTGACCCAGGGATGTTACCCCGTGGTTTCCCTCCTATCAAAGATTGTGGGTCCCGAAGGCTTTGCGCCAATCCTGACATCCGGTGAGCTGCCCTGCAAGGAAGCTGCACAGGAGGTACTCCCACGGAGTGGGTTTTCAGATTTTTTTGCGTTTTTGCGTTTTGCGGAATGAAGCGTTTTACGGTGGCCGGAGTGCAAATCCTGCCACCAACCTCCTAATAAGAAGTAACCCAACTGCAGGAGGACGTCTGCAGACACGGTTAGGCACTAGATATGGATGGCCGTTGGCTCACAAGGAGCTCCTCCGCCCTCCGTCCGTCCTTCTCTTATTTTTACTTCTCTGGCCAAACCGCCGGGCCAATCCAGCTGAAATTTGGCAGCAACGTTCCTCTCCTGACTGCAAACAGGAATTGCAAAGCTCGTTCCGGTCACATGACTTGAAGTAGAAAATTGCGTAAAATTCCTTCAAAAATCTTCTCCAGACCCAACGGTCAGAATTCTGCCAAATATTTGTGACAACATGATGATGGGGGTCCTGATGTTAAATTGCGGAGGCCGTGCTGATCACGTGACCGGTTATGTTTCAAAGTGGCAGTCGCCCAAATTCCTTTCAAAATCTTCCTCTCGACCCACCAGTCAGAATGCTACCAATTTGGGATACAACATTAGGCAAGGTAGGGATATTAAAGTGCAGAGGCCGTGATGATCACGTGACCGGAAGTGTGTCAAAGTGGCAGTCGCCTAAATTCCTTTCAAAATCTTCCTCTTGACCCACCAGTCAGAATGCTACCAAATTTGGGATACAACATGAGGCAAGGTAGGGATATTAAAGTGCGGAGGTCATGCCGATCACATGACCGGAAGTGTGTCAAAATGGCCGACTTCGTCAATTTTTGGGAAAATCACGTAAATTCCGTCAAAAATCCTCTTTACCCAGGGGGCAAACCCCCAAAAATTTTTTGCGAAAACAGACACGGTCTGCTCTAAAAGTGTGTTGTATATGGTTAGATAACTCCGCAATTCAAGATGGCGTCCAAGATGCCGCCATATTTTTAAATCACCATAACATCGTCAATTGTTATCTATTTTCATGTGTAATACTTCGTTTCTCTGGTTTTCTAGGTCAGGGAATCTATTTATGATGGTTTCAGAGTGATATGATGTGTTTTATACTATTTATTACATGTTAATATATTATTTTAAGGCAACCATGACACAGAAAATCAACAATAACACTACACAGTAGTTTACTGTTATTGTAAGAACAATAATGGAACAGAATGGTACGAGTTACAAAGAACACAGATTACATGAGAAATGAACTTACTGCACGTGCTTCACAGTTTGGAACGCAAGCGAAATGGCTGAGGCAAATATTCGTAAAATTCATGTCACTGATACACGCCACAATGTTTCATCATATGAACAGGTCTACCACTCAATATAATGCTGCAATACAAGTGTCCATGTGAACAGCTGATGGTATACAGTTAATTGTCACTGTCTGAGTTACTGCTGTCACTGCTGTCAAATGCTGCAGTGTATTTCACTCGGCTGCACTTGGTGGCTGATCCCGGGCAACGACATCCCATGTAACAGGCCACGTTCTTCCTGGCACAGGAACAGTTCTTGTTGCAGTCTTTGGTGCATCCACATGCAATAGCCTTTGTAATTGTCTGTGGCCAGGCTGGTTGAGTTGACAGGACTGGAACTAGTTTGCCATCCTCCAGAGCCCAACCATAATCCACAAATGGGGGAAGCTGAGGCTTGGCAACATGTGCAGTCTTATCTATAAGTTGCAAGAGCTGCACACTGTAGATGTAGAAGGAATGTCTCTTCTGTTGGTGGGAGTAGTTTCAGCATGGTTGACCTGTTGTTCAGGAATTTATAGGCTCTAAGCTTTCCAAGATCGCAGTCCTCAAAGTCATCATATCTGTTGGTGTACACAGCAATGACAAGTTTGCGTGCCTGGTTGATGAGGTCTGATGTGATCTGGTTGCGGTTCTGACCTTGCTCATCGAAGTGTTCGAGCTCAGGTATGTCTATGGCAGTGGTTCCCAACCTTTTCTATGCCCCACACCCCTAGGAAATGTTCGATTAATGTTCGCACCCCCTACAAAAGTAATATCACATTTGAAGATGAAGAAGTCTAATTTATAATTTTTGAACCAGAAATTGAACCACATACAATACTGCGGGTGAACAAATTGAACTGAAAAAAATAAGCTTTTAACTCAGTGCATAAAATGCAAGTATAAATTGAGCAATTAGATTCTAATTTGTTCAGAAAAAATTGTAAACAGTAAAATCAATCCCAATTGTGAACATAAAATTAAATGACTTCTTTGCTCCTGCTTCTCATTCACGATTTTGTCAAAACGTGGAACTTTTTGGCTGACTGCGATCTGAAGGTCTGCCTGTGGATTCAGGCGATTACTAGATTTTGTCTTGATTGACAAAAGTGAATTGAATCCACATTCACACAAGTATGTTGTTGCAAATGGAATGAGGACATGGAGTGCTTTTCCACCAAGTCTTGGGAACATATCCAGTGCTGCACACCAAAACTCCTCCAAAGTCTTGCTTTCAAATTGCATTTCAAGAGTTCGATTTGTCTGCAAATCAATAACATCTTCCTTCAGCTCTTCATCATCTGACATTTTCTCCAAATTATAGGAATATGGATTCATGATCCATTCTTCTGAAATCTTCAGGTCTCCAGCAGCAAAATATCCATCAAACGATTCTGACAGCATTTCCAAATAAACCACAATTTCTTCACGCACAGTAGGAGTTATGGATCCAGCATCATTAACCATCTCTTCCAGTGAAGGAAAATTTGAGAGACTGCCTCTTTCCATCCTTTGACGCCAAATGTGTAACTTTTCTTTGAAGGAATTCAACTTTTCACAAGCCTTCAATATGTTTATCCCTTTTCCTTGAAGAGAAATACTCAGGTCATTCATACGAGTGAAAATGTCAGCCAAGTAAGCCAGCATTTGGGCGAATTCCTGATTCCAATGCCCCAACTAGATCACATCCACGCTCCTCCAGAAAAACTTTGATTTCTTCCCGCAGTTCAAAGAAGCGGGTTAAAGCTTGTCCTCGTGACAACCAACAGACTTCTGTGTGGAAAAGCAAAACTGAATACTCACAACCCAGATCCTCACAAAATGATTTGAAGATACGATGGTTCAAAGCCCTCCCTCTGATCCAGTTGATGATCTTCACACAAGTATCAAGGACTTTTTTTCAAATTTGGAGGCAATGTTTTTGATGCCAAAGCATGCTGATGAAGAAAACAATGGGTAACTTGCAAGTCTGGAATCTCCTTTTTCATCAATGCAGAAAATCCAGATTTATTTCCAAGCATTGCAGGTGCCCCGTCAGTGCACACAGAACCAATGACTTTGATATCGAAATCATGTTGGTGTTGAAAATGACACTATTGAACTCGCCGTCCTCAAAAACCCCTATATGGATCCCGAGATCGTGTCTCCAGCCCTTCCAGAAGTCATTTTAGCCCCGGACTCAAGTTAATCCTTCAGACTCAAGTTACAAACCCCGAGATCGTGAGGTTCCAGTCCTTCTCTATCGGAGTCTATCGGTTGAAACAAAAATCTATACATATACGAGGGATGTGTGTGTGTGACACCGTTTTTCTCAGAGATGGCCAAATGGATATTCGTCAAACTTTGAGAGGTTCATTATTGAGTTACAATGAGTGTTTTAAGGGGGGGGAGTTAAAAAATTTTTGGATTAAAAAAAAATCTCTATAGTGTCTAATCCTTTGTAGTAATGTGAAAGGTAATATTAAATGATCCCCGACTCCCTCCCTGAATGGAAGTGTTTTAGGTGGGTGTGGGGAAGTGCTTTTGGCCCACACACAAAAAAAAAAATCAAAATTTGATTTCTTCAAAATGCCAAAAGGATGAGAACAGCACCGGGCAATGCCAGGTATCCCTGCTCGTACTTAATCGAGTACAATATCTTGAAAAGGCCGACAGAGTGCAAAATGAATCCAGGTGAGACGAATTATAAATTATGAGATCATCATTGGCACACAAGTGTTCATACACTACATGTGGGAAAAGGATTTTAAAAAGTACAGCAACAGAGGAGAGGCAGCAGCTTACAAGAGTAAACAAGCCGGTAGGCGACGAGGGATTCGCTAGGATCAAAGCGCTGGATACGATGCTTTTCATTCAGACCGATCCACCGACGAAGATTCATTGCCAAGACGTATTGGTTCACATACAATTGTTCCTCTGCCTGGCAAGATTTTTCCTATTGCGTATTTTGCCAACTGGCACTCCTCATAAAAAATGATGGTAAATAGACATCCTATTTTGGAAGGACTACCATTTGAAAAATAATCGGTTTGCTGGTTTGTGCTGTGGAGCCTCGCGTTGCACACACACACACACACACACACACACACACACACACACACACACACACACACACACACACACACACACACACACACACACACACACACACACACACACACACAGACGGAAAACCCGATAAACTTCTCTCGATGCTCTTGTTTGACCACACCTCCTGAGCCACACAATATTTTTTCATAAGCCACGCCCACTTTCCTTCGCCACTCCCACTTTGAATAATAAATAATTGGAGGTGGTGTGTGGGTCCTGGAATCGTTTTCGGTAAATAAATAATTGGAGGTGGTGTGTGGGTCGTGGAATAGTTTTCGGTAAATAGATAAATAATTGAAGGTGGTGTGTGGATCGTGGAATCGTTCTGAAAATAAATAAATAAATAAATAATTGGAGGTGGAGTGTGGGTCGTGGAATCATTTTCGGTAAATAAATAAATAATTGGAGGTGGTGTGTTGGTGGGGAATCATTTTTGGTAAAGAAATAAATAATTGAGGGTGGTGTGTGGATCGTGGAATTATTTTCGGTAAATAAATAAATAATTGAAGGTGGTGTGTGGGTCGTGGAATCGTTTTCGGTAAATAAATAAACATATTATTAGAAATCCACAAAGACAGAAATGCCGGTGATTCCATTTATTTTGGATCCTTTTCACTTTGGTCAATAACGTTTGGATCGAGGAGAAATCGAAGGTGGAACGACGGTGTAGTTCCTTACAAACACCGTATACACACCTTAAATGACGGTAAACAGACACCCGATTTTTGAAGGACTACCATTTGAAAAATAAAACCTCAATCAAAAATCGGCTTGAGTAAAATTTTCTAAATATCTCGAAGTGTTTAATTCCGAAGTCTCGTTTCTCTACATTCCAAACTGAAGGACAAGTATTGAAAATACTGTACACGGTTTTTCGGCCACTGCACAGCAACGGGTTGTTGCACGGCAACGAAATTCAAACGCGCACCTTCCCAGACCATATGGCACCTGTTGGGAAAGTTTCATCGAAATCGGTTCGCTGGTTCGTACTGTGGAGCCTCGCGTTGCAGACAGACATACACACACACACACACACACACACACACACACACACACACACACACACACACACACACACACACACACACACACACACACACACACACACACGGAAAACCCGACAATAAGGGATATCTAGCATATATAGCGAATCCAATAAAAAAGTGTCACTTCGCACACACAAGCCGGTATGCTATTTTATAACACTTTCAACCAGATCACGTCCGGCCTGCTCGGACTGCATAATCCCACAGCACAAACAGTGCAGCAAACGCAAGGATGGGTGGGGGTTCTTCAGTATCAACAAAGCCGTTTCTGGGCTCGTAGGAAAAAAAATGGCTGGGCCAATCCCCACCAAATTTTACATGCGCACTGGGGGTACCCAAGGTCAGGTCAGGAGCCAAGCAAATGCAGTTACTGAATCGGACGCTTTCCCCACCGGGTTTTACAAATCAAATGCACGCTAAGGTAGAAATGAACGCATGAGTTCACGACGGCACTTATTGCAGCGCACATACGTGGGATTTCCACGAAGGGCAGTGCAGCGTTGAACCTACTGTTGCAGCACGATACTGATTTCCATGATGCAGCGCGTTGAACCTACTGTTGTTGGTGATCGAGATGTCAGCACCAGCATCAATCAACAGTGACAGCATGTCATCTTGATTCTTGCTGATGGCATCATGCAGTGGCGTATTACCTTCCGAGTCCTGCAGAGAGCAATGGCTGGTATGGCTTATTTGAATATGAGAGGGGGAGAGGGAGAGGGAAGAGAAAGAGAGTGCTTTGCACACAGATTCCAGCTGGAAATTGCACAGGTTCTTCAAGCTTGCTGCAAACTAACCAGCTTCATGCCTGAGGGACAACTTGTTTTTTTTACAAGGCCAATAAAACTGGGTCTACAAACCAATGCATTGTGCTATAGCACAATTTATGGGGGCAGACCAAGCTCGGTTTACAATTCCACCAGCACTGCAGTGGGATGTAGCATTGATATTTCAGTAGTACGCTACTTTAAAAAAAAATAACTTTCTCCATTAGTAGTGTGAAAAACAGCAGGTCCAAACAGACTTTCAACACCCGATTACAAAGTATTGGGACAGAACATGATTATATATATATATATATATATATATCGATATTAGGGTGGTCCAAAAAAGTCAAAAAAATAGAATGTTGCTCCACAAGCTTAAAATTATTCTAATATAATCCAATAACGCGCATAATTTTTTTTAGCTTGATCGGAGGTGATTTAGATGTAGCTCTATCTGACGACTTTTCGTCTCATGACTTGAATAAATAAGGGTATTGTCAGGTACGATTACGGGTACTTCTGGATGTCCGAGGTGGAAATGGAGTGCATTTTCGAACTCTATGGGGTCGATTTACTCGAAGAAATGACTGCATCGACATTGAATTCACTACCATTTTGAAAATATGACCTAAAGCAAGATTTATCATTTCTGGAGTTGAGTAACAAATCCTACTTATTTCGATATTTTCTAATCTATAATTAATTTGTTGTCCGTCTCAACATTTCTTTGAGAAAATCGACCCCACTGAGTTCGAAAATGCATTATAATATTATAAAAATAAAAAAATAATAAAAAATGGGAAATGTGAAAGCAAAAAAACTCGAGGTGATAGAGCAAAACTGTTTAGAAATTTGAATTCAGCATATCAAAATTAGTCAGAAACACCTATTCACATGCTTGCCTCAGAATTTTTTTTTTTGTAAACCAGTGTAATTACCACAATAATAAGGCTGAAAAGTTGTAAACATAATTTAATTATTATAAAAAGTTCATAGCCACAAGTAAGTAAATTTATCAACAATGAAGTGCTTAATGAAAAAAATCTAAAAATCTAAGAAAGACTAGCATTATGCTCTCTCACAAGAAACCTTTATTCAGCATAGCGACCGCCATAAGTAGTTCGAAATTTAAATAGTACTTAAAACACACGTTTCTACACCGTTTTACAATTAATTAATGTCAAATATAAAATACTAACTTCAAGACTATTAAGCAAGCAATTGTTAAATCACCATTATTCCACAAGAGTGCCGAAATACTAGTTTTCTGAAAGTTTATAATGTTCACGATTAAATTCTATGAATAAAGTGTTCACCAGTGGTAGTTCGCAATAATACGCATGGCAGTCAACGTGCTAAGATAAATCACACTCAGTATGGAGACACAATGTAAATTTGTAACATGCTGCAACAGTTTTCCAGCCCATCACCGCATGTCCTATAACCAGTCACTCGCCTGTAAAAATGAACAAAGACAAATATCTTACGCCTTTTTATATATAATTTTATTAAAGGTGGAAAGCTTCTCTTTCCGATTCTGTTTTTCAATTGTGAGCATGGAGATCTGACACTCGCACATCTTTTTCTCCTCGAGCAGCTCGTCTCTTTTTCTCAGCACATCCTGATTATTGTCTTTCAACATCGACACATCTCGGAGGAGTCCATCGATGCAATTTTTTTCCTCCTCAATAATGGAATCCTTTTCAAGCATCACCCTTGACAATTCATCGTTCTCAGCATTTATTCTGGAGACCTGTTTTCAGCTCTTCGATCTGAAGACAGCAATGGCAACATTCACACAAAAAGTCAAAGATGTACAGCACATCTCACATGAAACTCAAACTTGGCAAGAAAACTGTTGCAAATAAATATTTTTTTAAATTCTTTTTTGCAGTTAGCCGTTACAAACAAATATCTTACGCCTACAGTGTAGGCGTAATGATGTATACTGAACAAAAATATAAACGCACCAAGCGCAAAAATATAAACGCACCAAGCGATTGTTACTATTTTACCTCGAACTCATTAATACTAAATATTCACAACAATTTGGTTATAGAATCCATGACAATTGAGCATTAAATTTCAAAGAGTTCCTTGAGAATTCTGGCGACAGTCTTTGCGCTACAACAGCCGACACAACCGAGGTGTCACTGTCAGAGTTCACACAGTCAGTAGCGGGTGTGTCCACCGTTGGCGTCGCGCAGAGCGGTGCATCTCCGGCGCATGGACATCACCAGATTATCGATGGTGGCCTGAGGGATGTTTTCCCATTCCTCCTGGAGAGCCACACGGAGCTGGCGGACGTTCTCTGGGACTGCGTAACTTTGTCGTACGCGTCGATCAAGAACGTCCCAAAGGTGCTCGATGGGCGACATGTCGGGAGAATATGGAGGCCAGTCGAGGACATCAATGTCCTCCTCACCGAGGAAGTCCATGCAGATCCTGGCAACATGGGGGCGAGCATTGTCATGCTGAAACGTCACATGGTGAAGGCGCACAAACGGCACGACGATGGGTCTGAGTATCTCGTCCCTGTACCGCTGCCCGTTCAAGTTGCCTTCATTGAAATGAAGCCGAGTGCGCTCTCCATGGCATATGCCTGCCCACACCATAACACTGGCACCACCGTGTGACACCCGACGAAGGACATTGGCGTCAGTGTAGCGCTCTCCAGCCCGACGCCAGATGCTGAGTCCGCCATCAGCCCGATACAGCTGGAACCGCGACTCATCGGTGAACAGCACTCTCCTCCATCGTGCGAGGGTCCAGCGCAAGTGAACATTGGCCCAGTTCAGTCGGGTCTGACGCCGGACTGCAGTGAGGTCGAGTCCCCGGTGTGGTCGGCGGGCTCGGAGGTTGGCCTCCCTCAAGCGGTTACGCACCGTCTGGGCTGAAATGCGCCTGTTATGCAGCCCGACAGTCTCATCGGCAGTCCTCGTGGCCGGTCGGAGTCGATCCCGGAGATGTTGCAGCCTCATGTGACGATCCTGACCGGCGGTGGTCACACGTGGTCGCCGGGCATGTGGGCGGTTCACGGTGCTTCCAGTCTCTCTGAGGCGCGTTCTCAGGCGGCTAATGGTGGAGTGGTGGACATTGAAGTGTGCTGCAACGGCCCGTACTGGCGTCCCAGCATTCAGCATGCCAATGGCACGCTCCCTCAAGATTTGTGACATCTGTGGCATGTTGACATTTGGCACCAGTCCACATTTTGGGGAGGCCTTTTATAGGGCAAGCTATAGGGAGTGTTTGTGTCCTGGTCATGCTCACTGACCATCACTCTGTCAAGCCCCATGGTGCTCATGGGAAGGATTACTCAACGTGTGAGTCCACACACTCAGAGTGGTCAATTTCAATGGGAACATCTGTCTTGAGCAAAACAAAGGAACCATTGCTCAAACATATCATCGGTTTGACCATTTTCCCATAATGGCAATCTTGACTTAGATATTTAGGTTGGTGCGTTTATATTTTTGTTCAGTATACAATGATTATGTCAGATGTTGCGTTATAATGATTTTAAAAGCAATACTCTGATAATCAGTTACTTTACTTCCATGTTAATCTGTTATTCTCTCCTTTTAATTAAATACTCGTAAACGAGATTACTATCTACGCAACACAACCACCTACTACCACTTCTCAAGGCACACTGGCAGCTGGCTGAGTGATGACTCGTGACTCGTAACTCAAGGACACAAGCCACTCTTTGTCGCACCCCCTGAAATTCCATCTTTGGAGAACTACATTGGAGAACTCCTGTCTGTGTTTGTCCCTGATCACTGCTGCAAGTTCATATGTGGCTTGATCACCAGTAATGTTCGTCCATCTGTCACCAAGTGCATGTGAGATATTCACTAGCCTTGTCATCTCCTCCTTCAGCACAGAGGGGTCAGTTGGAGAAGCTGGAATTATAGGCAGATACCCAATCTTGCTGGCATCCTCGTGTGGTAATAGCCTTCCACACAAAGCAGAAAAACCAGACAAGACTTCTTCCGATGGCACATTCAATAGTTGTGATGTTGGTGCCATTCTTCCTAGTCGCCACACAAGTAGCATCACTTCGGCAGAGTTGTCAGATGGAGTCGCCAAACTCTCCACATCTCTGATACCACTGAGGGACCTGGACTTCTGTCTATCCTTACCAGATATGTAACACATCGGAAAGTCTGCGTTTGGGACATCAAAGAGGGTCTTCTAGTGGGGGCTCAGGTCCAAATATAGGCCATACCGTTACATGATGGAAGAAAGCACCAAATTTTGTATGCAACATCAACTGGACACAAGCTTTAATTTTAGTCGTGGAGTCACATCAAATTTGACCTTGAAGGTCAGTTTTCAATGTCAAACATATGATATAGGTCAAAGGTCAAGTTGGTCGATTTTACGTTTTTGGTTGCAAAGTGAAGACATAACTGATATCTATCCGGTTCACTCTTTGGTAATTACGAATACCTCATCAATAATACAGAATTATGCGATTTAAAAATGGAATTAATCTGAAAATCCATTACAAGTACAGGGTTTTCCCTGGGTTTTAAAATGACTTGGGTAAAACTGCCAACATGTATAATTTTACGGCACGCGGCGGCCACGATTAGTGGGCGTGGGGGGGGGCCTCCCCCCTTTCGTTGTGGGGGAGGGTCTGGGGGTTCTCCCCCAGGAAATTTAGCAATTTTAGATGCTCGTAGGTGCATTCTGGGGCATTCTGAGCATGCAAGTAGAGACACAAATTAGTATCTTGGCATCATCAATTTTGTAAAAAAAATTCTCACTTACAACATATCTGATATTTAGCATGTATGCATCTTCACCATAAATATTTAAAATCTTTGTTCTGGTTGTAATACCCATCAATGATCTTTTTAATATATCAACTTACATTCCATTAACCTTGCATGGGATTTCATTTAAAAAAATTATGATATATCCAAACAAAATTGCTTGTCTGATCAAGATTTCCAAGAAATAAATTTGTATTGAATATACTCTGTACTTGTGTGAGGCACTCAGTGTACCAATCTACAATATAACTATGTCATGGATATTATAAGTTGACAACAAACGCTGGTGTACAGTGTGTATTCAGTTTATTTACATCTCTCCAGCCTGAGGCTGATTCCCCAAAGGTTACTCTGCCTTTAACAGTTATCAAAAGGGAACACACTTTCAGCATAATAAATCAAATTGCATGTTCAACAGAAAAGTAGTTACCAGATGAACAAAAATAGTACATCGACAAGTTACAATAGATGAGTGAATAAATGGGTAAATATTCCACGAGCACCATTAGGCCAAAAAAAAAAAAATGTTGCATTGGCGTAATGGGTCACTGAAAAATAGGGTAGGTCGGTCGGGATCTTTTTTTTTTTTATTTTTTTTTTTTCCTAATAAATCCCTCCCAAAATCTCCCCCGGCTCGAGTACCACCCTTTTTGTCGGCGGGTTCTGTCCGAAACACTTCCGGGTTTTTGCGATCGCGATCGCAATCAACAAGATACTTGAAAACGATAGCAAAACAACAAAAATAGCAATAAAATAGGGTCGGCAAAATTTTTCGATAGCAAAAAAACAAAAAAAAAACGTAGGGTCGGCGGAATTTTTAGGGTCGGGCAGGTTTCGCCAATGCAACATTTTTTTTTTTTTGGCCTTAGTTAAACCATCACCACCACCTCCACCATCACCATCCCTCCTATCCCATCACCACCACCACCTCCACCATCACCATCCCTCCTATCCCATCACCACACCACCACCACCACCACCTCCACCATCACCATCCCTCCTATCCCATCACCACACCACCACCACCACCACCCATCACTTCCCCCACATCCATCACCACCACACCACCACCACCACCACCCATCACTTCCCCCACATCCATCACCACCACCTCTCCCACTCCATCACTACCCCCACCATCAACCTCCACCACCACCACCCACCACTTCCCCCACACCCATCATCACTGGAAATCAAGGTTTGTGATGATAGAGAAGGTTGTATTGTTGTAGATTTTCGCCCGTTCAGTGTGCGGACGACCGCCTTTAGCCCAATTGCGGCAGCACGCGCCCACCGAACGTGGCAATCCAGTAGCAGCTTCCGGATCAACGCCGAAACCCAGCTACGGGTGTTTTTAACACACGATAAACCAGCCAACTCTTCTGTCCACGCGCTACAGGGTCGATCGCCGAATTCAATTGTCGATGTACCTCATTATTCGCGCGGACAGAAATGCCGGGAGTTTATACCTCGACGGGACCTGCACGAAAACGAGCTGCTTGAGCAGCTTGTTCCGCATGCGATTGCCGAGCGGTTTTATATCGCCAAGTCCCGTCGGACCAGATGTACGTTTTATCGGCTTATAATCAGCCAGCTAATACAGTATCCCGAACGCAATTATGACAGTCAATGTAGGAAGGGACGCAACGAGCAGGTGACATTCAAAAATGGGGACATTTATTCGTACAGGCACATAGGCAGTCAATGGGGAATGGGGGCAGGACATGATCAAAAAACCTACAGCCGATGTCAACTTATTATGTACAAGCACGTACTTACTCACAATTCTACTTTGAGACAAGGCGCCACAGACTTTCATTCAAAAACCCAAGAAAGAAAGAACAGGCTCATAAGCCTTTATTATTGTTCAGAGCCAGGATGACCGAAGGGGCTCCGAGAGACCGAGCGGGCGACCTGGCCACCCTCGTGGTGACTCGCTGGGTCCTGGTTCAGGTTGGCGACCCTTGGTGTCTCCGTCTCGCTGGCTCGTTGCCAATGCTGCAGCAGCTTCAAATGGCGGCTTGGTGGGTCAAGGGCCTTGCGACGTGCTCAACTCTCCACTGCCGTCTCGCTGTGCTCCAAGGCTTCTCCCACGAGCTACTGCTCCAGCGATCTCGACTCACCAACCCCACGACAACACTCCACTTCCTCCAACTCTCAACCGGCTCTCTCTCTCTCACGCACCCTCTTCCGGCGAGCGAACGCAGCTTTTTATCGCCCCCAAAGGGTGGGGCCGCGGTGGGCTTTTTCCACCCGAAATCAGCGCCCTCCTTCTCTTCACCTTTGAACCCTCATTCAGGCTGGATCTGTCCCGATCGAAGGCGAACATGTTCGATGAATTGCTCTGGTTGTTGTTATTGTCGTTGTTGTTGTTAAAATAAAAGATAGAGACAGAATAAGGCCAAAAAAAAAAAATGTTGCATTGGCGTAACGGGTCACTGAAAAATAGGGTAGGTCGGTCGGGATCTTTTTTTTTTTTTTTTCCTAATAAATCCCTCCCAAAATCTCCCCCGGCTCGAGTACCACCCTTTTTGTCGGCGGGTTCTGTCCGAAACACTTCCGGGTTTTTGCGATCGCGATCGCAATCAACAAGATACTTGAAAACGACAGCAAAACAACAAAAATAGCAATAAAATAGGGTCGGCAAAATTTTTCGATAGCAAAAAAACAAAAAAAAACGTAGGGTCGGCGGAATTTTTAGGGTCGGGCGGGTTACGCCAATGCAACATTTTTTTTTTTGGCCTAACGGCTAACTGAAGATGCACAGCCCGGCACACGAATAAATCCCGTTATACATTGGTTGGGAAATCTAACCTGGAACACACACTTATCGACATAACTGATCTTCAGGGAACCTGAATGGTGATCTGTGAATTTCCACAACCGTAACAGTATATACATGTGGACAATGTTGTTAAGTTATTTGGGCGGTCAGAAATGGGTGTTTCAGCAGTTGGGCGGCCAGAAATTGACTGAGGCGGTCACCCAAGTGAGCCCCTATGGATAGAAAACACTGAAGTACACGAGATAAATAGAGATTTCTCATAATTTATGCGAATTGCGCTAGAATGCCATAACTGGGAGAGTATGTCTCAAAATGACCATACATCTTGGAAACCACGTGTAGTCAGGTGAAGGCTTACATTTCTGATGTGATTCATGTTGGATTAACGTTGAAAGTAAATTCAAGATCAAACATGGAGCTCAAAAAATTGAATCCAACTTTTTGGTCGAAAACATGTCAATATCATCAATTATTGTTTGAAAGTACAAATTTTGTGAAAATGCGTTCGTGCCATCGGATAAAGTAATTTTCTCACGACATGCGAATGTCCGATAGAGGGACTTTATGGTTAATTGTAACTCTAAATTATTGAAACCGTTGGATTTATTCCACCGTAAGCGACCCTCTGGTCTGCGCAGTTCCACTTAGACAAGAGTAAATGGAGATATGTACATGAACAAGCCGGTAGGCGGACATGGGTAGTCGACTACCCAATAGAACCTGACGCGGTGGGCCCGTTCGATGGGGAATGACCTGAAGATTAAGCACAAGAAAATTATTGATTCGAGCTTCAAGGGTTAATGCTGCAGATTGTTTTTTCGTTAAAATACCCCCAGATTTAGAGGTTTTTCGGCCGTTGCTGGGCAACGGAGGGGTCCATAGCAACGGTTCTTTCTCACACATAACTAGGACATACCATGAACCTACCATACCAGTTTCATGTATATCTGACTCATAGTCTCTGAGATATAACGAACTTGTTTTTTTTTATCCCCCGCCGCGTGGCGGAAGGGGGATATTGTTGTCACCCAGGTCGTCCGGCTGTCCGTCCGTCCGTCCGTCCGGGCGTCAACATTTATAGCTGTGAGTGCGATAACTCATAAACGGTTCGCCATATCGATTTGAAATTTGGGTCACACATGTACCCCCTGAAAACGAAGAACCTAATTGATTTTGGGCGTGGCCGGATCCAAGATGGCCAACTGGGGCAGCCATCTTGAAAAAAATGTTTTTTCGCCATATCGATTTGAAATTTGAGTCACACCATGTCCCACCTGAAAAGGAAGAACCCTATTGATTTTGGGCGTGGCCGGATCCAAGATGGCCGATTGGGGCGGCCATTTTGAAAAAAAATGTTTTTTGTAATAAATGGAAAACCGCTTATCTCATTTGAATTATTTTTCAATGGCGGTTGATTTTGGGCAGGGCCCGATACAAGATGGCCGACTGGGGTGGCCATCTTGAAAACAAGATGGCCGACGGGCGGCCATCTTGAAAAAACTGTTTTTTGTAATAAATGGAAAACCGCTTATCTGATTTCAATTATTTTTCAATGGCGGGGGGTTCCCCATCTCTGATGGTATATTTATTGTTTTCGACCAGGGTTCATTCAGTCTTTCTCGGACAGTTTTTATAGGATCCAGCTGGAAATTTTTGACAATATGGCTGATTGTACTGCCCACAGTCGCTCGTGCCCGATTTTTGATTTTCGAAAAAATAATTTTTTTATGATTTTTCAAAAATTTCAAAGTCCCGTTGCTTACAACGGTGGTGTCCATAGCAACGGTTCTCATTTGCACACAACTCGGTCATGGTATGAACCTCCCAACCAAGTTTTATCGAAATCGCCATTGTATTAACGGAGCACTGGACCAAACAGACAGACAGACAGACAGACAGACAAACATATCGATGGAAAAACTGATAATAAGGGGAGAACAAATTTCAAAAAAAATTTTTTTTAAATCTTTTTTTCGACTGGATCGACTACCCAATATCAATAATTCCAGATATCCTGGAATTGAACTGCAGAGACTGGTAACAGACCTTCACTCCTTGCACTGGCATTTGCAAAGAGCGGTACACTGGAGGTTAGCCTTGACACACTTGCAACTTCGGCATTCTTTGGTGCACGCGCACTTGACAAGTTCCCTTCAGGCTTGCGAGACCTGAGGAATGGTGATCCATTTCGGCTTCCATCCTGTCTCACCCTGCATCCACCCGTAACTAGCCGGACATCGCAACTGGGGTGTTACGCCACTGGAAGCCCACAGGCTAACCTGATACGTCGCCCTCTTGTAGTATTGGTAGAGAGCATCCTGGAAAGTGAACAGATACATATTTCGCAAGATGTCCGACATGGAGTGTATACATGTACAATATGAAAGTCGAAGTGTGGTCAATGCTTACTCGCGTCCGCATTACGGCAGAACAGAGCCACGCGAGCATCGTTGACGCTTGTCAGTGTGCTGGATTTGTCGTACAGCCGCACGACAAAGGTTTCGATCAGCCGGAAAAGCTGCGATGTCACTTCAGCAAGAACAAACGGATGGTCTGCGGCTGATATGAAAGCTTCTGTCACGTCAGGGAAATATTTCCATGTCTGCCAGGCTGACTTCTTTCCCTTTCCTTTGAAAGCTGACGTCGTGTCGCAACCTTTCAAAGCGTGGAACATACGCTGTCCCAGATTTCCACAGATGGCACTGATGCTGTGCAGGCAGAATGACTTCCCCATTCCAAATCCAATCCATATTTTCATGTCGGGATGTTTCTCATTCAGCTCATGGTACATACCGCAGAGAATGATGACGACGTCGGTATCAACAGTACGTACCAAGACCAAGTATTCAAGGGCATAGATCAAATGGATCATTATTCGCGTGTCAGCCTCTTCATGGTTACATTCTGACATGGGATGTCGCGAACTCTTGCACACAACTGACTCCCCTGAAAATCGGTACAGTACACATTAGTGTTCAGCTTCTCGAAGTTGAAATATGTTGGCGAATTTAATCTCAATTCACATATACCAAAATATATCAATTAATGTTGCCCTCAATTTGTCAGATGGATGGACAAAAACCCAGGGGAAGCGTCGCATATGAAACAACTTGAACAAGGTCCCGTATCCCAAGTGCATTGTATAAACTCGGAAATGGAGGGGACAACTGAACTCACCAGATGTAATATACACCTCCTTGTCTGGAAACATATGGCCGTGGACTTTCGACGAGAGAAAGCGGAATAGTTCCTCCTTATTCTCTGAGTCACGAGGAACTCCATCCAATTGCGGCTGGCGACTTTCCGGCGAATGCATCTTCCGCGTTTTTCCCTTGTGGATTCCTTGATGCTGTCGCTGATGTAAGAATCCCAAACAACATCAACCCTACCATTGTTATGAAGCTGTTGAAGGATGTAGGGTATGAAGACCTTGTCAGCGTAATCGTCGAATGTCACAGCGGCTGCACGCGGGAGGGCATGGACTATTGCGGCCCCATGAATATTTTGCAGTCATAAGATTGCGGCGGCTCGTTGACCATATCGGCGACCTCCATGCACGGCAGCAGGTCTGACTTCTTGCCGAAGTGAAGTTTCCTGAAGTCTGAGATTGAAGGCGGGAACTGATGCGTTTCGTGTCAGAAGAATTCCCTCAGATCTCCGTCGCGTTCTTGGGCAGAGACATAAAGTCGGCCGAAGAGTGACACGTCGTTCTGCAGCACCTTCACCTTTTGGGCCTGCTTTGACTTCGATTTCAGCTTCTTTGTTTTAAAGAGGGCCAAGGAGTTTCGTTTGATGGTTTCGTGAATCGAGCGGGTCTTCTCTTCGATGACACATTTCACGAAGTCTTGGTACTGCTGCTTTCCTGTAGCCTCCAAACTCAGGATATTGGAAATCACACAATCTTCGGCGCAATTACGACTATTTAGGCCCTAAATAGTCACCCTCGTTTACCCCCTAAATTTAGTCACCCCCTAAATTTTAGGGTGACGAGCTGAGGAAAATCGTCCAAAAACGGATTCCCCACACGACATATTGTGTCACATAAACTTGTCACATGCTGGTGAAATCTCCTTTGTGCCGCGAAACCGTGTTCATGGTGTTCATGCGACTATGCATGTGTTTCTTGATCTTTTTACTCATTTTCAAACTCGTCCATCAGTCTGGCGAGTTCAGGACCTGATAACATACATCTCCTAAAAAGGCAAGTGATGAAGTTTTCGGATTTTTTTATAATGGCTGCGTTACAAGATGGAATTCACTGCTGTGTGAACCTTCATTTGTACCTGAATGCTGTAGGATTTTCTGTCAGGCCCACCGCTCCACCAGAACCCTTTACAATCTTGTTTTCGTGTTCATGGGCTTGATCCACTGGTATGGCAGAGAACTTGGCAACGCTTCTGTTCACGACCCACTGGCCATTTTCGACAAATTGCTGGAGAATTTGGTGTGGCAGCGTTTTCATATCCCGGATATGAATTGGGGTCCAGCGAGCGTAGTCCACGTGGTCCAAGGCGAAGAACAAATATATATATATATATATATATATATATATGTATATATATATAATATTATATATATATATATATATATATATATATATATATATATATATATATATATATATATATATATATGTATAAGCCTGGTGTTGGCGCAGTGGTTAGGGCAGCGGCTTGGGATCCAAAAGGTCCTGAGTTCAAGCCCCGTTGAGCCACTGAATTAATACACCAGGGGGTTGACTCAGCCTGTCATCCTTCCGAGGTCGGCAAAATGAGTACCAGTGTACTGGGCCGGTGTATACCCCGGTTAAAATAGGTGTACCATATCCCTGTGTTGTAAGAGGCGACCAGGGTTGCGTCAGGAAGGGCATCCGGTGTAAAACATGTGCCAAATCACTATGCGGATCATACGGATGATCCGCTGTGGCGACCCCTAACGGGAGCAGCCGAAAGAATAAGAAGATATATATATGTATGTATATATATATATATATATATATATATATATATATATATATATATATATATATATATATATATATATATATATATATATATATATATATATATATATATATATATATATACAATATCGCGGTTCACCTATCGCACCCTGGTTCATCGCGGGTTTTCCCTTGAAACCTAACTATTTTTTTCTGTGGATTCCCCCGGTATATCGCGGTAATAATATATAAAATATAAATTATTTAAGCAATAAATTATAACGCGTGGTGCTCGACCAGTCACACAACGCACGAGACAAAGTTTCGCTTGTGAACTTCGAATATTTTCGACGTTTTTTCTCCAAGCCCTAGATGTCGCCCAAACGCCCTGCACCTTCTAAGGCTTCTGGCAAGGAACCGAAGCGCCAGAGGAAGGTCCTGACGCTCCAGAAGGTTGAGGTGTTCGATATGCTTTTGAGGTGGAAAAAGGTTTGCCGCGGTTGGACGAGCTCTGCCAAACCGACCAGACCAGACGAGTCGATCTCCGGCACCAGAAAACCGATCACTGCCAAGGTGACCAGACCAGACGAGTCGATCTCCGGCACCTCGAACCCGATCACTGCCAAACCGACCAGACCAGACGAGTCGATGTCCGGCACCTCAAACCCGATCACTGCCAAACCAACCAGACCAGACGAGTCGATCTCTGGCACCTCGAACCCGATCACTGCCAAACCGACCAGACCAGACGCGTTAATCTCCGGCACCTCGAACCCGATCACTGCCAAGGCGACCAGACCAGACGAATCGATCTCCGGCACCTCAAACTCGATCACTGCCAAGTCGACCAGACCAGACAAGTCGATTTTTTTGGGAGGCATGCATTTATCGCGGATTTTCACTTCTCGTGGGGGGGTTTGGAATGTAACCCCCACGATAAACGGGGGATGACTGCACACATATATATATATATATATATATATATATATATATATATATATATATATATATATATATATATATATATATATATATATATATATATATATATATATATAAAACAGTCGTCCCTCGCAATATCGCGGTTCACCTATCGCACCCTGGTTCATCGCGGGTTTTCCCTTGAAACCTAACTATTTTTTTCTGCGGATTCCCCCGGTATATCGCGGTAATAAAATATAAAATATAAATAATTTAAGCAATAAATTATAACGTGTGGTGCTCGACCAGTCACACAACGCACGAGACAAAGTTTCGCTTGTGAACTTCAAATATTTTCGACGTTTTTTTCTCCAAGCCCTACGATGTCGCCCAAACGCCCGCCCTGCACCTTCTAAGGCTTCTGGCAAGGAACCGAAGCGCCAGAGGAAGGTCCTGACACTCCAGAAGTTTAAAGTGCTCGATATGCTTTGAGAGGGAAAAAGGTTTGCCGCGGTTGGACGATCACTGCCAAGCCGACCAGACCAGACGAGTCAATTTTTTTGGGAGGCATCCATTCATCGCGGATTTTCACTTCACGCGGGGGATGGGGGGGGTTGGAACGTAACCCCGCGTTAAACGGGGGATAACTGTATATATATATATATATATATATATATATATATATATATATATATATATATATATATATATATATATATATACATACATATAAAAAATTTACATAGATGTATAAATATAAGTATATTATCTATGTGTGTACTGTATTTCTATATACTAGTATGGGCCCGTAGGAGCGGGCCCGTAGGTGCGTGCCCGTAGGTGAGTGCCAGTATGTGTAGCCTCTCTCTCTCTCAAACCTAGAAAAGGCACATCCGCGGGTCCCCAGCAATATTCCTGGCAAGTTTCAATCGTGCAAAAGAAATAATAATAAATAAATAAATAAATTAACATTAATTGTGACGTCATTTGTGATGTCAAAGCACCGTGTCTTGTCATTGGTCGACAGATAAATGGCCGTAACTTGGGAACCGCTTATCCGATTAATATCAAACCTTGAAAAGCACATCCGTGGGGCCCCAGCAATATTCCTGGCAAGTTTCAATCAGATCGGACCGTCGGGCGTGCAAATAAATAAATAAATAAATAAGTAAAACAATAAATAAATAAACAAACATTAATTGTGACGTCATTCGTGACGTCATAGCACCGTGTCTTGTCATGAGTCGACAGATAAATGGCCGTAACTTGGGAACCGCTCGTCTGATCGATATCAAACATCGAAAAGGCACATCCGCGCGTCCCCGGCAATATTCCTGGCAAGTTTCAATGAGATCAGACCGGCGGTCGTCGAGAAACGGCGGTCGCAGACAGACAGACAGACAGACACACAAAGATTGCTGGAATTATAGATAGATGTATATATATATATATATATATATATATATATATATATATATATATATATATATATATATATATATATATATATATATATATTGTTTCGGATCTGGAAACCAGATGCATTCAAACATACAGGTGTCTCAAAAGTCAGTTATTCCGTTAAGTACATGTAAAGACAGGTCCCTTCCTTTTGTCGAGTGGGAGAATCAAAGGTGTGCGTTGCGATGTTTTTTTTAGTTAGGTTAAATAAATCTTTACCATCCAACAAACATCCGATAACCAACCACGGTACCTTCCAGCGCTTGCAACCCTCGCCTCGCTGGCCACAGCTTACGGGGAAAAAACGTCTTGTCCTTTAAAATTAGTTAATTACCTTTTATAATTACCTTAGAACCCTTTAGGATCTCTAGAATTACACTTTAGATTATTTAGAACCCTTAAAAAAACCCTTCAGAATGAAACACGGTGGGGTGGAGGGCTTCTTCTTCTTCATATTATTGGACGGATGGACGGAAGGACTTCTTCTTCTTCTTTCGGCTGCTCCCGTTGGGGGTCACCACAGCGGATCATCCGTTATGATCCGCATAATGATTTGGCACAGGTTTTACGCCGAATGACGCAACCCTGGTTGCCTCTTACGACACAGGGATATGGTACACCTATTCTAACCGGGGCATACACCGGGCCCAGTACACTGGTACTCACTTCCCCGACTTCGGAAGGATGACAGGCTGAGTCAACCTCCTGGTGTGTATTAATTCAAGCAGCCAACGGGGCTTGAACTCAGGACCTTTTGGATCCCAAGCCACCACCCTAACCACTAAGCCAACGCCAGGCTTACATTTTCTACTGTCCTGTGGATAATGGAGTCGATAATGATCTTGGTATCTACTGTTAGCAGATCACCACTGTCTTCCTTGAATGGGTTTCCCATCTCTTCAAATACATCCACAAAAGGTTTCACTTCTCGGCAAAGTTAGTTTGAACTGACATGGTTTGCTCATGATGTTTTGTCGAATCATGAATGGGGCTGTCTTCAAACTCTGCTATAATCCTTGATATTTCAGGCCCTGCTACCATCCATCGCCTAGGGCATTTGGATTATCTGTCAGGCCAACGGCCCCACCCTCACCGTTCATCAGGGCATTTACCTGCTCAAATGGAGGGATGCATAATTGACAAAGAGTACATGTCTCTGATGTGAACAGAGAGCCACCGTGCATAGTTGATATGGTCCAAGCTGAATACCCATGGAATGAACAAAACAAGTTAATCCAAGTACAGAGGAAAATCTCCCTTCCTGATTGCTTCAATATTCTGAAGAATGCAAAGCTGCATGCAGTTCAAGAACAAGTGACAAATATTGGAACTATGGTTGTTCAGCTGACATTTTCTCCCTCCAGGCTGCAAAATCCAATTGTTGCTCTTCATCAGTGGTTGTGCATCCGTCATATGCATTTTACTGGAGTATAAAGAAGGCAGCAACTGCCACTTGGTGGGCATGTCTGGTTCGGGTTGCATGTGTGACCTTCAGCAGAGAATCAGATTCCCCACCTGCAGCAATACCAGCACTGGAGATAGCAGTTGTCCAACCACTGCTATCAAGCCAATCACTTATGATCTTAAGAGCTGCAATTTCAATATGTAATCCACCAAACATTATTTCATATTTATCTTCTCTATATGTAGCAGGGAAGTTCCATTGTATAGTTTTGGCTATAGCTAATAGTGGTTGGTCCATTACCAAAACTGGAACCTGGCTTGGATTGAGGTATTCAGTTGCAGCCTTAACAACATTCATTGCATGGTGTATCATGGTGACTGAATGTGCGCAATGTGCGCATCAAAATATACATCACATTTACATCAACATCAAAAAATACATCACATTTATATTAACATGAAAAATACATTCGGGTGTAAAGTCCGACAAGTGTTCTGTGTGTTCGAAGGCATTTACTTCTTCATAAAATTGACAAGAACATAAAAAAACACGTAATATTCATATCAACGTCAAAATATACGAGTACATCACTTTAACATCAACATCAAAAAAATACATCATATTTATATCAGCATGAAAAAATACATTCAGGTGTAAAGTCCGACAAGTGTTCTGTGTGTTCGAAGCCATTTACTTCTTCATAACATTTGCATGAGCATCAAAAAACATCACATTCATATCAACATCAAAATATACGAGTACATCACTTTAACATCAACATCAAAAAATACATCATATTTATATCAACATGAAAAAATACATTCGGGTGTGAAGTTCTACAAGTGTTCTGTGTGTTCGAAGGCATTTAGTTCTTCATAAAATTTACATGAGCATCAAAAAACACATAATATTCATATCAACATCAAAATATACGAGTGCATCACTTTAACATCAACATCATAAAAATACATCATATTTATATCAACATGAAAAAATACATTTGGGTGTGAAGTCCTTCAAGTGTTCTGTGTGTTCGAAGGCATTTACTTCTTCATAAAATTTACATAAGCATCAAAAAACATAATATTCATATCAACATCAAAATATACGAGTGCATCACTTAACATCAACATCAAAAAATACATCATATTTATATCAACATGAAAAAATACATTCTGATGTAAAGTCCGACAAGTGTTCTGTGTGTTCGAAGGCATTTACTTCTTCATAAAATTTACATGAGCATCAAAAAACATAATATTTATGTCAACATCAATATATCCGAGTACATCACTTTAACATCAATATGAAAAAAATACATACGGGTGTGAAGTCCTCCAAGTGTTCTGTCTGTTCGAAGGCATTTACTTCTTCATAAAATTTACATGAGCATCAAAAAACACAATATTCACATCAACATAAAAATATACGAGTACATCACTTTAACATGAACATCAAAAAATACATCACATTTATATCAACATGAAAAAATACATTCGGGTGTGAAGTCCGACAAGTGTTCTGTGTGTTCGAAGGCATTTACTTCTTCATAAAATTTACATGAACATCAAAAAACAGTTCATATCAACATCAAAATATACGAGTACATCACTTTCACATCAACATCAAACACACCATATTTATATTGTCAAAGGGGTGGCCAGCCCAAGTTAACCCGCCGACCCAAATTTGTGGTCGCCAGGCGGTTAACACCGACCAACCTCCCGGGATGGTCGAGCGGTCTTTATTATGAGGAGGCGGACACGCTGATCAACACAGATTTCAACACCTGCTCGAAGGGTATGGCGGTTGGCAATAGCGGAGGGTGAAGGAGTACTCGGAATGGCGGTTGGAAGGATAACGGCACAGGAGCACTGCACAAGGATAACACAAGGGGGCTTAATCCTCGAACCCCACTACGAATACAGAAAATACGGTTTCTTTAAAATAATCACATTTAATGAACACACATATTTACAAGACAATAATTTCACAGGTAATAATAATACGAATAATAAATAAATCACTTCCATGGTCGAGGCCTTGCGCACGGACACAAACACAGACAAAGGGTGACAAAATGAAAATTAAACCCCCTTCTTAATTACACTGTTACTCTGCCTGGCCCAGGGCTGGTCCTCGTCGAACGCGGGTTGAGGGTGCTTACTCCGGCACGTGTACTCGCAAGCAAAATGGTGTCGTCACTTTCGTAGAGCACACGCGTGCACCGCAGCGCTTCGAGACACAGCTTTCCACACAGGGTCAAGAACGTGCCAGCTTTCCTCTTTCCTCACGGGTGCCACCTGCCTCGTGCGGTCCTCACACCGACCTCGCGTGCGTGTCCCGCCAAACCAGACGGGAGCCCTCCACACTCCACACGTGCAATCTGGCCGGAACCTCCTCGATCTGCTCTGCGATCACTCCAAACGTGCAATCTCCTTGGAACCTCCTCATTCTTCTCCCTGACGTCTGAAGCCCCATCGCTAGGTGCACTGCGCCTTCGATCTTCCTCTTTTTATCACCCTCTCTTTCCTCCGCACCCGGGGCGTGACCTGCTCGCCCCCAAACCTGGGAATGCAGGGCTCCTCGTGTTAGTTGTTGTTTCAGTGACTCGTTCCCCAGCTTACGGCTTGGCTTGTAATATAAAAAAACAAAGGGAAAATCACAGATTGCAATCATGTAAAGGCGGGCTTATTTTTACTCCCAAAGCTAATAACATCGCACCACCCCTCCTGTGGTGAAACACAACACAAGCTCACAGATTCCATAACTTATGTACATCAAGTTGCTTGTACTCGTCCATGGACCATGCTACACTATCCAATCCTATCTGCACTATTAAATCATTTCATGTAGGCTACCCCCAAAACCGTAACAATATCAATTTCAAAAAATACATCATATTTATATCAACATCAAAAAAACATCAAATTTAGATCAACATCAAAACATGCATCACGCTAATATCAACATCAAAACACATCACACTTATATCAACAACAAAACATACATTACATTTATATCAATATCAAAACATACATTACATTTATATCAATATCAAAACATACATTACATTTATATCAATATCAAAACATACATTACATTTATATCAATATCAAAACATACATTACATTTATATCAATATCGAAACATACATTACATTGATATCAATATCGAAACATACATTACATTTATATCAATATCGAAACATACATTACATTTATATTAATATCAAAACATACATTACATTTATATCAATATCAAAACATACATTACATTGACATCAATATCAAAACATACATTACATTAATATCAATATCAAAACATACATTACATTTATATTGTTGTGGTGCCGGGTTCGGTGGAGAAGACGACCGTGAGAGGGAGCAGTTGGGCCGCCTCCCACCGAACACCGGAATTGAAGGTCGTAACCTTCGGATAACTCCGAAGGTCACGGGTCCCTTAGTGGACCTTGGACGTCACTATTTCGACGGCGTGAGGAAGGGTTAATTGTCTAATTCCAATTTACCTAAGTACCCACGCCGTCTCACCACCGGGGAAGCCACACCCTCGGCCGACTTTGTACGAGCCGAGTCGCTGTTACCGACTCGGATCCGGCGTAACCGAGCGGGGATTACCAAAGCCTGCCGGACTAAATGAACAATTTTCGGCACAAACGGCCTCCCTATTTCTCAAGCCCGCACCGTGCTGGGTCAATGATAGAAACGACAGGCAACGATCTGGTACATTTAACACAGGGTTTATTTATTCTGGGGAGAGGGAAACAAGATCAGAGTTACACCGAATATAATTAAATGTACAATGATGCAAGGCACTTATACCTTTTTCACTTAAAGACTGGGCCCACACACACACACACCAACACACACACACACACACACACACACACACACACACACACACACACACACACACACACACACACACACACACACACACACACACACACACACACACACACACACACACACACACACACACACACAGACACACACACATCCAAAAATAAATGGACCCCACCGGGTCTTTCTTCGGTCCTCCAGCCGAGGAGGATAGTTCAGCTGGGGGGTACACAGAGTTCCGTGGTGTACCTGGCCGCGTCATGCGGCTTGCCGACCTGACCCTGTGGAGCCCAAGATTCTTGGCGGGGAAGTCGGACGCTCCGACCACCAGCCCACGTGCTCCAACACAAACCACCACGGTGGGACTCGAAGCCGCACGGTCAGCTTCGCACCAAGCGCCGAGGAGAAGACCAGGGACGAAGACCGACGACTACGACAAGGAGCACCCAGCAGGTCAGAACACAGGGGGGTGTCCGACCATCAACCTTTTTTCTCGCGCCCCACTCGATTCTCACCTCCCCTCCCCCGCGGGGTGGGACGGGGGAATCCGCTCTCTGGAGACTCGCCTCTGGATTGGACGGAGCGTTTTGGGTCGTGTGGTGGCCAGCCGTGATTGGAAGAACGTCACGGTAGGCGGGGAAAAACACGCCCCTTCTGTGCGGAGTCTTTGTGGCTGTTTTAACGATTCTCTCTTCTTTGTCGCTTCGTCGAGACATTCTTCTTTCCCTGGGCGTTCTGGCTTCCCATTGGCTGTGGCGCGTGTGCGATGCTCGCCCTTCGCTCATTGGGCAGAGGAAAGACTCCATGCCCTTTTTTGGAGCGGGGCTCCGAACTGAGGCGATGGAAGCCTGCCCACGTCTGTGGCAACCAGGGTGCCCCCACCGAGAGTGCTACAACCAATTCCGATCTCTACTAACCCAGTGAGTGGACCGTCCTCGGGAACTGAGCCTGCGATCTTGGCGATGTGCTTTGGAGGGGGTCACTACCTGGCTGCATCTGTGACCGATCTCCCACTGTCGAGTGCGGTGCTGGATGTGGTGACCGCCACGCATGTCGATCATCCGGATGGACATGGCCCAGAGCAAAGCGGACACACTGGCTGAGATGTCAGACAGTCCACACAGGACTGGGGGGCTGAAGACCAACCTCGTGTTGCTGACACATATCATGTTGATACATCTGCATTTGGGGCACGACCCGCCCCTGCACCCAGCATTGGATGTGGTGGGAAGGACCGGTGTGGATTGTGACGAGGCTGGGATATTGGTGGAGTCCCCGACAGATTGGCGGGTTGTGCCCTACCTAGAGTCGTCCTGGCCCGTCCTCCCATTGGATCTGATACCGGTCAGTGCTACCTTGCCAGGTAAGCTGTCGATCTGTATTGGTGGATTGGTAAGAGGTCCACTGCGTCGCATCAACTGCCATGAGCATGTAAAGGACACTCACTCCATGAAGGACCCGGCCATGCCCACGAGTGAGACCATCAAGAAGTCGGACATGAACAAAATGTTGTTGTTCTGTCTGAGCGGGCATGATTGTCCACGAGTCATGTTGGTCAATTCCACGACTATTGTGGGGAAAGAAAAGGAAACGGAGCACAGAGAAGAGGGGGCATGGGCAAAGACGATCTTGGACAATCAAATGGAAAATGATTCTTGTTCCAAATGTTCCCCGTTGGTGGACACAAAAGTTTCCTTGAAAAAGCACGTGATGCCGACTCATTGTCAGGACATGGATCAATTTATTGGTGTGCCCAACACTTAACAACAGTTCTCAAAACATCTTCCAATAGAACATCCAAGGAAATGAGAATGCACACAAGTTTTCTGTGCATTTGAATGCATTTGCTGAATCATCATATTTATATCAACATCAGAATATACATCATATTCATCTTAACATCAAAAAATACATCATATTTCTATCATTATCAAAAAATATATCACATTTATGTCATTATCAACAATAAATATCTGCGTTGTTTGTCAGATCCAGAGGACAGGTGGTGAGACAGGTAAACTTTTCCAAAAGCTTCCTCGCTGAGAACTTTTTTCACATTAAGGTCAGGATCTTGACCACAAATCGCGCAAACATGCCAAGTTTATATTAACTGGAGATATTAAAAATATCTCAATAACAGTTCCTGACTTACTGAAGTTCCTCCAAGTTGATGATGTGCTTCAGGTCCCACAGGATTAGCCCATACTTGGTGCTCAGGTTGCAATGCCCTGACCGGTGAAGAGATTAAAACTCCAAGGACTGAAACAAAGAACCATCAGTCGAAAGTTGTGCAAGAACGAGAAGGTTCTTTGTTCCAGGTTAAGGGATAATTAAATATCCTCAAAATGACTGACAATCGCACAAACCCCCTTTCCACGAGACATCATCCTTGTATCAACATCAAAAAATACATTCCGGTGTGAAGTCCCACAAGTGTTCCGTTTGTTCGAGGGCATTTACTTCTTCATCAAATTTGTATCATCATTATAAAATACATTATATTCATTTCAACATCAAAACACACCGTATTTAGATGAACATCAAAACAAGCTGACTAATATATCTTGCAAAAATTTCGTTTTGGCAAGATAAAAATATATTCGGGTATGAAGTCGTACAAGTGCTCTGTGTGTTCCAAGGCATTAACTTCTTCATAATATTCACATGAACAACAAAAAATACATCACATTTATCTCAACATCAAAAAATACATCATATTTATCTCAACATCAAAAAATACATTCGGGTGTGAAGTCCTACAAGTGTTCTGTGTGTTCGAAGGCATTTACTTCTTCATCAAATTTGTATCACCATAAAAAAATACATTATATTTATTTCAACATCAAAACACACCGTATTTAGATGAACATCAAAAAAATATATTCGGGTATGAAGTCCTACAAGTGTTCTGTATGTTCCAAGGCATTAACTTCTTCATAAAATTCACATGAACATCAAAAAATACATCACATTTCTCTCAACATCAAAAAATACATCATATTTATCTCAACATCAAAAAATACATTCGGGAGTGAAGTCCTACAAGTGTTCTGTGTGTTCCAAGGCATTAACTTCTTCATAAAATTCGCATGAACATCAAATAATACATCATATTTATATCAACATCAAAAAATACATTCGGGTGTGAAGTCCTACAAATGTTCTGTGTGTTCGAAGGCATTTACTTCTTCATCAAATTTACATGAACATCAAGAAATACATCATATTCATTTCAATATCAAAACACACCATATTTAGATGAACATCAAAAAATTAATTCGGGTGTAAAGTCTGACTAGTGTTCTGTGTGTTCCAAAGCATTAACTTCTTCATAAAATTTACATGAACATCAAAAAATACATCATATTTAACTCAACATCAAAAAATACATCATATTTATCTCAACATCAAAAATTACATCACATTTATCTCAACATCAAAAATACATCATTTGTATATCATTATCAAAAAATACATCACATTTATATCATTATCAAAAAATACATCACATTTATATCATTATCAAAAAATACATCACATTTATCTCAACATCAAAAAATACATCACATTTATACCATTATCAAAAAATACATCACATTTATCTCAACATCAAAAAATACATCTTATTTATCTCAACATCAAAAAATACATCACATTTAAATCATTATCAAAAAATACATCACATTTATCTCAACATCAAAAAACACATCATATTTATCTCAACATCAAAAAATACATCGCATTTATGTCATTATCAAACAATAAATATCTACGTTATTTGTCAGATACACAGGACAGGTGTTCAGCAAGATAAACTTTCCCAAAAGCTCCCCTGCTGAGAATTTTCTTTCCTTCAAGCTCAGGATCCTGTCCACTAATCGCGCAAACATGCCAAGCTTATATTAACTCGAGATATCAAAAATATCTCGATAACAGTTCCGGACTCACTGAAGTTCTTCCAAGTCGATGATGTTCTTCAGGTCCCTTACGATAGGCCCCGACTTGGTGCTCAGGTTGCAATGCCCTGACCTGTGAAGAGATAAAATCTCCAAGGGGTGAAACAAAGAACCATCAGTAGAAATAGAGAGAAACCATCTCGCTCGCCAAAGAGAAGTGGGATGTCAAATAAAAACGTCCTGAAATGTGTGAGCGTGCCTCGTCCGTTTCCAGCGCCCAGGAACCAGGGACGCCAAGAATCATGTACGTCAAGAGCAGGTCTCGAGCAGAACGAGCATTAACGGTCCGAGCATCACCCACCGCTCGGAGCCACCAGGAGCCACAACAGGCGGACAGCTGTGAGGAACTGTGAAGTGCTGAGGTGCTGTGAGGCACTGATGCTGTCACCAACTCACTGGCGCCGACTGACTGGAAAAGCCGTCTGACTGACTGGACTCCAACTGACTGGTAAAGTCGTCTGACTGACACCGACTCACTGACTGATAAAGTCGTCTGACTGACTGGACTCCGACTGACTGGTAAAGTCGTCTGGCTGACACCGACTCACTGACTGGTAAAGTCTTCTGACTGACTGGACGCCGTCTGACTGACTGCTAAAGTCGTCTGACTGGAAATCGACGAAGCAACCTGATGACAGGGAATCGACGAACTGACGTCAACTGATTCATACACTGACTCGTCGACTGACCCGCCAAGAACGGACCTCTCGTTCTCTTTTTATAGGTGGCCTGTCTGGGCGGGCGTAGACTCCCGCCCCATTTGCGAATCGTTGCCTTGACAATCTGCATGTCCCGCGATTACTCCTGGCCCACAACGCGATGTCTGTGGTGCTGGGTGAATGGCAGAAAGCAGCCATTTGTCAGAATTACCGAGCGAAAACGTGAAGCGCTCATAAAACGTCAACAACAATATCACCTCAATGTTCAGCCCGATATGAAAAAGAGCCAGTTTGCGTCCATAGAGATGCTTGAACGGGGTGTCAAACGTCGATGGAAAAAGGCGGGCGTCGGCGTCGGTGAAAGAAATTGCTATCTCACGTGCATGAATGTGTCTGTCGTAAAGAGAAAAAGGAGCTTTCCATAAGAGATGGAATCTATTCTTTACCCTTCTCAACGCATCACATTTAGAATCCCACCAGACATGGGGATGGGTCTATCCTGGACATGCATTTTGGGAAGTAACGATCTGAGGACCTGGATGTTTGTATGCATTCGTCAGATCGGATTCTGAAATCCGTAACACTACCCCTTTCCCGATCCCAGACTCATCCTGATATGAGTTGTCCAACAGCTGGAGACATCGGTTAAAAGTTACATCATTGCCATTGAGAGTTAGCATTACCGTGTGACATGCAGGTGAAGTATCCCCTACCGAGTACCTTTTAACTCTACCCTCAGGTTAACTCATGGAGACCGCCATCTGGGAGACGACACCTTGGCACCACTCCGCCACACACCACCATAATCTGAGCCAAGAAGTTTATCCTGTGCTTTTCCTCCTCTCATCAAGGAATGGGGATCCCGAAGGCTTTGCCCCGATCCTCTCATCCAGTGAGCTGCCCTGCGAAAGAAAGCTGCACACGAGGTTGTCCCATGGAGTAGGTTTTGAGTTTTCTTTGCATTTGGGGTTTTGCGGAATGAAGTGTTTTACGGTGGCCGGAGTGCAAATCCTGACACCGACCTCCTAAAAAACAGTAACCCAACTGCAGGAGGACGTCCTCAGACGCATTGGGGCACCAGATATAGATGGCCATTGGTTCACAAGGAGCATCTCCACCCTTTGACAGGTTTTGTTTTTCGTCCTAATGGGTGTCCATATCACACACCCTCCTCACCAGAAAACCTGGTGGGGGAGACGGTTTAGTTTCCAGCAACCCGACCATGAAACAAGTTAGTTCAGGTTTACATGTTACATGTCACAGATCTAATCTGGCCTGACCTGACAATCGAATCGATAAATCATCAAATCGATTAAAAATAATAATAATAATAATAATAATAATAATAATAATTGCCCTGGGATAGTGAACACGTGTAGTTTCTGCAAGTCGCCGGAACGCCAGAATTTTCCCACTTCGGAGACCTCGATCTTTGGATGTGCACAGTCGAACGAAATGGCGAATTAAGACCTCAGCAAGCAGACAGAGGGCTGACCAAGGATGATGCCTTGCTGAAGGATAAGAAAATAGGGCCGTTCGTTATCTTCAAATGGAGTGTTTAAATGAACCCAAACACCCAATTTTCATTCATGCACTCCCGAGGAGTTCCCTTGGTATGCATGCAAAGTGTGAGGCCACTAGATTTCATGGTTTTGGAGTTATGAGGTAGACACACACACACACACACACACACACACACACACACACACACACAGACACACACAAACACTGACACACACACACACACACACAAAACACACTGACACACACACACACACACTGACACACACACACACACACACACACACACACACACACACACACACACACACACACTGACACGCATTTGTGTAGATGGGATTATAACCGAGTCCCTCTCCAAAAACAATTGTTTAATTTTGGGATTATAATCAAGTCCCTTTTCATAAACAATTGTATTGTCATGGGATTAAAACAAATTTCCTCTCCATAAACAATGTTTGCATTATGAGATTAGAACCAAGTCCCTCTTCCTGAACAATTACATTATTATAGGATTATAACCCAGTGACTCTCCATAAACAATTGCATTTGCATGATGAGATGAGATGATTCCTTGAGGGGTCTTTGGGCTTAACATCTACCCGATGGACGGTGCACGCAATGACACCTCGCCATACGTGCGAAACACCAGGATGGCAGTTTATAGCTGGGTCAGGATTCAAACCCAGGTGAGACAGGGTCGAGGTGAGCGTGCACACCTCAAGGTGGGTTATTGACACCCTTGTGTGTGGTAAAATCTTCACAAAAGGGATTCTTTGATTAATCTTCAAATCAATCTGTTCATCATGAAGAAATGAAGCCTGAAAATGTCATCTTCAGAAATGGCGGGAACATCTGATCATCTGTCCATTTGTTTGTCTTTCCTTTGTCTGTATCAACGGAACGGTTCGAATCCCGAGCCGGCTATAAACTGCGATCGCGGTGTTTCACAGGCACGGTGGATAAATCAGGTTAAACTCGACATGAAATGATAAAGTTCATTCGATGTTGTGAAAATGAAACCGTGTGAGGTACCTTCGTTTTGTTTCCGTCATAAACAGAAGCCAATAAAGTCCGAATTGAGTTGGTAACTCGGTAACTCCAGGAACCACGGATAACACCACCGGAGGTCCACGAACCGAGTGTTTCACAGAATTCCACACGAGGTGACGTCACAGTTACCAGTTATGCCTACGTCACAGACTCGCATGTCAGACAAGCAGCACAAGTCCTGAAATAAAGAGAAATCGTGAACAAAGAAAAACCTTCAAAGAAATAAATCACCACGGGACGTGTTGAGTTGAGGAAGCCGCGACGACGTACACATCCGCAGTGGCCTGGCTACACCCTCCACGTAATAAAGCGTAATGACGTCACCGCGTGGTGGACGAACAGATGAGGAAAATACGTCAAAGTACTCTGTGGTACCCACAACGCTCTGTCGTCGTAGCTTTCTGACGGACACTAAGTGTCCAAGGGACGTAAAACCGGGTGCCCCATTTGCCGTACATGCAAAAAAAAAAACTTTCAAACCGCGTGCCAGAAACAACAACCACACAGGCCGTTCCTTCGCTCTCGCGTGTCCGTACGTGCGTGGCCGTACGTGCAAAAAAAAAATTTCAAAACTTAAAAAAAAAAATTGTGACGTCATAACACCGTATCCTGTCATTGGTTTGGTAAATAAATGACCCTAACTTGGGAACCGCTTGTCCGATTAATATCAAACCTTGAAAAGGCACATCCACAGATCCCCAGCAATATTCCTGGCAAATTTCAATTAGATCGGACCAGGGGTTGTCGAGAAATGGTGGTCGCAGACACACAGACAGACAGACAGACACACACACAGAGATTGCCAGAAAAAAAAGAAAAACTTTCAAACCACGTGCCAGAAACAACAACCACACAGGCCGTTCCTTCGCTCTCGCGTGCCCGTACGTGTGTGCCCGTACGTGCAAAAAAAAATATTGTTGTAGATTCTTGCCCGCCGGCTTGCGGATGACCGCTTCGAGCCAATGGCGGCTGCTCTCACCCACCGAAAGGGACAATCTAGTCGCAGCTTTCCGGATCAAACACCGAAATCCCGCTACGGGTGTGTTTTAATCACACCACAGCCTAGTCAACACTCTACCCGCGCAACAGGGTCAATCGCCGAATTGTCGATATACCTAATTAATCGCGCGGGCAGACTATAGAGAGACTGTACCTCAACGGGGCCCGCTTGGAAACGAGCCGCTTAAGCAGCTCGCTTCGTTTTGGGATAACTGAGCGGGGTATTATCGTGAAAGCCCCGTTGGATCCGATTCTATTATCGGCTCTTAAAAAGCCAGCTATTATTTCGAATGCAATACGGCAGTTCAATTCGAAGGAAAAGGACGCGACGAACGGGTTAACATTCACACAAGCACATTTATTTGCACACATATACGGTCAAAGCAGCAATGCAGGGATATACAAGCATGCAATGAATGGGGGTAGGGACAAGACGCGAGCAAGACAAATACTATAACCATATATTTATTATGCACAGTCACTTGCACTTAACATCAGTTCTTCCTTCGGACATGGCGCCACAAACGTTCATGCAAAGAAACAAGGAAAAACCCAGGGTAGACTGGACCTCTTGGGTCTTTATGAGCACGGAGCTGTGATGACTGCAGAAGCTCCAAGAGGCCGGGCTGGTAACCTTCACCTTCGTGGTGCCTCACTGGCGCGACCCGCGACGTCCCGTCCTCACGGCAGCTGGCGTGACCGCGGTTCGGCCCAGGCCTCGTCGGGCTGCCTGGTGATTCGGTCCCAGCTGGCAACGCCTCAGAGGAACGAACGGGTCTTTGCTCTCTTAGAGTTGATGCTCTCTTTAAGAGCCCGTCCTTCCCTCAGCGCCGCTCGGACTGATGTTGTTCTGTCTGAGCGGGCATGATTGTCCCCGAGCCATGTTGGTCAATGCCATGACTATTGTGTGGAAACAAAAGGAAACGGAGAACAGAGGAGAGGGGTCATGGGCAAAGACGATCTTGGATAATTAAATGGAAAATGATTCTTGTTCCAAATGTTCCCCGTTGGTGGACACAGAAGTTTCCTTGAATAAGCACGTGATGCCGACTCTTTGTCAGGACATGGATCAATTTATTGGTGCGCCCAACACTAATAACAACAGTTCTCAAAACATCTTCCATGACAACATCCAGGGAAAGGAGAATCCGCGCAAGTTTTCTGTGCATTCGAATACATTTACTGAACTATCATATTCATCTCAACATCAAAAAATACATCATATTTATATCATCAAAAAAATACATCATATTTCTATCATTATCAATAAATACATCATATTTATATCATTATCAAAAAATACATCACATTTATGGCATTATCAAACAATAAATATCTGCGTTGTTTGTCAGATCCAGAGGACAGGTGGTGAGCCAGGTAAACTTTTCCAAAAGCTTCCTCTCTGAGAACTTTCTTCACATTAAGGTCAGGATCTTGACCACAAATCGCGCAAACATGCCAAGTTTATATTAACTGGAGATATTAAATATATCTCAATAACAGTTCCTGACTCACTGCAGTACCTCCAAGTTGATGATGTTCTTCAGGTCCCACAGGATAGGCCCAGACTTGGTGCTCAGGTTACAATGCCTTGACCTGTAAGGAGATAAAAACTCGAAGGAGTGAAACAAAGAACCATCAGTCGAAAGTTGAACAGAAACGAGGTTCTTTGTTCCAGGTTAAGAGATAATTAAATAACCTCAAAATGACTGTCAATAGTACGAACCCCCTTTCCATGAGACATCGTCCCCTGCATCATGGAAACAGAAGTTTGGATGTGCAGTTTTACTTAACAGTTCCCTGAACAGCTCAGTTCTGCATTAAGCCTGGCCCTCCTACTGTGATATCCAGTGTCCCTTTTGAGGCAAAGTGGTGGGTTCCAGGACATCCGCCGGCAACATCAAGGATGGTAGTCTTGAAAGCACTCCACAACTCTTCAGGATCCCGCACAACACCCAAACCCCCAAATTCTGACTCAGCCTGTTGCAAACTCCTCAGCTGCCCTCATATCACTGAGCTTATAAACATCCAGCCTTGGGTGGGATGGTAACATTTCCTTCGATTTAAGGTGCAACTTCAGAGATGCCACAAACCTGTGGTCCATATTGAGAAACTGGCACTCTGGCAGACCTTGCAGTTCTGAATCATCCTCCACCGACCATTGATGAGCACATGGTCGATCTCCTTTGTTGTTTTGAAGACCTGGAGGGAAGAGTGGAATTGAAGAGAGTGTGGGAGTTTGTCCCAAAGGCGGGAAAAAGAGGAATGAGAGAGTGAAGGTAAGCAGTGATTCGTGCTTTTGGTAGTTTTACCAGAAGGGGGTTTCTGGTGGACCTTGAGTACCTTGCGGAAAGATGGGGGGGGGACAGAGACAGTCACAGACAGAGCAGGTCGGCGAGACCGGAGAGGAGACGGTAGTTGACAGAAAGACCACCGACCTGCCTGCAGTGCGAAAGTGAGGGACCCAAAGACACAGCCTCAGCGCTGGAGATACCAACAGTGAATCACCTTTCTCCCATTGTGTTCATGCACCTTGCTATGAGTTCCTCCCAAGAACTCCCAATGATGTCCACTGCAATCACAATGTTTAAGCTCCTCCAGAATTCCTTCAGGGTGGGCTGTCCACCTGCCATCTTCTGGACAAGATTTGACATTGTCCTCATGAGATAATATGCCTTGACCGGGTTGATAATCTCCTGGTCCATCGACTGAATCAAATATGTGTTCGGTGGTAAGATCTCAACACACGTTTGGACAAAGGGTTGCGAAATCCAGGTGGTGTGCCCTTTGCATTATTCAAGAGGATTTTGAAGTCCATATTTTATACCTGGTCATCCTGTTTGAAGGCCAGCATTGCATTATCCACAAGCCATTCCTTAAAAATCTGTTGCGTAATCCAGGCCTTGCGGTTGCTCTCCCAAATGACACAGATAGACTTGAAATCTTTGCCACACACATTACACTTGTATGGCATCTCATGTTTGACAACTCGTTCAAGATGTTCATGAGCTGAACGTTTTTTTGGAAACAGAACATTTGCCCGGCTTCTTGGTTGTTATCTTCATGGACACGATGTCCAGCAGGCGAAGCCCCGACCATGAGGCACGAATGAAGGCATGCCCTGGACGTGATGCGAAACCTGAATGTGCATTGTCAACACCTGCACGTACCTGCACCCTCCGCCAAGAGCTTCTGTTTCGCCCCGACGTGCGCGCACCGCTTCATCTCTTATTGGTTACTGTCACGAAACCATCCCACGGGGAACCTCATTTCTCAAGAGATTTGCATCCATTCCAACATTGTCAAAAAACTTGCATCCCTCTCATATAAAATGAACAGATGTTACAGTGGTGAGCCCGGATGTCTGTTAACCTTTCACAAGACAATTAATGCAGTTTGAATCTCTTTCCAAGTATCTATCTTCCATAACTACAATAGTTGTGTTAATAAACACAATAATTATGAGGACAATGAATTTGGCACAGCTTACTTTTACATTTGGCGTCCATTGCAAATATATAGGAAACCAAGCTGCTCCTTTGAGTTGTTCATAAGATCTGAAGTCCATTTTGGAGGAAATAAACACACCAGCTATCGATGTCCACCTGGGGCTCAAACCCATCACGGGAATACATAGACAAACCGATCATCACCTCGTTTCCTCACTGGTGATTTAATCCACAACCCCAGCTTTATTTGAACGACCCTTGAGGGATCGTATCTTGTAAAGTCCGTCGTTAATTCTGAACTCCGTAGATTCAAACATATGTATTGGATGGGAAACGAAGGAAACAAAGGACCTTTTGCCATATATAAATCATTGCAATTCTCGAATCGAGCAACGTCATGCCGAAACCACAGCAAAGCTGATGCAAGTGCAAATAAACTGACCGCGAGCGGGTGCGAGACCGAGACATGTGAATTATAATGGTGCGAGCCGCGGACGTGGCTGTGGACGCCGAGACATGCGCAGGGAAGTCTTTCGAGCGTGCAGACAGACGGGCCACTGGGCGAGAGAGTGCCCGAGCAACCCACCTGAACCGAATTATGGCTCGAACAGACCGGCCGGGGAGAAACGGCCACCTCAACCACGGAGTCGGGACATGAAGCCTCATTTCCAGGACAGATGGGAGATGCCAGCTGGACCAGCCGCCTCGTTCCCATCTCCATCCGATCTATTTATGCAAAGCCAATGACTATATCAGGGAGAAACGTCATCAGAATTACCATTGTTGACCTCGAAACCATGTGCTGAACCGAAACTGACTTTGACCATCGAAGGACGGCAAATTCCTTTCCTTGTAGTTACTGGAGCGACGAAATCAGCTATAAGACAGAGTGACCTTCCAAAAGCACCTGTCGTGGAGCAAGTAAACGTTGTCAGAGTATCGGGCGTTGCCATGGCGATCCCACTATCTGAACAACTACGGGTCGAGGTTGGGCCTTTATCAACCGAACATGCATTTCTGATGACTACTGATACGCAGACTAATGTATTAGGAAGAGATCTATTGTGGAAACTGAATTGTACAGTGAAGTGTACACCAAAGGGAGTATATTTAGATATGCCCCATGAATCGCATGTGACTGTTCTGACCTTGTTGCAGGAGAATTCAGAGAATCTGGCATACCGTTGGATCTTGACCGAAGGTGAAACATCGAACCGTTTACAGGCATGTGTGTGCGACTTTCAGAGAACGCTGCCGGAGGTGTGCGATTGGGTACGTTAACATCACATGGACTGGAACATGGGGAAGAGTCAGTTACACTGCACCGCAGACTGCGACACTAACGAAAGGGATAACGACGATGCGAGGGAGGTAGCTCCTAAATTACACCAAACTTTTAACATAAGATTGGGGACAGTGTGGATCGGAAAGTAGGGAATTCGCCTGGAGGTGCTTCTGACGCAGGAGCAATTAATACTGTGGAATCAACCATCCAGTATTACACTGCATGTGACCTTAGCGGTGGCGCGAGACTGCCAGGCAAAGGACATAGGACCCATGATAACCTACATGAAGATGTCACCAGGAGCGACCATGACGAGACGTGAGCAGGACAAAGAGCTCTGGGAGATAGAGGGACACGGATATTGCTTGTCAGGCTACGAGGAGACGGTAAAAGCGAGGTTTGAGATGGTCGGCCTATCAGAGGCCCCGGGACTTGAGAGATCACCTGAAATACTGGATCAGGTCCCGGGTCGGTTGTGGACAACGCACACGAATGACGTGGGCCCAATTAGGAGCATGCAACCGGTAAAGATCAATGAAGACACATCAAAGAGGCTGCCTCGCAAACCGCAATACCCATTGCGTCAGGAAGCGGAAGCAGGGATAGCTCCCATGGTGGAAGTGCTGTTGAAGCAAGGAACAATTATTCCCACAGTCAGCCATTGTAATACACCGATCCTCCCGGTGCGCAAACCAGGAAAGTTGACGTGGCGGTTTGTGCAGGACCTGTGGGCGGCAAACAACTGCATGATTCCTGCCTACCCAGTCGTCCCCAACCCGACTCCGATCTTGTCGAGCATTCTGAGCACCTCTACCTACAAAACCGTGGTCGATATTTGTTCAGCTTTCTTCAGCATTCCGATTTACCCTGAGTCGCAATTTCTTTTTGCGTCCACGTATCGAGGTAGGCAATATACATAGATTGTGCTCCCGCAAGGGTACACTGAAAGCCCTCCCCTGTTCTCTCGAGCATTGAAAAACGACCAAGATGACATCGTTTTCCAGACTAAATCCACGTTGGGCCAATATGTAGATGATATGCTGATCTGCTCAACGTCGAAGGAAGCTTGCGGATTGGATACTTGAAATGAGCCAGACAAAGGTTCGAGACCAACTCACTTGTTTATCCTCAGACGCCGAGGCGCTCTGTTGCGCGCATGCGCAACAACCCCAACAACACACTATTCGTACATCTTCCACCTCAAATGTTCAAAAACACACATGTGTCCAAAATTTATTACTTGTACCACCTCAATTAATCAAGCAACAAAACCACACAAAAACATTGCAACCAATACATCAAAGTACAGTATTAAATAATGAGGCAGCTCAAACTCAGACAGGAGATTCAAACTTTATACCACGTAATCATTGCGATGCGTGGGTTTTCTCTTGATACGAGAAGAACGACGAAGAGGTGGTGCCACGACTTGTGCAGAGACTGCCTCTGGCTGCAAGGCTGAGGATGCTTGCTGAGCTGGATCTTGTGTCATCACATGATACGAACGGGGCGCACAGAGCTCCCAGAGAATTGAAAACCTCCTGATTGTCTGCTGGCCCGTGAGGGATCACATTCTCATCCACCACAGAACGTGGGCCTTATTAACTCCCTCCCAAGGGCAAGGTCCAGTGGGCTCGAGCCGCCGCCATCATAATTCTTAGTGCCCTCATTCGGGTAATCAGAGCAGACTCCCGACCTGGTCCTTCAGATGCGGGATCAAAACCGAAGAAATGTGTCATACTTACAATCGATGTCAAGGAGAAGAGAGTTTGAAAACAATATTCTTCTTCTTCTTCTTTCGGCTGCTCCCGTTAGGGGTCGCCACAGCGGATCATCCGTATCATCCGCATTGTGATTTGGCACATGTTTTACGCCGGATGCCCTTCCTGACGCAACCCTGGTCGCCTCTTACGACACAGGGATATGGTACACCTATTTTAACCGGGGTATACACCGGCCCAGTATACTGGTACTCATTTCGCCGACCTCGGAAGGATGACAGGCTGAGTAAACCCCCTGGTGTATTAATTCAGTGGCCCAACGGGGCTTGAACTCAGGACCATTTGGATCCCAAGCCGCTGCCCAAACCACTGCGCCAACACCAGGCTTTGTGTTTGAAAACAATATTGTGATTGGTTATTCTCCATTCAGACTGGTCAGCAGTAAATGTATATGGCACAGGACACAGATAGCACCTTCAGAAATAATTAAAGGAGGTAGAGTTTAACAGTGAAATAAAATTGGACTCACCTATAACTCACCTTCACTGTACTCACGTCCTCCCGGTTCGTCTCAAGGACCTGTATCCTCTTGAATTGATCTCTGAGCACTTTGTCACGCTGTAAATATAACAACCAACGAGAGAGAAAAAAAAAACCCCTCATTTCTGAAGAGCAATTGAGTTTGTCAAAGCCGATTTGTCATTGGGTTTGTTGATTCAGTTTGCTTCACGACTGGTTTTTGTGGTTTGAGATAAACCGGTTCTCCCACCCCTACCCCCACTCCACCACAACAAATCTGATGCTGTGGTGGTTGAGGATTTAGGAACAGGTCCTTTTGGAGACCATTTGATCGTTCTTCGGAGGGAAAATCGTGCCGGGCCTGACGCTTTGAGATGATGAATCTGGTGCTCAGGCTTGGCACACTTTGCCAGTCCTGCAACTTATGTGACCTTCCACGAGCGTTCTGGGCGATGGTCTGGACATTCTCCGAACCCGTTTGCCGACGCTGTATGAGATACGAGGGTGCGTACCAAGTGGAGCTCATCTTGAGGAGGCGCATGTGGTCAATCAGTTTGGACTGAACCTACCAAACGCAGTGGAGGACTTTCAGACGAACGGCAGTTTAAACCCTGGGGTGGAACCGTCTCTCAACTGTTCCGGCCAGGATGGTGAGCATGATGACTACTCGCTCACATTCTCATCAGCCGCGGCTCCTGGTCGCATCTCAAACAGACCGTCTGGGTCCCCAGATATCACCAGTTTCGTGAAGTCCGAGGAGCCACCTGTGTTGCGTGACCATGGTCAAAATCCGGGATTGACGTTCTCGGTGCCCCCACCTGGAGCACTGCTACTAATTCCGATATCTACCAACCCAGTGGGTGGACCGCCCTCAGGAAATGAGCCTGCGATCTTAGTGCTGTGCTTCAGAGGGGGTCGCTACCTGGCTGCATCTGTGACCGATCTCCCACTGTTGAGTGAGGTGCTGGCTGTGGTAACCGCAACGCATGTGGATCATCCGGATGGACCTTTGCCCCGAGCGAAGCGGACGCCCTGGCTGAGATGTCGGACAGTCCACACAGGACCGGGGGGGCTGAAGACCAAGCTCGTGTTGCTGACACATATCAAGCTGATACATCTGCATTTGGGGCACGACCCGTCCCTGCAGCCTGGCCCCATGGTGGCATTGGATGTGGCGGAAAGGACCGGTGTGGATTGTGACGAGCCCGGGATATTTGTGGAGTCCCCGACAGATTGGCGGGTCGTGCCCTATCTTGAGTCGTCCTGGCCCATCCTCCTGTTGGGCCTGATACCGTTCAGTGCTATATTGCCATGTACACTGTTGATCGGTCTTGGTGGAGGGGTAGGAGGTCCACAGGGTAGGAACAACTGCCATGAGAATGTGAAGGAGGACACTCTCTCCATTAAAGACCCCGCCATGCCCACGAGTGAGACCATCAAGAAGTCGGACAAGAACAAAATGTTGTTGTTCTGTCTGAGCGGGCATGATTGTCCCCGAGTCATGTTGGTCAATGCCATGACTATTGTTGGGAAACAAAAGGAAACGGAGCACAGAGGAGAGGGGGATGGGCAAAGACGATCTTAGATAAAATTAAAACTGGTAAAGCAGTAATCCCGGGCTTCAAGGCTTGCCTCCATTTTAACAAATTTCAACACCATCACCCAGTCACATGATATGGGTTTTCCGAGTTAGAAAGTTAGTTCAAGTCTGCAATGGGGCCCAGCTACGGGGTCCCTCATGTTATATCAATGAAGGATTGAAAAACCCATTGCAATACATGATAGAGAAAGAAACTTCACATTGGACAAATCGAGGCTGGACAAATTTTCAAGTCCCCCAAAAAGTCCAATAACTCCACATTTGCATATTAAAGTAAATGGCGAACTTGTAGAACGTTAAAATATCTTCCAGAATATGTGGTCACTTTTTGTCTATCTTCTTTGGTTTTCATTTTACGACATGTCAAAAATGGGTGATTTTCAACTTTGGGGGGCTCTGGGGCCTCACTGGGGTAAAATACAGACATAGTGTAAACATATTTGGAATCCCCTCTTCAAGGCCAATCAGAATCTGTCATTAAATTTTTTCAACTCTCATTTGCATATTTGGCATATTTAATGAGGCGAATCGGCATCATTTTAATCATATAAATTATGTAACGATTTCGATGAAATTAACAACTTAACATTCCAATGGAACCTCGCAAATGTGTGCAAAAGTTTGAGGCTGTCCTATTACCCCTTCTGGAGAAGAAGATGTTTTTAGGTTTAGGAGAAAATTCAATATGGCCGCCATACCACGTGACCGACGTCATCAAAATTTTCATAGTATAAACAGCAAGTGGGGAGTTATTAAGGTGTTAAGTTTCATTGAATTTCATCAAAGCATTGTTTTCATTTAACGACATTTCACAAATGGGTGATTTTAAACTTTGGGGGTCTCTGGGGCCTCACTGGGGTCAAGTCCAGACATGGTATAAACATATTTGGAGTCCCCTGTTAATGAACTATCTAAATCTGTCATTAAATTTTTTCAACTCTCATTTGCATATTTTGCATATTTAATGATGCGAATCGGCATCATTTAAAATCATATAAATTAAATAACGATTTTGACCAAATTAACAACTTAACATTCACATTGAATATTGGACATGTGTGCAAAAGCTTGAGGCTGTTGGGTTATCCCTTCTGGAGAAGAAGATGTTTTTAGGTTTTGGATAAAATCCAATATGGCCGCCATACCACGTGACCTACGTCATCAAATGTTTCATAGTATAAACTTCAGGTGGTGAGTAATTATCCTGTTAAGTTTCGTTCAATTTCATCGAACAGTTTTCCCTCCAGATCCGCCACAAAATCGGTCAGTAGAACATAAAAACGCCTTTAATAATAATACTAACGATTTCAATAGAGCTTCAGCCATGCTTGAAGCCCTAATTAAATGGAAAATGATTCTTGTTCCAAATGTTTCCCGTTGGTGGACACAGAAGTTTCCATGAATAAGCACGTGATGCCGACTCTTTGTCAGGACATGGATCAATTTATTGGTGTGCCCAACGCCAATAACAACAGTTCTCAAAACATCTTCCAAGACAACATCCAGGGAAATGAGAATCAGCGCAAGTTTTCTGTGCATTGGAATGCATTTACTAAACGATCATATTCATCTCAACATCAAAAAATACACATATCATTATCCAAAATACATCATATTTATGTCATTATCAATAAATACATCATATTTATATCATTATCAATAAATACATCATATTTATATCATTATCAAACAATACATATCTGCGTTGTTTGTCAGATCCAGAGGACAGGTGGTGAGCCAGGTAAACGTTTCCAAAAGCTTCCTCGCTGAGAACTTTCTTCACATTAAGGTCAGGATCTTGACCACAAATCGTGCAAACATGCCAAGTTTATACTAACTGGAGATATTGAAAATATCTCAATAACAGTTACCGACTCACTGCAGTTCCTCCAAGTTGATGATGTTCTTCAGGTCCCACAGGATAGGCCCAGACTTGGTGCTCAGGTTACAATGCCCTGACCTGTGAGAAGATAAAAACTCGAAGGAGTGAAACAAAGAACCATCAGTCGAAAGTTGAACAGAAACGAGAAGGTTCTTTGTTCCAGGTTAAGAGATAATTAAATAACCCCAAAATGACTGTCAATAGTACAAACCCCCTTTCCATGAGGCATCGTCCCCTGCATCATGGAAACAGAAGTTTGTATGTGCAGTTTTACTTCACAGTTCCCTGAACAGCTCAGTTCTGCATTAAGCCTGGCCCTCCTACTGTGATATCCAGTGTCCCATTTGAGGCAAAGTTCCTCTTCGCCTGATGGTGGGTTCCAGGACATCCGCCGGCAACATCAAGGATGGTAGTCTTGAAAGCATTGCACAGCTCCTCAGGATTCCGCACAACACCCAAACCCCCAAATTCTGACTCAGCCTGTTGCAAACTCCTCAGCTGCCCTCATATCACTGAGCTTATAAACACCCAGCCTTGGCTGGGATGGTACCATTTCCTTCGATTTCAGGTGCAACTTCAGAGATGCCACAAACCTGTGGTCCATATTGAGAAACTGGCACTCTGGCAGACCTTGCAGTTCTGAATCATCCTCCAGCGACCATTATTGAGCACATGGTCGATCTCCTTTGTTGTTTTGAAGACCTGGAGGGAAGAATGGAATTGAAGAGAGTGTGGGAGTTTGTCCCAAAGGCGGGAAAAAAGAGGAATGAGAGAGTGAAGGTAAGCAGTGATTCGTGATTTTGGTAGTTTTACCAGAAGGGGGTTTCTGGTGGACCTTGAGTGCCTTGCGGAAATATGGGGGGCGGGGGGGTGGGGGCATATCACAGACAGAGCAGGTGGGCGAGACCGGAGAGGAGACGGTAGTAGACAGAAAGACCACCGACCTGCCTGCAGTGGTGGGGCGGCTTAGCCCAAATATTCAAAAGAATTGTGTATTTTGTGATACAAGCACCAAATTTGGCACAAATGTACATTAATATGTTGCGAACATTTTCAGATCTTGGGCCACTTGAAATTCTCTCTTTATGTCCGCCATATTGGATTTCAAAATGGCCGCCACTTGAAATCTACATTTCCTATTATCTCTGGACGTAATGCAGCTATTGACTTGATTCTGGTATCTAAATGTATGTTTTTGGGGGCAAGGAATCCATTGGTACCATTTTCAACTTTATATTATCTATCACAGTCTGTTATATAATTTTATTTGGAAATTATCGAGGCAAATATTGGATTCAACACAAAACTTTGAAAAGAATGTCTGTTCTGTAAATATAAATAAATAAAAAAACTATACTAAATCACCAGTAACAACTCAGACAAGCTCATATATACTGGCAGTCGAAAATATAAATTCATATCCCATTAGGAAACAAAGTGACCCATTCATTTGTGTTTTTCATTTGCATATTTTCTGTAACATTACATTCATATTGTCAATAAATACCAAACATGCATAATCCCCTTTTCCTAGACCCTTAAAGCCATCTTTTGCATCAAAGACCTTTGAAGAGTATGCACAACAGATCTTCATCCCATATATGTCCACGAAGCTGCAAACAGTGTCACGCCTGGATCTGGTCTGGGATACTTACCTTGCTGATTCACTGAAAGGTAGTACACGTGCAAAGCGGGGACAAGGTGTGCGGAGACGTGTGGTGGCTGCCGCAGCCATACCAGGAAACTGGCAGAACTTCCTACGAGTGGACAGCAACAAGACCGAGCTGTTCAGGTTCCTCTCAGCAGCTCTCATGGAATGGTTTGACCAGGAGGACAAGCAACTCGTCATTACTGATGGAGAGGCAGTGTTCAGCAAGCCACGACTGCCCTATCTGACCCCACTCGCCCCATGTAACCATGAAGAAGCTGACAGTCGGATGTTGCTGCATGCATCTCACGCAGTCCAGCATGGACACCATGCAATACTCATCCGGACTGTAGACACCGATGTCGTGGTGCTGGCAGTGTCCCTGGCACAGGAGTTGCAACCAGAAGACAAACTGTGGCTGGCATTCGGAACAGGCCAGAGTTTCCGATACCTAGCAGCACACGAAATAGCAGCTGGATTGGGACGAGAGAAGGCTCGTGCACTGCCAATGTTCCACGCTCTAACTGGATGCGACACTGTGTCTAGTTTTCATAGACATGGCAAGAAGACTGCGTGGGCAGTCTGGACGGTACTGCCAGAATTCACTGAGGCGCTGCTGCTGCTGTCCTCTGCACCTCGTGACATACTAGACGATGCAATGCGCATCATCGAGAGGTTCGTGATCCTGTTGTGTGATCGAACCAGCAAATGCACAGACATTGACAAGCCCAGGAGGAAACTCTTCGCAAGGAAGAACAATGTGCAGCTCATCCCTCCAACGAAGGCAGCTCTGGAGGAACATGTCAAGAGGGCAGTGTATCAAGGTGAGCATGTGAGGGGTCAGATACTGCTGCCAGCACCAGAGCTCCCTCCACCAACCAACTGGGGTTGGTCAAGGACTGGAGAAGGACAGTACACACCTTACTGGACCAGGCTAACTGAGGCAGCTCACAGCTGCATTGAGCTGGTTTCTTGCAAGTGCAAGAAAGGGTGTGTGAGGCGCTGCAAGTGCAAAAAGGCTGCCCTTCAGTGCACAGCCCTCTGTGTGTGTGAAGGGGACTGCACATGACGATGAGTCAACAACATACATGTACTTGTGGCAATGCTGAACTTGTTAACATGACACTGTTTATGTACACGTATCTTCAGTACCGGTGTATACCTAGCCTCAGATACCAGTACACCAAGCCTCAAATACTAGACCATGCAGCATGTTAGTATTATACCTAAGACATTTACAGAACTAAGACATTCTTTTCAAAGTATTCTGTTGAATCCAATATTTGCCTAGATAATTTCCAAATAAATTATATAACAGACTGTGATAGATAATATTAAGTTGAAAATGGTACCATTGGATTCCTTGTCCCCAAAAACATACATTTAGATACCAGAATCAAATCAATAGCTGCATTACGTCCAGAGATAATCGCAAATGTAGATTTCAAGTGGCGGCCATTTTGAAATCCAATATGGCGGACATAAAGAGAGAATTTCAAGTGGCCCAATATCTGAAAATGTTCGCAACATATTAATGTACATTTGTGCCAAATTTGGTGCTTGTATCACAAAATGCACAACAGGTTTGCTATGCTGCTACACTACAGTGAGAAAGTGAGGGACCCAAAGACTCAGCCTCACCGCTGGAGATACCAACAGTGAATCACCTTTCTCCCATTGTGTTCATGCACCTTGCTGTGAGTTCCTCCCAAGAACTCCCAATGGTGTCCACTGCAATCACAATGTTTAAGCTCCTCCAGAATTCCTTCATGGTGGGCTGTCCACCTGCCATCTTCTGGACAAGATTTGACATTGTCCTCATGAGATAACATGCCTGAACTGGGTTGATAATTCCCTGGTCCATCGACTGAATCAAACATGTGTTCGGTGGTAAGATCTCAACACACGTTTGGACAAAGGGTTGCGAAATCCAGGTGGTGCGCCCTTTGCATTATTCAAGAGGAGGATTTTGAAGTCCATATTTTCTATCTGGCAATCCTGTTTGAAGGCCAGCATTGCATTATATAATTATCCACAAGCCATTCCTTAAAAATCTGTTGCGTAATCCAGGCCTTGCGGTTACTCTGCCAGATGACACAGATACACTGGAAATTTTTGCCACACACTTTACACTTGTATGGCATCTCATGTTTGACATCTCGTTCAAGATGTTAATGAGCTGAACGTTTTTTTGCAAACAGGACTTTTGCCCGGCTTCTTGGTTGTTATCTTCATGGACACGATGTCCAGCAGGCGAAGCCCCGACCATGAGGCACGAATGAAGGTATGCCCTGGACGTGATGCGAAACCTGAATGTGCATTGTCAACACCTGCACGTACCTGCACCCTCCGCCACGAGCTTCTGTTTCGCCTTGATGTGTGCGCACCGCTTCATCTCGTTGGTTACTGTCACGAAACCATCCCACGGGGAACCTCATTTCTCAAGAGATTTACATCCATTCCAACATTGTCAAAAAACTTGCATCCCTCTCATATAAAATGAACAGATGTTACAGTGGTGAACCCGGATGTTTGTTCACCTCATTCACAAGACAATGAATGCAGTTTGAATCTTTCCAAGTATCTATCTACCATAACTACAATAATTGTATGTGAATTAACACCATAATTATGAGGACAATGAATTTGGCACAGCTTACTTTTACATTCGGCGTCCATTGCAAATATATAGGAAACCAAGCTGCTCCTTTGAGTTGTTCATAATATCTGAAGTCCATTTTGGAGGAAATAAACACACCAGGTATCGATGTCCACCTGGGGCTCAAACCCATCACGGGAATACGTAGACAAAACGATCATCACCTCGTTACCTCGCTGGTAATTTCATCCACAACCCCAGCTTTATTTGAACGACCCTTGAGGGGTCGTATCTTGTTAAGTACGTAGTTAATTCTGAACGCCGTAGATTCAAACGGATTTGTATTGGATGGGAAACGAAGGAAACAAAGGACCTTTTGCCATATATAAATCATTGCAATTCTCAAATCGAACAATGTAGTGCCGAAACCACAGCAAAGCTGATGCAAGCACAAATAAACTGACCGGGAGCGGGTGCGAGACTATAATGTGAATTATAATGGTGCGAGACGTGGTTGTGGGCGCCGAGACATGCGCAGGGAAATCTTTCGAGCGTGTGGACATACGGGCCACTGGGCAGAGAGTGCCCGAGCAACCCACCTGAACCGAATTATGGCTCGAACAGACCGGCCGGGGAGACACGGCCACCTCAACCACGGAGTCGGGACATGAAGCCTCATTTCCAGGACAGATTGGAGATGCCAGCTGGACCAGCCACCTCGTTCCCACCTCCACCCGATCTATTTCCGCAAAGCCAATGACTATATCAGGGAGAAACGTCATCAGAATTGTCATTGTTGACCTCCAAACCACGTGCTGAACCGAAACTGACTTTGAGCATCGAAGGACGGCAAATTCCTTTCCTTGTAGTTACTGGAGCGACAAAATCAGCTATAAGACAGAGTGACCTTCCAAACGCACCTGTCGTGGAGCAAGTAAACGTTGTCAGAGTATCGGGCATTGCCATGACGATCCCACTATCTGAACAACTACGGGTCGAGGTTGGACCTTTATCTGCCGAACATGCATTTCTGATGACTACTGATACGCAGACTAATCTATTAGGAAGAGATCTATTGTGTAAACTGACTTGTACAGTGAAGTGTACACCAAAGGGAATATATTTAGATATGCCCCATGAATCGCATGTGACTGTTCTAACCTTGTTGCAGGAGAATTCAGAGAATCTGGTATTCCGGTGGATCTTGACCGAAGGTGAAACATCGAACCGTTTACTGGCGTGTGTGTGCGACTTGCAGATAACGCTGCCGGAGGTGTGCGATTTGGTAAGTTAACATCACATGGACTGGAACATGGGGAAGACACGGTTCCACTGCACTGCAGACTGCGACACTAACGAAAGGGATAATGACTATGCGAGGGAGGTAGCTCCTAAATTACACCAAAGTTACGACATAGAATTGGGGACAGTGTGGATCGGAAAGCAGGGAATTTGCCTGGAGGTGCGTCTGACGCAGGAGCAATGAAAACTGTGGAATCAACCTTCCAGTGTTACACTGCATGTTACCTTAGCGGTGGCGCGAGACTACCAAGCAAAGGACATAGGACCCATGATAACCTACATGAAGATGGCACCAGGAGCGACCATGACGAGACGTGAGCAGGGCAAAGAGCTCTGGGAGATAGAGGGACACGGATATTGCGGGTCAGGCCACGAAGAGACGGTAAAAGCGACGTTTGAGATGGTCGGCATATCAGAGGCCCCAGGGCTTGAGAGATCACCTGAAATGCTGGATCGGTTCCCGGGTCGGTTGTGGACAAAGCACGCTAATGACGTGGGCCGAATTAGGAGCATACAGCCGGTAAAGATCAATAAAGATACATCAAAGAGGCTGCCTTGCAAACCGCAATACCCATTGCGTCCAGAAGCGGAAGCAGGGATAGCTCCTGTGGTGGAAGCGCTGTTAAAGCAAGGAACGTTTATTCCCACAGTCAGCCATTGTAATACACCGATCCTACCGGTGCGCAAACCAGGAAAGTTGACGGTTTGTGCAGGACCTGAGGGCGGTAAACGACTGCATGATTCCCGCCTACCCGTTCGTCCGCAACTCGACTCCGATCTTGTCGAGCATTCCGAGCAACTCGACCTACTATACCGTGGTCGATCTTTGTTCAGCTTTCTTCAGCGTTCCGATATACCCCGAGTCACAATTTCTTTTTGTGTTCACGTATCAAGGTAGGCAATACACATGGACGGTGCTCCCGCAAGGGTACACTGAAAGCCCTCCCCTGTTCTCTCGAGCATTGAAAAACGACCAAGATGACATCGTTTTCCCGAACAAATTCACGTTGGTCGAATATGTAAATGATTTGCTGATTTGCTCAACGTCGATGGAAGTGTGCGAACATGATACTCCAACTCTGCTAACAGTACTCGCGGAGAAAGGACACAAAGCCTCAAAGGCCATATTGCAGTTTTGCCAGCAGGAGGTAAAATATCTGGGACACATCTTGAGGGAAGATACCAGACGTATCTCTCCAGAACGTACATCCGCAATATTGAAACTGCCAAAGCCAACTACTGCGAAACAGATGAGATCGTTTCTCGGGACGACCGGTTACTGTCGACATTGGATACCTGATTATGCGTTGCTCGTTCGCCCCCTGCTGGAGATCGGTTCTGCAAGTGCACCCAATCCGCTTAATTGGACGCAAGAAGCCGACACCGCTTTTGTGACGCTTAAACAAGCTCTGTCCTGTGCTCCTGCAATGGGCCTGCCGGACTATGAGAAACATTTTTATTTATATGCAGATGAGGTTAGAGGCTTCGCGCAATCAGTGCTGGCCCAGAAACACAGGAACAAATTGCAGCCCATTGCGTATTATAGTACCAAATTGGATCTGATGGCTCAAGGCTTCCCATCCTGTTTGAAAGCCACGGCAGCTGCGGCACACGGAATCTCTCGTCGTGGGGCACACTTTAATCATCATGGTGCCACACGCTGTCACAGCCGTGTTGTTAAAGACAAGGACACAGCACCTATCCACCTCACGAGCAACAACATACGAGCTATCACTCACTGCTCCAACGGACATCACTATCAAGAGATGTCTGCCATTAAATCCTGCTACTTTGCTTCCAACAGACCAGGATGGTGATCCTCATGATTGTGAGGAGGTAGTTGTACACACGTGTCTGCCACGTCCTGATCTGAGAGATACACCAATCCAAAATTCCGAATTGATTTTGTATGTTGATGGTTCATCCTCCCGGGCACCAGATGGGTCGTTGCGAACGGGGTATGCAGTTTGCTCTGATCACAAGGTAATAGAAAGTGGAAAATTGGCTGCGAGCTCCACGCAGCGAGACAAGGTGTTCGCTCAAACTCGGTAACTCGGACATGCTGCTTAGCAGAAGGCCAAATTGTGACGATTTACACTGACTCGGGCTATGCATTTTGGCGGACACTAATTTGGCACTCTCTGACGTGAGAGAGGATTTATAACATCGTCTGGTGCCCCGGTGAAGATTGGTACATGCATTGTTAATCTGTTGCAGGCAATACTTTTGCCTTCCCAAATTGCAGTGGTTAAATGTGACGCACACACGGGGGGATCTGATGAAGTTTCACGGGGTAATGCCAGAGCAGACGCAGCTTCCAAGGCCGCAGCCATTTCGCCGGATAACCTACTGGTATCCCAATGTGCATTAACACGAGCGGCAACGCCATCTTATGACAATGTAAATACTTTACAAGCTGCTGTTAGTACAGCAGAGAGAGATTTGTGGATAATGTCTGGATGTGAATTTGATGATGAGTCTGAATTATGGAGGTCACCCGATGGCTGAGTGGTGGCCCCCAAGGCTCTGCTACCCTGGCTTGCTCGCTTAGCGCATGGGGCCGGGCATACCAGCAAGGGGGGAATGTGCGCCTCTATTGGGAAGCAATAGTTTGCCCCAGGCTTTAGTTCAATTTTGCAGAACAATATTGTAGGACTTGTCACATTTACCAAGAACACAATCCGGAAAAGGGGGGCCAAATGGCCCGAGGCGGCCACCCATGGCCCTTCGGGCCGTTCGTCCATATACAAATTGATTTTATCCAACTGCCAAGGTGTTGTGGACTTGAGCTTGTTTTGGTCGTCGTGGATTTGTTCACACAATGGGTCGAGGCGTACCCCTGTAGGAAAGCAGATGCTTCTACCGTAGTTAAGCTTTCAATGAAGGATTTTGTCTGTAGATTTGGGATACCCTGAAAGGTCTTTAGCGATCAGGGAACTCATTTTACAGCCGAAATGGTGAAGGAAATGTGTTGGGTTTTGCAAATCAAACAGCATCTGAACTGGCCTTACCATCCATAGTCTGCGGGGGCAGTAGAGAGGCAGAATGAATTTCTAAAGAATAAATTGGCTAAGGTTTGTGAACAGACTGGGTTGAAATGGCCAGATGCTCTGCCCATTGCTCTCATGACCATGAGATCAACCCCAAATCGAAAAACTGGTTTGTCTCCGCACGAGGTTTTCATGGGAAGGCCCATGCGGACACCACACTCACCTCCACTCTCCATCAGACAAATGAATGTGCAACAAATGGACGACACACTATTGACCTTTTGTATCGCCTTGAATCGTGCTGTGAGGAGCTTCTATGCGCAGGTGAAGCAAGCTTTGCCTGAGTTGGCCACCACTGATCACAACTTCAAGCCTGGGGACTTGGTCTATGTGAGAATTTATCAGAGGAAGAACTCTCTACAAGCACGTTGGTGCGGGCCGTATTTGAGTCTGCTAACTACCCACACAGCCGTGAAGTGTAAAGGAAGAGCGACATGGATTCACACCTCGCATTGCAAGCTGGCGCACAACCCGAAAGACCTCGAGGAGAACTCTGCCTCAGGATCATTATGATAACCCTTTTAGTTGCATTGGCATGCGTATCTTTGGCTTTGGCTTGAATGATGTTGATATGGCCAATGGGGTTTGTGAGTACTCATGATCGAAATTACTTATATATTCCTTAGCCAAGCACTTGTTACCAATCTCACCAAGCTAACTGCATTATACACAGACCTGATGAAGCCTGATGAGTAAAGTAGGATTAGATAAGAGTTCATCTGGGATGGATTGGAAGAATGGTATTGGGGCGCATTCGCACTCAGATGGACTGTATGGGATTAATACTTCACTGGTTCTTTCTCTTAACCATGCTAAGGCTTTTAATAAAACTAGTTGTTGGGTCTGCACTTGTATCCCGCATTCAGCGGTTAGTGGAATACCTCTGTTAGCGATACCCTTTGACCCAAGCGAGTGTTGTGGATACTGGATCAAATGGAAAGAATGGCGTGAATGGGATAACCATACCAACCACCAGGATAGGGATTGGTAGACAAATTCTGAATGCAGTAACTATATCTATAAAAATCACATGGTAGGACCACAAGTAGCATTAAATAAGACCTATTTCATGTGCGGAGATCTCACCTATCCGGGGCTTCTGGATAACTGGACGGGATCATGCTACTTGGCATGCGTGATTCCACACATGCGCCTGCTCACCAAATTTCGAACATTCAAAGCGAAGTAAACGGAGCTTTACATCCACTGAATTATTCTTCATGATTCTAATTCCCCATTATGGGGTGGGCCAGACATCAGTGGGAATTGCAGAATTAGCTGCCTCTCTGGAATCACTTGCAAACAAAACTGCTGAGGGTATGGGCGGTATTAATTCCGAGGTAATTGCCCTGTGTACTGTCGCGATGCAAAACCGAATTGTATTAGATTTGATGCTGGCCACACAGGGTGGAACCTGTGCGGTGATTGGTTCAGAATGCTGTGCACATATCCCAGATAATTCAGAGCACATTGCAAGTGTAGCAGATAACATTAAGGACGAGGGAGCTAAGTTCCATCATTATTTTACTTAGGACGGGCCGTATGCGTGGCTCGAAGGAATTTTCGTAGGATGGGGAGCTTGTCCATTGCAATGAATTTTTGTGGGATTGCTTTGGATTGTCATTATCATTGTACTTGTAAAATGCACCACTACCGTACTGCCAGCCTTCATTACCTCTTGTTTAAAGAGAAAGTCTACAAAAATAATGGTTTCTCGACCAACACCTCCCTCCGGTGATTCTGATTCAGAAGCGGAGTCCTATGATTCCTTTAAGTTAGAACTTAAAATTGGAAATCCATAGGTCAGCGTTATGAGTGTGTTCTGTGATTATGGGAAATGTCCATCTTGTTGCACTCCATCTGCTCTGTTCCGAACCTTGCATCGGTGTGTTGAAATCAGCCGTGCTGCCCAAAGTGGTAGTCCTCTACTGCACTGGCCCGAGCGCCTACTTCTACTGGAGCCTCAAGCAGGCTCAAAGCTGTACAACCACCTAAAGCCACCTGCTCCATTAGACGGGAATGGCGATGACGGACTGAGCTCCACGATGGGTGCTGTGAATGGGCTGCCCAAAAGGAATGGACACACTCGTGCGTGGACATGCATTTCCAATTGATTAAAGTCATTCATTTTGTGTTGTTTTGCCCAAAAGGGTAACACAGGGGGAGTGTTGAAGCAGACTTTCTCTTTAAATGGTAGTTTGCTGCAGTCAATTCTACATGCACCTGCTGTAGTCAATTCTACATGCACCTGCAGCAGTCAATTGGTGCACTTGCCGATTATGTATCCATTTCCTTGGAACACATATATTGGAACCAATAATCAACATCTTTGAACCAAATGTAATCAAATGCATTTATTGGAACTTGTACCCAATGTTCTCTCGGGCTCTGTTTTCCACCTACTTCCTCTCTCTCTCTCTCTCTCTCTCTCTCTCTCTCTCTCTCTCTCTCTCTCTCTCTCTCTCTCTCTCTCTCTCTCTCTCTCTCTCTCTCTCTCTCTCTCTCTCTCTCTCTCTCTCTCTCTCTCTCTCTCTCTCTCTCTCTCTCTCTCTCTCTCTCTCTCTCTCTCTCTCTCTCTCTCTCTCTCTCTCTCTCTCTCTCTCTCTCTCTCTCTCTCTCTCTCTCTCTCTCTCTCTCTCTCTCTCTCTCTCTCTCTCTCTCTCTCTCTCTCTCTCTCTCTCTCTCTCTCTCTCTCTCTCTCTCTCTCTCTCTCTCTCTCTCTCTCTCTCTCTCTCTCTCTCTCTCTCTCTCTCTCTCTCTCTCTCTCTCTCTCTCTCTCTCTCTCTCTCTCTCTCTCTCTCTCTCTCTCTCTCTCTCTCTCTCTCTCTCTCCCCCCTCTGCCCCTCTCCCTCTCCCTCTCGCTCTCTCCCTCCCCTCTGTTTGATTTCTGCATCAGGAATTGTTTTCATGCCTCCTCATGCGAAAACTGGACAAGACAAGGTCAGCAAGAAGTCGTTACGACCCAACTTCCCTCCTCCTCCTTTTGTTCTCTGATCTTTTCAGCCCTCAACCGGCCCTCAACTTTCAAACACTTTCCTTTTGACACTATATATATATATATATATATATATATATATATATATATATATATATATATATATATATATATAATTTTTGTAACTCGAATTTTGCGGAGATCATTGCATGTGCTGCATCAATGCTCTACCGTTCCGTGATGTTGCGAATAAATATTCTCTGATTGAGTTGTACTTGCCTCGAGTGGACATTGAGTATTTGAGAGTTCATAAGGAAGTTACCTTGAATATTAAGAGTTCCACAACACCATGATTCTTGGAACTATTATGAAGGCGATTTGTGTCCTTCAGTATTTAAGTACGGTAACTAATTCAATTGAAATAAAGGTTTAAAGGAGGATTAATAAATTAATTGCAGGTTTCACCGCTGTTTTACCCAGTCTATTACATCACCCGATCTAACACGTGGCATTTGTTGTTCGTGCCTCGTGTTTGTGTCCTTTGTAACGTCCTTAAAAACAGTAAGTTGCCTGTTTGTAATGATTTTCAATTATGTTTGACTGCCAGGCAGGAAGACAGAGTATAAATGTTATCCTCTCTGAACACGTGCGATCGGGACGATTTCAGAGCCAATATACGGAAAAACAGCACACTTGTCTTCCTATTATTTATTTATTTGTTCTATACCTTGTCGAGGCTCGTATGAGAGCGAACACACAACGCACAGCAAGGGGGTACGAGACAAGAGAGGCGGGAGAGGGAAACGCAAAACATAATGGAGCAGAGACATGATATCTGTGGAAGGGAGAGGGATCCACAGGGACTTTCAAGAAGGAAAGCAAGGATTTTGAAGGAGGTGGGTTTGGGGTGGATTAACGGGGGTAGAAAATATTGTGGTTTTGAATGGGGGAAGATAAGAGGTGTTGGAGAACAGCTGGTTTGAAGACCTGGAGGGAAGAGTGGGATTGAAGAGAGTGGGAGTTTATTCCAAAGGCGGGGAAAAAGAGGAATGAAGGAGTGAAGGTGAGCAGTGATTCTTGATTTTGGAAGCTTCACCAGAAGGGGGTTGTTGGTGGACCTTGAACGCCCTGTGGGAAAGATGGGGGGACAGATCACAGACATAGCAGGGGTGGGAAGGCCGGAGAAGAGAATGATGAAGACAGAAAGACTGCTGACCTGCCTGTGGTGTGTGAGAGAGAGAAAGAGAGACAGAGACCCAAACACTCAGCTTCATTGCGGGAGATACCAATGATCCGAAGAGCCTTTGTTTCCACTGTTTGAAGTTGAGCTTGGTCTGAAGCGGGATCACCAGCCGAGATGGGAGAGCAGTACTCTATCAGGATCAGGCTGTGGATAAAGAGTGTGTGTGTGTGTGGTTCAGAGCTCAGGTGTGTCAAGGATTGACTTTGCAAGGCAGAGAATGAATGCCATGTTGGCAACTGGCTTTGGATGCCAGCTTGGAAAATGTGGCTTTCCCAGGAAAGATCATGTCAGAAAGTTAGATCCAAATGCTTCAATGAATGGACTTCTTCAAGAGGATTGTGGAGAAAGTAGGGGGGGCTCCCAGATGGTCCTTTCAGAGAGACAGTGAGAATGTGAGATTTGTCAGGATTGAAAGACACATTCTCATCCAAGCCACTGCTCGCTTTTTTCCATGTTGGACAGCCCAGACATCATGGATGAGGTCATCCGATATCATCACAAAGTGGTCTTCAACTAAGTGATCAGCTTCCTGACCATCTGCAGGCACCGAGTGGCGAATGGCAACAATGACAACAATGATGGACATTGACCCAGTGCAGGCTCTGAACTTCATAGAATACATGACAACCAAAGTTCTCTGCAAAGTCTAGTATGAAGATGCAATCATTCTTTGGGAGGTTCTCCAGAAGCTGATTATAGGCTTTATATGTCCAGTATGCCAGAAACCGATGCTCAGCAAATGGAGCTAGTTGCTTGCAGGCCTCATTGGCAAGGTCTTCAATTGTACCCTGCTTGTCTCCAAAGGCCAGGCGCTTCTGTTTGCTACCAGGCACATCCTGATACTCATAGCCCTTCCACATCTGGTGAGTGCAGGCCTTCTCTCCTTGTTGCTGAGGACAGGCACAGGAGTTGATGTTATGAGTTAGTAGCTCTGTCAGCTTTTGCACACTGCACTCGTGGCATTGACGCTCGATACACTCAATCCTGTGCTGGCCATCAGGCTCAGGTGGGCAAAGAGTGAAGTTGACCACATCTGATATACCTTGAAATCTGACTCGATTATCTGGCTGCATCACCTTTAAATCAGCATTGATGGCCTGAAGCAAATAGTGCATTCGAAAATGATAAATACATCCACATACAAGGCGATGTGAGGCCTTTGCTGAAATCACCTGCCGAGGCTTCCTCATCTCTAAGGACCGCTGACCAACCTTGACACTGGGATTCTCTGTTTGGAACTGCTTGTTGGCCTCGGTGAGGGACCATTCTCGTGTCTGTTTGGGTACTACTTCATAGATACCTGGCTCAATCCTCACCTGCACCACATCTCTTTTGGATGGCATTGTCCTGCTTATCTTGGGATTCAAGAAGAAATCATGGATCATTTTGTTGATTTGAGGACTGATGGCATCACTATGTGAACGTCGTTCCATGCGAATATAGAGTATCTCCTTGGCTGTCTGATGATAGGACACAGCAGCTGCAACAGCCCAACGATCAAAGCCTGTTGCTTTGGCAATCCGTTTCTTGGATGACGTTGAGCTTGTGAAGGCAGTCAGCAGGGCTCTGCGGGCACCAAAGGCATTATTCGTGTGATCTCCTCTCAGTTGTTTTGCAGACTGGTTTATGTTGGCCAAAACTTCAGCAGAACCCTTGTCAGTAATGATGCCTTGGTCTGTCAGTGCAGCTTTAGTTGCTGGGCTTCAATGGTTCAGGGCATCATGGACTCTCATTGCCCTGCTATTTGGACTGTCGGCAAAGTGTTGGACAGTACTGAGCAGCCTGCTTGCCTCGCAACAAGGTTATGGAATCCTTCGCTTGTGGAAACACGGGCTGCGGTGAACCGGTTGAAACGGGGCAAAGCTCCAGGGATCTGTGGCATCCATGCTGAACTCAGCCATGCAGGTAACAAATCTCATCCGAGTCTCTCTCAGCAACCGCTCGTTGGACACAAAATCCGACCAGCGAGAGCCAAGGATTCTCCGAAGAGACCTGGTACCAAAGGAATTAAGTCTCCGTCTGAGATCCTTGGTCAGAGTCCAAGTCTCGCATCCATAGAGCAAGACTGGAAGTACCAAGGACCTGAAGACTCGGACTTTCGTCCTCCCGCACAGGTACCGGCAGCGCCACACCCCATGATCCAGTGAATCCATGACTCCCCAGGCCCGACCCAGACGTCTATTGACCTCTGACTCACAGCCAGCAGAGACATGAATATCACTGCCAAGGTAAGTCAATCTCTCCACGACCTCAACATCCTCACCACAAACAGACACAGACAGGACAGCAGCATCCAAGATGTCACCGAAAGCCTGGATCTTAGTTATGACCCAAAAAACCCGTAATCCCAGCGGCTCCGACTCCTCATTCAGCACCTCGAGGGCCCCCAAAAGGATGTCTAAAGTCTCCGCAAAGATGACTGCATCATCTGCAAAATCAAGGTCCGAGATCTTGACATTCCCAAACGATGCACCGCAACTTGATCTCTCTGACATCCTCCCTAAAATCCAGTCCATACAAGTGCTGAAAAGTGTGGGGGCAAGTACACATCCCTGACGAACTCCAGTAACAACTGGAAATAAGTCAGAGATGGTACCACCACACTTCACAGCACTCTCAGTTCCAGAGTAGAGTTCAGACATCAGATCGATCAGTTTTGGTGGCACCCCACGAAGACCAAGAATCCTCCAGAGGACATCCCGATTCACTGAATCGAACGCTTTACAGAGATCAACATAGGCTGCAAGCAGCCCCTGCCGAAACTCTCGTCTGCGTTCGGTGAGGACACGAAGGGCAAGGATACGGTCAATCGTTGACCTCTTTGGTGTAAAGCCTGACTGCTCTGGACGCTGGTGCTCAAGCAGATGGTGGCGAACCCTATCAAGAATTATCCGAGCAAAGACCTTGCCCGGCACTGAGAGCAGCGTCACCCCTCGGTAGTTGTTGCAGTCTTGGTGATCACCCTTCCCTTTCCAGAGAGGGACAACAAGGCCCCTCTTCCAGTCAGTTGGGATGATGCCTGTGTTCCAGGCAGAGCACAAAACTGCATGCAACGACACGAGTGCAGCATTTCCACCAGCCTTGAGAAGTTCAGCATGGATGCCACAGATCCCTGGAGCTTTTCCCCGTTTCAACCGGTTCACCGCAGCCCGTGTTTCCACAAGCGAAGGTGGACCACAGTTGATTCGAGGGTCAGCAACAGGGATTGTAACTCCCTTGACGTCCAACTCGACAGTTGGGGGATCAGCCTGGTACAACCGCTCAAAGTAACCGGCCCAGCGGGCCTTCACTTCAGACTCCTCTGTCAAGAGCCGACCACTCTCTGCTCTCACTGCAGTGCTCCGAGGGATGGGCTTGGATGAACGTAATGCGCGAATTCCCCTGTAAGCACAAGAACCACTTGACCACAGGTGATGCTCTACCCCCTCACAGAATCCTCGCACATAGGCCTCCTTGTCCACCCTTCGCGCATGTACAGTTTTATGCCTCAGCTCCCTGAACAGCTCAGCTCTGCCATTCAGCCTGGCCCTGCGACTCTGGTCAATGGTATCCAGTGTCCCTTGAGAGACAAAATTCTTCTTTGCCCTGCGGTGAGTTTCAAGGCAACCGCCATCCACCGGCAACATCAAGGACAGTGGTCTTGAAGGCACTCCACAATTCTTCAGGATTCCCCAAAGCACCTAGACCCCCAAATCTTCACTCAGCCTGTTCGCAAACTCCTGAGGTACCCTCTCATCCTTGAGCTTGCCAACATCCAGCCTTGGCTGGGATGGTACCATTCTCCTGGATTTAAGCTGAAACTTCAGAGTTGCGACCACAGGCTCTGGTCGGTATTGAGGAAATGAGCACTCCGGTCGACCCTGCAGTTCTGGATCATCCTCCAGCGACCATCCACGAGCACATGGTCAATCTCCTTTGCCACACCATCAGCATTGAAACGCCAAGTCCAGCGATGAGCTTGTGGGCATTGAAACCATGAACCATCCACCCTAAGTCCATGACTTCTTGCAAAGTCAAGGAACTTAGTGCTATTCTGGTTCACAGTTCCAGACTCATGGGGACCAACGCATGTCTCATAACCATCCCTATCAGTTCCAGTCGATGCATTGAAATCGCCCAAGACTAGAAGTGTATCTCGCCTGGGGCACTGATCAACCACAGGCTCGAGTGTGGCATCGAATGTGTCCTTCACGGTGAGATCACTCGCCTCAGTCGGATCATACACAGAGACCAGGGAAATGACACCCAAGGAGTGACGAATCCTTCGTCTCATAATATGCTCGTTGACCGGTGTTACCTCAATTATAATTGGAGTCAGCTTATTGGACACAGCTACAGCAACTCCTTGGCCATGGTAACCATCAGAGTGACCAGACCAATAGTAGGTGTAACCACCCGCCAGGATCTCACTGTAATCCGGTGACGTGTTGTATTTGCGAGTTCATCACAACCACGGTAAAAAAAAAAATGACGATTTCGCTATTTTCAGCGATTTCGGCTCGCAAAATCTCCTCCAATCAAAGACGAAGGTTGATGAAACTCTCCCAACCTCTGGAACTCTTGAAGTTCTCTTACGTTCAGAAATTACAGGTGGAAATTCCAATGTTCCTCAAAGCTGTCGTTGTTGGAAGTCGGGAATGTTGTGTGGGCATAAATGGATGGTTCATAGAATTGCCACCAGGTGTCACGTTCACTGCCTTCCAGTGCCACGTCGCCATTGCCCTGCAGACCACACAATGGACAAAAAAGGACATGAATATCACGAGGAATTGACCTCTGCATAAGTTCGATAAAACTAAATAAATTGGTGCGGCATTTCAAAATGTATATACACGTCACGTCCATGAAAATGGTTTCCATGGCAACGTGAGTTTTGGTACGATATCTGGAAGGTTCCCTTTTTGACGGCCATTTTGGAAAGTCATGACCGATGGACATCAAAGCACAGTCCTGGATGGAATGGTATTTAAACATGAAAATTCCCCGTCCGTGAAAGCTGACATTGAGCCTTTTAAACTTATAATCACAACTTCTTTACAGGGAAATACGTGGACGTTTGACTGTTTGTCGTCCATCTTTGCAGCCATCTTGTAAAATGGCCACCCAGGAAACTTGTTCCAGACACATCAACATCTCAAATCATTCCACATGTGGGAAGTTTGGTGCTTTGATGAAAAAATAGGGGCAATGCCCCTGGGCTCACAGGGTAGGACCTGGGAACCATTGGAAGGTATGGATGACCCACAAAATATGTTACGGAGGACATATGCGGCCTGAATGCCTGATTGACTGACGGACACCGCTCGATGCTGATACCTCCCCTGAACTACGTTACAGGTGAGAGAAAAATCCACACCTGTTCGTCCATGCTGCCTCACCACAAACTCAAAGCTTCATGCTCACCTCCATTCTTTCGTGTCCCCTTCTCTCGCCTGTGGAACTATCTTCCTGAATCTGTGAGCTCAAGCTCTTCCCTCCAACATTTCAACTCCGCTGTCCACCATCACTTCATGGTCTCTCTCATTTGTACCTCTGAGCCTCACCACATTTGTACCTGTCCTGCACGTCACGCGTACCTCTCCTCGTGCTGAATGCATTCACGTCCGGCTGTTTCCCCTTCACCAAGCTGTGTCTGTTGACCTGTCACCCTCTTGTTCTGCTTTTCCACAAACAAGCCTCAAGACCTGTATCCAAACATATTGGCCAAATCCAAAATTCCTTGGTAATCTGATTTCATGATACCGTGCACACACTCAAAGGTACCCAGTGCCAGAGGGAGCACAGCAACCCCAAAACATCACAGCAACCCCAAAACATCACAGCAACACAAGAAGACCTCTCCTTCTGCGAGGGTAACAAACAACAAATCCTCCAGCGCACGACATTGCTGCGGCGCCCTTGGCACCCGACGATGCCAATGTCCAGCACATGGAGACTGAATTGGGAGGGAGAGGTGCACAATAATTAATTCATTAATTACATAATTAAAACAAATAAATAATCGTAAAATAATTGATTGATTAATCAATTAGCTAATTAGCGTACCAAAAGCATCACCGCTTCATCTGAATCCGCAGCTTTTTGAAAATTAAGTAATTAATTCGAAAAATGAATAATTAATTCATTAATCAAAAATAGCCTTCATAGCCAAATCACTTGTTCGCTGTCGTGTCCAAATATCAGCTTCCGAGCTCAAAATGCACCTGAGATATTGCGCAGATGAGAAACAAAATAATTAATAAATCGCTAATGATTTAGTAATTAATTGATTAATCAAAAAAAATTAATACCGTTTTTGCCAAAGAACATCTTCGTTTTTGTCCCGAAATTTCATGTTCCGAGCTCAAAGGAGGTTGAGATCTGCGATCGAGAGGAGCCGAGAGGAGCCTGTCGAACGATGGAAGCCGTGACCGGTGTGAAGGATCTCCATGTTTGTTTACGACCGTTCGATGCCAAGTAAACAATGTCCTCGCAGATTGACGTCCATCTCACGTCGACGTCATCATCCGTCCAAACGACGTTCGTCAACATCGGGTCATCTGACCTCGTGACACTCCAGGCGGAGGAAGTTACACGCCGGTGGGATGGAGATGGTACCTTGAGTCGGTGAGAGCGTCGTACCTGTGGCAGTCGGTGGTGGGTGTCCTTGGGTGGTCCAGAGCAGGTGTTCTTCACATACATTCTTCACGATGAGTGCTGCTCGGTCGACATGCCGAGTTATCACGGACATCACGTGCTGAAGCTCCTGAACGACGACTTGATTTGGTCTCGACGACCGTGACGTCACCGTGCGGGTTTGCTGTCAGCGCATCACCCGTCGAGAGCGCGTCGACGAACACAACCTGACTTCTGTTGCGCAGTTTTCAAGGTAGGAATGAAATAATTTACATTTTTTTTTTTTACCCTTTCCACTCATTCAGGATGTTTGAAAGTTTCACACGCAGGTGAGACACTCTCATGTAAGCGGTCCCACCTCGTCGCAGGTTGTGCACGCTGCAGCCAGGACGTCTGTTCGGCCATGAAGATTCCATCGTGGATGTAACTTCGTTTCAGGTGTGGGATGAAACGGACAGGTAGGAGTAGAACACCTGGAACCGTCTTCTAGAGGTTCTTCTTTCTCAATCTCTCAGCGCATCGCCACCTCGTGATCCCCCCCCCCCCAATCATTGCCCATGATCTTTATTACCCCCCATTAACCTCTCTTAACTCAACCTTCTTATTTGCTCATTTTTACTTCTTCCTCATTCTCCCCAAATCCTGTTCGTTCATTCCCTCGATGTTTGTCTCACTCTCAATAAAACCGTCTCACTCCCGTCTCGGAAAAAAAAAATTTAAACGTGACTTGACGTCGTTGGAGCGATCGGCGTGATGACGTCATGACGTCGCGACCGCGCGGTTGGACGGTTTGTCTCGTCCCAACGGACGTCCGTCGCTTCACGTCATCATGGGATGTTCGAACTGATTCAACTTGTCAGGATTTTCTCAGGTTTTTTTTTCCCCAACTCGTGACGTGTATCCGTTTCTGACAGAAACACAATAAGGAACGAACGTTTTTAAAAAATCGTTCGCGCTTCCGTTTTGTGGAACTCGCCGTTTGAAAAATATTCTGTCTTCCTTCGCTCGAGCTTACACAACGTTATCGTTTTACCTGAGAAGGATCGCGGTTTTATCTTCATCTTTTAGTGCTCTATTTTTTATCTTTGGATTGCGAGGCCTTTTGTGTTTGGTGACGCAGCCGCTTCCGGTGGGCAGTGTATAAGAGTTAGTGCTGTGTGCAGTCGGTTTCCCGCCCAAACAATTGTTTTTTTTTTTCGTTGTATCTTCATCGGGCCTTTTCAGGTGATCGTCGGTTTGTGTCTGTGGACTGTGTGGTGACACAGCCGCTTCCAATGGGCAGTGTATAAGAGTTAGTGCTGTGTGCAGTCGGTTTCCCGCCCAAATAATTGTGGTTTTTTTTCGTTGTATCTTCATCGGGCGTTTTCAGGTGATCGTCGGTTTGTCTGTGGACTGTGTGGTGACACAGCCGCTTCCAATGGGCAGTGTATAAGAGTTAGTGCTGTGTGCAGTCGGTTTCCCGCCCAAACAATTGTTTTTTTTTCGTTGTATCTTCATCGGGCCTTTTCAGGTGATCGTCGGTTTGTGTCTGTGGACTGTGTGGTGACACAGCCGCTTCCAATGGGCAGTGTATAAGGGTTAGTGCTGTGTGCAGTCGGTTTCCCGCCCAAACTATTTTTTTTTTCGTTTTATCTTCATCGGGCGTTTTCAGGTGATCGTCGGTTTGTGTGTGTGGACTGTTCGGACCAAACACCTGTCTGAAGTGAATGTTGATAAAGGTAAGCTCAAGGAGGTGAAGTGAAATTAGCGTTTTTGGCGGGAAGAAAACCTCATAAATAATTTATTCTCACGGATTCGGACGAAACTTGAGGTACAGGTCGGGAGTGTGATGAGGAAGAATTGATTCGATTCGATTGGTCCAGATCCAGAGCTGGCCCATCAAGTGGGATAAACAAAACAACTGTTCATCGTGGTGGAGGAACGCGCTCCACCGAGAGCCGCTCTCTGTTATTGTTTTGAGTTCCCTCAACCCAAGAGTCGGTGTGGTTGTATCGGTTTGTGGGAATGACAGAAGGAAACGTCGGGGGGTTTAATTATTACCTCTTCATCCCCATCCTTCCCTTTATCTCTCCACCGCAGAAACGCTGTGACCGGCACTTGAGACTGCGATGGCGAGCAAACCCGACTCATACACAATTGATTTATCAGGCTCTTGTGAGCAATGCCAAGACATGGACCATGTTGATGACATGTGGGCCAAGTTTGATTTTCATTTGCCGCCACCACTTCCTCCGAGCATCTCCCGGCGACCGACGGACGGCTCTGCAGACCGACCGGACGACTGCGCCCCTCTCCACGTTCTCATCAGTGAGTTCCTCCAAGATCACTGGGCGCGGAGCGCACCTGCTGTTCAAAGAAGAGACGTCGACGTGGATGCCACTCGTGACGTCCACACACCACTCGTAGATATTGAGCAGGAGCCAAATGCGTGTGGTGTTGATCTTGGGGAGAGCGGTTTGGGTGTACGACCTGAGCTGGTCACATGCTCGCTGGACCAGCGCAACATGGGTGAGCGTTCTGTCCGAACACTGGACCAGGAGGATGCGCCGAGGAAAGTGCCCAGCTTCGAGGCGTCACCAATAGCTCCTGGAACGGAGACACCGAGTGACTCAGGTGAGCTTGGAGGTGTGGACGCGAGAGGTACAACACGGTAAATATTACTTTGATACGTTTCTGTTTGAATGACGTCACAGTTTCATCCTCACAGTCGTTTGTTCATTGTGAAATCGAATATGCACAAGTATGTTGGTTGGTTTGGTCTGTCATTCTGTTTGTCTGTGTGTCAATCGCCTACAGGTCACATTTCAAATCCGATCTTCACGAAACTTCACCGCCTGGTGGAGGCAGTGACGAGTTGGAAGCCCGTTGTTTTTGAGGTCAATAGGTCAAAAGGTCAAGATCACATGACTTGTCTATTTTCAACCGATTCACTTGATATCTATGTATATCCTGTCTATAAAACTGGAGAACACGGATGGAGGGTGAACCCTCGTCGAGGTGAAGTCTTGGTCAACCCTGAGAGTATGTCTATTAATTACGTACTGCTTGAACGTGAGTTCAATCATTTGTACGTCTATTAATTACCTCTTATTGGACCTTGACTATGTCTATTAATTGCGGACAATTGGGACATACCTTTCAGACATGCAGACCTTTCGGGCTCTAACACCTTTTAGACTCCTATCGACCTTTTACATCCCTTTTGACCATTTTGACCTTTTAAGACCATTTATACCCACTTCGACACTTTCGACCTTTACATCCTTTGGAGCCCTTGGACCTTATACACAGTGTCTACAGAAAGTGTACACCTCCTTTCAAAATTTTCACCTTTTGTTTCCTCAAAGGCTGCAATTAAATTCCATTAAATCAGACTTTTTCCACCTTTATTTACACATCGTAACCCACAACTTCCAAGGGAAAAACAAATCCTACAAATTTCAGAAAATTAATTAAAAATGCAAAACTGAAACATCTTGGTTGGATGAGTGTCCCACCCTCCCTGATAATAGCAATTGTGAATTAGCTCAGGTGTAACCAATCACCTTCAAAATCACGCACCAAGTTAATTGGCCTTCACCTTTGTTAAATTGTTGTGATTCTGATTATTTCAGAATAAAATCAGCTGTTCCTGTAGGTTTCCTCCACTAGGTGGTGCATTTCACAGCAAAGACTCAATCATGAGAACCAAGGAGCTTTCAAAAGACCTCCGGCATGAAGTTGTCGAAAGGCACAGATCAGGGGATGGGGATAAAAAAAATTCAAAAGCCTTGAATATCCCTTGGAGCACAGTCAGGACAATCATTAAGAAGTGGAAGGCGTATATGGTGCCACCAAGACCCTGCCGAGATCAGGCCGTCCCTCCGAACTGGATGACCAAGCAAGGAGGAGACTGATCAGAGAGGCCACCAAGAGGCCAATGGGACCTTTGAAACAGCTGCAGGCCTTTATGGCAAAGACTGTCCGCTGTGTGCATGTAACAACAATATCCCAAGCACTACACAAGTCTGGCCTGGACGGTTGGGTGGCAAGAAGGAAGCCATGACTCAAAAAGCCCACCTTGAGTACCGTTTGAGGAAAGCAAAAAAACCATTCCGGAGATTCTGAAGCCGCGTGTCAGAGTTTCGTGGTCGGACGAAACCTAGATGGAACTTTTTGGTCGAAGTACAAAACGTCACGTTTGGCACAAACCCTTTCTTCCATCCCATGTCTGAAACGTCCCGTTGTTACAACGTTTCTTTTCTCCATTTTCTGAATTCTCCTTTTGTTGTATTCCTCACTTAATGTCTTTGATCACATCTCTGTCTTTAAAATGTTTTAAAATCCCAGCTTGTAATGTATGTTCATGTTCCATCAATCATCCCTTTTTTTTTCCAACTTCAGTGCCAATTCACCCCACCTCCTTAAATCTACCTCCTCATAACCTCTCACCTGTTATCCCCTCTCCTTACCCCTCCCATCTTGCCCCTCATTCTACCTCCACTCTTGACACCTCTTCACTGTCCTCTGCTTCACTATCAGCTCCTCCTCTGATGTCCCAAAGTGTGTGGTGTTCTAACATCTGTGGTCTCCATTCCAACCTATCAGATGTCTCACTCTCTCAATCAGTACACTTATCACCACCAACATGCTCCTTCCTTCCTCTCAGCACACCTACACCTCTTCCCAACCACTCAAATCTTGTATCTCCCCCTGCCCGCTCCCTTCATCAGCATACCACCACCAAGTGACATCCTTCCCTCTTTCCAACTCTCCCCTCGCCCTACTTCACCTTGGCCGTGCTTGCACTCATCGTCTCCCTCCCTCTCAAAACTTCCCTCTCACCCCTCCCTATCGAAGCAAACTTTACTCGCTTCCCCCTCCAAGCTTCCCTCTCACCTTTCTCAAAATCTCCCCCTCACCCTTCACCCTCTAATGTTCCCCCTCACATCCACAAAGCTGCATCCTTCCCCTACCCTCTCTCTTCCATCTTATCACTCCACCTCGTCCAATCTTCAACTGCCCTCTGCCCCTCTCTTATTACTCCCCACTGTACTTCAACCCATCAACACCTTGCCTTTTCTCCCCATCCGGCCCTGTCCCCGAAGTCTTCTGCAATCCCTCACACTCATTCAACAACTCTCCTTACCTCCCCCTCTCCCCCTCCTCCCTCATCCTACTCTCCCCCTCCCCTCCCCTGCACCCAAAGCCTCCTCCCCTCCCTCTTCATTAACAGTGTGGACCTCAAACATCCGAGGCCTTATCTCGAACCCGACAGATCTTTCCATACAGATTGCCACTGACAAACCAGATATAATCTGCTCAACAAACTTTCTTCCCTCAAGACGTCTCTGACTCTTGAGTATCTCTCCCTGGTTACTTCCTCCTCCGGTAATACAGACCTGAGCCTCGTCCTGGTGGAGGAGTTGCTCTCTTCATCAAAGACTCTCTTCCTCACTCTCCATGCACTGCTCTCACTCCTCCACACCTCCAGGAATACCTCTGGCTACGGCTTCTCCTCAACTCCCACCTCATGTTTATATGTGTACTGTACCGTCCACCGAACAGTGATGACTCCATCTACACCTCACTATCCGAAAACATGGACCAACTTCTATCTTCTCATCCAATCTCTCTCTTCCTCATATGTGGTGACTTCAATTGTCATCATGCCAGTTGGCTAGGTGTGGGTACCTCTCTCACCTGTCATGGCACTCAAACAAAAGCTTTCTGCGACTCATTGGGACTGACTCAATCGGTCAACTTCCCGACCCAGATCTCAACCAATGGTACTCCATCTCTTCTGGATCTGATTTTGACTAATTTCCCTGAAAATATCTGCTGCTCTTCCTCCGCTCCAATCGGTTCTTCTGACCACGTCCTTGTCAAAGTGGACATCTCTCTGACTGTTATCAGAGAACCACCTCACCGCCGTCGAGTCTGGCATTTCACTCAAGCTGACTGGCAGGGTCTCCAAGCAGCCACCAAACTTATCGACTGGTGTCCGATCGCTACTTTCTCAAACATCAACTCATCCTGGGAATTCTTTCAAAGAAACTTCCTCTCCCTCATGAACAGATTTATCCCGTCTCATCTTCAGTTGTCCGACCCTTCCTCTCACTCATGGTTCACTGAAGCTTGTGGCGAGGCAGTTGTCCTGAAACAACTTGCCTTTGCCTCATGGAAAGCAAACCAAACTGAGAGTAAGTTCAGTTCCTTCCATAAAGCTTGGAACAAGTGTGTATCTACTCTCTCCCCTCTGGGCTGGTGCCCCTGCCTCTCCCCTTTCTCTTCTTCACGCTGTGTAAACCAAGGCATTTAGTATCATTGGTATCTCCCGTGATGAGACTGATTCTTTGGGTCTCTCACTCTCTGATCACGATATTTTCTTCCCCCGTTAATCCATCCCAAATCTACCTCCTTCAAATTCCCTGCTTTCCTTCCTGAAAGTCCCTGCAATGTCCATCTTGTATTCCCCATGTTCCCCGCCCCATCCCTCTCACTTCCACAGATCTCCTCATGTCTCTGTCCCCACTGTTTTGTCCTTCCCCCTCCCCCCCACCCTCCCTCTTGTCTCCTGCCCCCCTCCCCCCTTGTGCGTTGTGTGTGTTCGCTCTTATATGAGCCTCGACAATGTATACAAAAATAATAATGATTGAATACCTCTTCTTCACCTCCAGATGGTTTCAGTGGGATGATGATGCAACAAGAGACGCCAAGTCTTCTCAATGACAGTGTGGAGGTCGTGAAGCCATTGGGACCTTTTCTTCTCAACAACAACGTTGCGGTCGTGAAACCGATGGAACCTTCTCTTCATCTCCACGACAACGCTTCGGGCGTGAGGCCGATGGGACCTTTTCGTCATCTCAACGACAACGCTTCTTCGGACGTGAGGCCGATGGAACCTTTTCGTCATCTCAACGACAACGCTTTGGGCGTGAGGCCGATGGGACCTTTTCGTCATCTCAACGACAACGCTTCGGACGTGAGGCCGATGGGACCTTTTCGTCATCTCTACGACAACGCTTCGGACGTGAGGCCGATGGGACCTTTTCGTCATCTCAACGACAACGCTTCGGACGTGAGGCCGATGGAACCTTTTCGTCATCTCAACGACAACGCTTCGGACGTGAGGCCGATGGAACCTTTTCGTCATCTCTACGACAACGCTTCGGACGTGAGGCCGATGGAACCTTTTCGTCATCTCTACGACAACGCTTTGGGCGTGAGGCCGATGGGACCTTTTCGTCATCTCTACGACAATGCTTTGGGCGTGAGGCCGATGGGACCTTTTCGTCATCTCTACGACAATGCTTCGGACGTGAGGCCGATGGGACCTTTTCGTCATCTCTACGACAACGCTTCGGACGTGAGGCCGATGGAACCTTTTCGTCATCTCAACGACAACGCTTCGGACGTGAGGCCGATGGAACCTTTTCGTCATCTCTACGACAACGCTTCGGACGTGAGGCCGATGGGACCTTTTCGTCATCTCAACGACAACGCTTCGGACGTGAGGCCGATGGAACCTTTTCGTCATCTCTACGACAATGCTTCGGACGTGAGGCCGATGGAACCTTTGCGTCATCTCAACGACAACATTACGTACTTCAAGCCAATGGTCGTGAGGCCGATGAGAGCTTTACCTCATCTCAGCGACAACGTTACGGGCTGGAAGCCAATGCTCGTGTGGCCGATGGGACTCTCGAGTCATCTCAACAACAACATTGCGGTTGTACCACCAATGTTCGTGATGCATCTTCCCAATGGCAGTACGAGGTTCACACAAGAGGCTGAGAGCCGAAGGAATGACAACGTCAATCACCGGGATGACCGATCCTTGCCGCAGTCGACAGACACCAGGGCCAACATCTTACGTTATACAGATGCTCTGGCATCATATTACACGGCCAGGCGCAGAAGGCGACGTTCGAGAGCTCTGGTGTCACAGCCATGTTCCATTTGCCGAATGTCGCACGAAATGGCCAGAAATGAAAGCGAAGAGTCCGTCACCGCTGAGGAAAACCACCCTGGCTGGGGTGGCGATATGGGTGCGGATGCGGATACCCACTCCGGGTTCAAGTTTGCGCTCAATGTTGACTGCCTGACCATCCCAAAGTCGCACTTCTCTTTCCCCGACCTCACCATGGATGAGATTCTCAACCTTTAGGTCGAGGACAACCTCAACAGGGTCTCCCAAGTGTTCTCTTCTCAATGAAGACCCGAATCGCATTCTTTTACTTATTTTAATCAAACTCTCCCTCAGTCTGCCATTCTCCCAAGACAGGATGCCAACCCCGGAGAGAGGATGACCACCCTATCGAGATTATTTTGCCCTCCCCTCTCTCTTGGGGATCTGGTTGTTGTTACCCTCGCCAGGGGATAGGGTACTGTATTTGGGTCCGTTTGTCTGCTTGTTTGTTTGTCCACACAGAACTTTCGTGTAATTTTTTTTCTCCGCAACCGGTTGTCGGATTGAGACAAATTTTTTCACCATACGAGCGACTACTCATGTGGAACGAGTAGTCGCTCCGATGGTGAAAATTTAGTCAATCCGACAACTGTCTGCAGACAACTGTTTGTCTGTTCGGACAAACGGACAGACCCAAATGCAATACCCTCTCCTCCGGCGACGGTAATGAACATCACTAGAAATTTTGGAAAAACATCATTTTTGGAATGAAATTAAAAAAAAAAAATTTTGTTTATTTTGACAAACTTCACAAAAACCATTTTTCTACAAACATAGCAAGAACAGCCACGGTCTTGGAAAGATTGCATTCAAAAAGTTTTAACTTCGCAGAAATAAGCTAATTTGAAAATGGCATGAGGTCACAAAAATGACATGATGTCACATTGTTGAATGGGTTTACCACTTCGCTTCTCCTTTCTAGATAGATATGTAGGAAATTTAGTGTACCTACTAAAAAAAAAAAAACCAGTTCATACTTTTTGGAATGTTGACGCTGTTTCATTTGAACAAAAATAAACGATCGAAAAGTGAATGTGTGTTTCGTTTTGAGAGAGACAACGTTTAACCAATTAAACAATGGGAAAAGTCTTTCACAGCCAATAAAAAAGTGACTGACATCCTCGTTTACAGAGTAAAAGGGGCAGCGTGCGCATATTGGGGCAACTTTCGTGATGACAACCAAAGATGTCAGTGTGCAATCAAGATATAAATAAAGGTTCTGAAATTAACCCCAAAGACATATTCTTCGAGAACACGCCACAACGAAACATGATCAATGCTGTCGAAAGCTTTTACCAAGTCCAGAAAAAATATTACAAAGTCATTTTGATCATGGCAAGCATCCATTAATTCCCGTACCAAAAAAATGTTGCCGAAACGGAATGGCCGGAGATACAGAAAATCTGATCAGGTAGAACGAGATCAGGTGGTGGTGGCGTGGCAGGAGAAGTGAAAAACACATGAACACTCACCACAACACAGGGCATCTGCACGGAGCAGCCATTATGCTATAACCAACTCACAAATGGCCAGCAGGGGGGGGGGCAGTGAGAGAGAGAGAGAGACATTGACATTTTTCATCCCAGCAGGAAGCGCGCGAGACAGAGAGAGATTGACATTTTTCATCCCAGCAGGAGGCGAGAGAGAAAGAGAAACTGACATTTTTCATCCCAGCAGGAGGCGAGAGAGAGAGAGAGAGAGAGAGAGAGAGAGAGAGAGAGAGAGAGAGAGAGAGAGAGAGAGAGAGAGAGAGAGAGAGAGAGAGAGAGAGAGAGAGAGAGAGAGAGAGAGAGAGAGAGAGAAACATTGACATTTTTCATTCCAGCAGGAGGTGAGAGAGAGAGAGACATTGACATTTTTCATCCCAGCAGGAGGCATGAGAGAGATTGAGGGATTGACATATTTCATCCCAGCAGGAGGAGAGAGAGAGAGAGAGAGAGAGAGAGAGAGAGAGAGAGAGAGAGAGAGAGAGAGAGAGAGAGAGAGAGAGAGAGAGATTGAGGGATTGACATATTTCATCCCAGCAGGAGGTGAGAGAGAGAGAGAGAGAGAGAGAGAGAGAGAGAGAGAGAGAGAGAGAGAGAGAGAGAGAGAGAGAGAGAGAGAGAGAGAGAGAGAGAGAGAGAGAGAGAGAGAGAGAGAGAGAGAGAGAGAGAGAGAGAGAGATTGACATTGACATTGTTCCTCCCAGCAGTGGGCGAGAGAGAGACAGACATTGACATTTTTCGTCTTTATTGCAATAAGGTTCAATGATCACATGGTAAAAGAGACATTGGTACAGGTATGAAAGAAAAAGAAAACCATTGACGAAAGGGGAATGAGTAACAAAAGGACAATGGCTCAGAAATAATAAATGAATTGTGAGAACACCATCAGCCAGCTTACATGAAGATTGTTTAACACACCATTATGTTTCGAACAAGGCATGATCATGGGTTTCAAACTCAAAATGGAAAGGAGATGAAACCAAGTCTTTAAAATGATTATAACATCATCATCATCCACAATGTCATTGTTCTGCAATTTCCATTCCCTCCATAAATAAATGGAAAGTTTTGCCATCTGAGCACAGGAAGTTCGATAAAACTCATTTTTACACCGGTGAAAAACATTACCCCCAAATATATAAACACAATGTGCAAAAAGAAATCAAACCGAGCCCCCGAATCACAGGTGATAAAACCTGTAAAAAGGGAGGACAACCTCGAACACTCAAAAATAGCTCGAACAATGGTTTCAGGGACATTGTGACAAGGACACAATTCCGAATTAGCGGAACATATGCGATGGGACAGAACATTGTAAGGTGGGATGTAGTGTGGCGTTTGGTGGTGCGGAAAGGTGAAGTGCTTCGTCGACCTTCGGGGTGTACCACGAGAGGTGCGGTGCGGCCTGGGTGTCCGTCCGTCGGGGTACATTGATAAAACATTGATTACCTATGAGGAGGAACATGGTTAACAGGAATCGATTATATCTCTCTTCCTTTCCTCGTGAACAACCTCAAGAAAGGGGAGAGAGAGAGAAAAGGCCTGCAGGGAGAAACACAGGTAAAAAAAAGTAAATAATATTTGTTTATCATCATCCTCTCACCTGATATTCATTCATTTTCTCTGCTGCCTGACCCACATCACTTCTGTCTTCTCCGTACTCATCTTCAGCCCATTATTCCCAAATACTTCCAATCCCACAGGACTTCCTGCATCTCCTGCCCACTGTTCACCACCACCTACAGAAATGAAAAGATGAAAGAAAAACATCATTATGAAGATGATCGATATTTGTTTTTTCGATAAATGCACGAAACGGACAACGTACAATGTGCATGATGGAGCATGTCGATTGTGAACATGTAATCTGTTAATATGACAACACCGAGCATGTGTTATGGTGAGCAAAGTTACAAAATGGTGGCCTTAGTACAAAATGGCGGCCTCAGTACAAAATGGTGACCTCAGTACAAAATGACGACCTCAGTACAAAATGGTGACCTCAGTACAAAATGGCGGCCTCAGTACAAAATGGCGTCCTCAGTACAAAATGGTGGCCTTTGTACAAAATGGCGTCCTCAGTACAAAATGGTGACCTCAGTACAAAATGGTGACCTCAGTACAAAATGACAACCTCAGTACAAAATGGCGACCTCAGTACAAAATGGTGACCTCAGTACAAAATGGTGACCTCAGTACAAAATGGCAACCTCAGTACAAAATGGCAACCTCAGTACAAAATGACAACCTCAGTACAAAATGGCGTCCTCAGTACAAAATGTTGACCTCAGTACAAAATGGCAACCTCAGTACAAAATGGCAACCTCAGTACAAAATGGCGTCCTCAGTACAAAATGGTGACCTCAGTAAAAAAATGGCAACCTCAGTACAAAATGGCGGCCTCAGTACAAAATGACAACCTCAGTACAAAATGACGTCCTCAGTATAAAATGGTGACCTCAGTACAAAATGGCAACCTCAGTACAAAATGGCGGCCTCAGTACAAAATGGCAACCTCAGTACAAAATGGCGGCCTCAGTACAAAATGACAACCTCAGTTCAAAATGGTGACCTCAGTATAAAATGGCAACCTCAGTACAAAATGGGGGCCTCAGTACAAAATGGCAACCTCAGTACAAAATGGTGACCTCAGTACAAAATGACAACCTTAGTACAAAATGGCGACCTCAGTACAAAATGGCAACCTCAGTACAAAATGGTGACCTCAGTACAAAATGGCAACCTCAGTACAAAATGGTGACCTCAGTACAAAATGACAACCTCAGTACAAAATGGCGACCTCAGTACAAAATGGCAACCTCAGTACAAAATGGCAACCTCAGTACAAAATGACAACCTCAGTACAAAATGACAACCTCAGTACAAAATGGCAACCTCAGTACAAAATGACAACCTCAGTACAAAATGACAACCTCAGTACAAAATGACAACCTCAGTACAAAATGACAACCTCAGTACAAAATGACAACCTCAGTACAAAATGGCGACCTCAGTACAAAATGGCGGCCTCTGTACAAAATGGCGGCTTCTGTACAAAATGACAACCTCAGTACAAAATGGCGACCTCAGTACAAAATGGCGACCGTACGATTTATCATGATTTCAGGTGTGAGTGAGGTGAGGCCAGCTGAGCTTTCCAACCATTGGGTGAATGGCGAACCATTGTTTCATACATATTGGAATCGTCATTGCCGTAAGAATATTTTTTAATGTTTTGTGCACTGTACGTACTGTATACTGCATGTTGTGTTTGAAATGTATCACGAAGGGTGGTCCGACGAAGGCAAAGCATTTAATCACAGCTCAACACACGAACTCACGGAAGTTCAAGCACGCTCCCTACCACCGAAAAGCACAACATGTTACAATACTTCCTGTTTAAACTCACACAAACAAATCGAAATCACTTCCAAATGCACTCATGACAGAAGGTGCCGGCTGTGAATAACACCCACGATCTGCGAAGAAACATGGAGTTGATAAATCCCAACCGCAAACATCCCAAATCTTCAAACACACCGATAATGATCAAACGATTCATGTCAACAATTCACTGAACCCCACGTGGTTTCCCCATTTCCTTTTTGTCACCACAAGTAAACGAACAATACCATACACGACCTTGTGGAACCATTGCAGATGTTCATTCCCAGATCTCATAAATAAGGGTCACAAATCCAATTGGATAGGAGGTCTTCTGGAGCGAGAAGAGCGACGGAGCACCCCCTCTTCTGATGATTCCACAGGAGGTGATGGTTCACTTTCCTCCGCAGCAGGAGCTCCCTGGTAAGATCTTCTGGAGCGTTGTCCTCGGCCTATTTAAACTTGAACACCTTCAGCCAATCCCAAGACTTGGACCGACACCATCCACGATCATGAGAGGTACCGTGGATCTCTCGCCACCGTATTGCACATCAACATTACGCAACCGCTCTTTGGACAACAAAGTCCAACCAGCGATAGCCAAGGATTCTCCGAAGAGACCTGGTACCGAAGGAATTGGGTCTTCGTCTCAGATCCTTTGTCGGAGTCCAACCCTTGGCAATATGCCCCACACAGTGACAGTAATCACACTCAGCATCCTCGAACCGGCATTCATCAGGTGAATGGAATGTTCTAGAACTTCGGGAGAGATTTCCATTTGAAGCTTGTCCCCTGGTCCCACGTTCTTTGAAGGTTTTGTCAGTCGGTTTGGCCGGCGACACGAGACAACGCACGACACCGTACGGTTGAGATCCACAAACACTCCACAGTCTTATCTGCGTTGATAGACCGACATGTTGCTGTCCAGGTGGAACAAAACTTCGTGCCGTATTTAGCGGCACCTTGGTACTTCGTCAGTTTCCGTTTTGTCGAAGTTGAAGGGCCACCTGAATTGCAGTCACCCTCAATGTCATTCATTTTCTCACCTCTCTTCCAGAAGAATGAATTCCCAGAAACAGGACATTCCATTGGGACCATCCTCTGTCTGTGCAGAGTAGTTGGTGCTGCCTATGCAGTCTCCTTGGCGATTTGGCACAATCCTGGACGGGTCACCACTCCGACACGGAATACCAGCAAGCTGGCATTCAATTTGCCGACATCTGAAGGATGTCAACCCCACCTGGTATTAATTGAACAGCAGAATGGGAGTTGAACTCAGGATCCTCGGAACACAAGCCCACCACCCTCAACCGTTAAGCCAACACCAGGGATAGTAACAAGACCTTCCAGTGGATCAGGATGGATATCTGGTAGCTCGTGTAGTGGACCAAGGTTTTGGTGTTCGACTCGAGGTTATTTTTAATGGCGTACCCCCTCGACATGTTTGAGATGTCGTGCTCTACATCGTTGTTGGCCCGATCTCTCAACAGTGAAGAATCACTTTTTAAAAAATTAAATAATTCTCGTATCCAGATCCGGATTCGGACCTTCACCAAAACCGAATCAATTCGTCCTTGCACACACCTAAGCTGTCCACCAAGTTTCATCCGAATCCGTCCACAACCTTTTGAGATACCCTGTACACAAACAGACAGACATGACCTCGTCCATCTTCGGTGGTGGAGTTTAAAAAGCCTGGAGTAGTGAGCAGGATGGAAGGATTCCTGGTGGAGGAAATCATTTCACTGCTCTTCAAACTATTGGAGATGAGGATGTTTGTAATGGTGCAATGGATGACCAACAGGAGCGAGGTCATGAAAGTGTTCCCTTAAACTCAACTGAGAGTTGTCCAAAGGCATTTCAGTGGTTGCTAGGAGACAAGAAAGCCGTTTATTTTATTTTTTTAAACGTTTATGAATAACCGTTTGAATATTTGAACAGTTTGAGGCACAGGTGAGTGGGATGGTTGGGCTGGTTGGTAGACATGTTATATTTAAGGTAAGATGTGCTTGATTTAATGTATTATATCATGCACAAATCAGGGAAGAACTCGGGTCCCTCCCGAACATCCGGTCCTGAGGTCGCTGCAGGTTGCTAAGCATCCACAAACGCCGATTGGCACGGCCAATCCGGGCAGGTTTGCACTTCTTCGCGTGACGACGACTTCGCGTTACCTGTGGACGACCGGCTAATTGGGGTTAGTGCTCTCATCGCACACTCGGATTCCTGTCGTGAGTGTGCGCTGGTTAACAAAGCAAATTGTTGGGTGAGAACATCCCGTCTAACCTTAGTTGTGCACTGCGTCGGACCAAGGAAGGAAAAGATAACCGAGACAGATTGTAAATAGCAACAAACTATTATTTATTACAAACACACAAGGAAACAATCATTTAAAAACAAGTGTTTTTTTTTTCAAGAAAAAGAGGCACGTTCGAGCAGATTTAACCATGGCACGTATTCTTATTCAATCTTACTGAAACACAAGACTTGGCCATCATTCACTCAGGGGCGAAGAATAAAACACGAAGGACTTGAAATTACAATAAAACTCATGAATAGAGAAAAGGATGAGGATGAGTCTTTGTATCTCTCACTCTCTCTCACCGCAGACAGGTTGGTGGTCTCTCATTCTCCGAACACCTTCTTTCTGGTCTTGCTCTCTCTCTCTCTCTCTCTCTCTCTCTCTCTCTCTCTCTCTCTCTCTCTCTCTCTCTCTCTCTCTCTCTTTCTCTCTCTCTCTCTCTCTCTCTCTCTCACTCCCCTCGTTCCACGCTTTGTCTCTTCCAGGCACAAGGTCTACGAGGTGCACACGGTCCACCATCAACCCCGTTCTGATAAAACTCTCCAAATCCAGGATCACTGCTCATCTCCACTGATTTATTCCGTCTTTTTAAAGTTTTTTTTTTTTTTCGAGCTGTGGAACGACCTTCCACATTCTCTTTATTCCCATTTTTCCTTCCACGTCTACCCTCGTTAAACCCCCACCCCCACCCTAATCCCTCCTTCCAACTTTCCGGTTTTCTCTCTTGAGAGTTTCCTTCTCAATCCATCTTGTACACCGCACGCAGCCTTTTGTGGAGCCCCCTCCCAATTCCTCCCCACTCCATTGTTTGTGTCCTGTACTCCACTCCACTCCCACTTCAGTCCTGTAACACCAGATTACTGTATATAATCGATGATTGTGACGTCATATAATTTGAGTGGTGGGGAGTGGGGATTAGGAAAGTGTGGCAGGCTCATGGACAAAAGGTGTTAAAATTTAAAATGGTGGAATTTTTTTTTCGTCTTATCATGCCTCCACTGACGAAGTCTTATGGTGAAGAATTTACTCACCGATCACACACCATCTCTTCACGAGACCCTCACACACTCAGCACGTGGACTCAACCACCCATGCATACTCAAATTATCGACAAGTTCTCAATGATTCTCCGTAACTAATCTGATTCCATTTTAAGCTATCGCCTCATGTTACCATCCCTCCATTTATGCCTGACGTTGATTTGACCCGTGGACAACGACATCCTCACCTCTCCCTCCCTTTCCCTGATGTCATTACCCTCTCCCTTTGACCTGTGAACCTTGATATCCCACCCATCCCTTTCATCCATCATGTCATCCCAAACGTCTCCCCAGTTCTCCTAAAAGTCCACTTCACGTTATCACGTGACCACGTGTACCATTGTGCAGCAGAACCATGGAGATGGACCGAGAGATGAAGCAGAATTGGTGGGACATCATGAACGAACAGAGACTTGAAGGGTCTCTCTGTGACGCCGTCTTCAAAGTGGATGGAGTCACCTTTAACATACACAAGAACGTCATGTGCACCGCCAGCCACTATTTCAGGCAAGTCAAACCGATCGTTCGTTAATGGTCGTCAAGAACAAGTTACAGCTTTGTTGAAAGAGGTTAGATGCTGTTGATAAAGTGCAAGTTTCGATTACACATTTTAACCACCGTCGATTTAAAATCGTTGAATACTTCAAGTGCCTCTGGTTGATTCGCTTCTCAAGTCCGATGCTGCAAGTCGACATTCTCATGGTTTGTAGAAGCGCAGTGGCAGAGGGGGTGGAGGTCAGGGTGGTTGGAAGTAGGCAGATGAGAAGGGACAGGAGGGAGGTACTCATGAGGGTGAGAGGAGAAACGAACTTCACACTTGTGATAAAGTGGGACAAGTTAGACCAAACTGACACCGTGGGATCTGGAACGTCCAGCACCTGAGGCCGTCAGATGGAACACCCAGTTTATCGTCCATCCCATGGGCGGCACACACATCGATGGATTTTCCTGCATGCAAAACACCAGGATGACAGTTTATAGCTGCGTACGGATTCGAGCTCACGTCGGACATCCCAATGTCGAGTGTACATAACTCGAGGTTATCCCACAAATTGGAATGATACACGAATTCTGGTCTACCTTTGATTATATTCCTAGCTTTCTTGACTCCATTTACTTTCCTGCCCACAAATCCAACCACAGAATCACTTCATGTGAACCTCCTCAATGTCCAAGTGTTCTGCTCAATACAACTTGTCTTTATTCCCATATTCTCCCACCTGGAGAAACGTTTCCCCTTGTTGGTCCAATCGCTTACCTCCACTCATTCAAATGAAGTGGTTCACCACATTCTAATCGGAAACAAAACGAGGAAGCATCTCGAAATGCAAAGGCCATCCACATCCATTTTGTACTCGAACTTAACTTGACGAACACAACAGTGAAAAAAAAATGTCGATTTTATTAATTGGTGTTTGCCCAAATGGTAATGATGTTCTGGCTTGGACAGACACTGAAGCTCAATCTACAGTGCCTGAAGAACGTCTACACCCCCTTTCAAAAATTTCAACTTTTGTTTCCTCAAATGCTGGAATTAAATTCCATTAAATGAGGCTTTTTCAAACTTTATTTACACATCGTAACCCACAACTTCCAGGTGATGAAGAAATTCGACAAATTTTAGAAAATTAATTAAAAATATAAAACTAGAACATCTTGGTGGGATAAGTGTCCACCCACCCCCCTTATACAGTAATAGCAATTGTAAATTAGCTCAGGTGTAATCAGTCACCTTCAAGATCACACACCAAGTTAATTGGCCTCCACCTGTGTTAAATTGTAGTGATTCTGATTATTTCAGAATAAAATCAGCTGTTCCTGTCGGTTTCCTCTGCTGGGTAGTGCATTTCACAGCAAAGACTCAACCATGAGCACCAAGGAGCTTTCAAAAGACCTCTGGGATAAAGTTGTGGAAAGGCACAGATCAGGGGATGGGTATAAAAATATTTCAAAGGCCTTGAATATCCCTTGGAGCACAGTCAAGACAATCATTAAGAAGTGGAAGGTGTATGGTACCACCAAGACCCTGCCTCGATCAGGCCGTCCCTCCAAACTGGATGACCAAGCAAGGAGGAGACTGATCAGAGAGGCCACCAAGAGGCCAATGGCAACTTTGAAAGAGCTGTAGGCCTTTATGCCAAAGACTGTTCACTGTGTGCATGTGACAACAATATCCCAAGCACTCCACAAGTCTGACCTATGCAGTAGGGTTGCAAGAAGGAAGCGATTACTCAAAAAAGCCCACCTTGAGTCCCGTTTGAGGCATGCAAAAAACCACTCTGGAGATTCTGAAGTGACGTGGCAAAAAGTTTTGTGGTCTGACGAATCCAAGATGGAACTTTTTGGCCTAAATGCAAAACGATACATTTGGCATAAGCCCAGCACAGTACATCACCCAAAGAACACCATCCCCAACTGTGCAGCATGGTGGTGGCAGCATCATGTTATGGCGATGTTTCTCATCAGCAAGGACTCGGGCACTTGTCAGGATGTAATCCTGGACTCAGACTTTGGACCCCATTGCATGTAATCCTGGACTCAGACTTTGGACCTCACTGCATGTAATCCTGGACTCAGACTTTGGACCCCACTTCATGTCATCCTGGACTCAGACTTTGGACCCCACTGCATGTAATTCTGGACTCAGACTTTGGACCTCACTGCATGTCATCCTGGTCTCAGACTTTGGACCTCACTGCATGTCATCCTGGTCTCAGACTTTGGACCTCACTGCATGTCATCCTGGACTCAGACTTTGGACCTCACTGCATGTAATCCTGGACTCAGACTTTGGACCCCACTGCATGTAATCCTGATAGAATCACTTGTGATTTGAGACTGCCTTCCATGGAAAAGCAACATGGGGAGGAAAGAGGATATTCCGCAGAGGGGGGCAGGGGGTTAGCAGGGGAATTGGATCATTTTTTTGTTTGTTGTTTTCGAAAAAAACAAATTACAACAACGATTTGGACAGCCATCAGAGACTCTCAATGGAGTTCCCTGCAGGAAGTGATTATAGACCATGAAGAGGCCGAACGAGGAGAGAAAGATGATCAAGCTCATTGTGAGCCAAACAGGGAATTTGGGGTACCAGATTAAAGGTCTGCTCTTTGAAAGAAACCCTGGGATCTCAACTGTTCACAAGAGAGTGAGTGCTCGCCGCCAGTTTAACAATCTCACTCTATAGTGTGCTTTACAATGCTTTCCCCTCTGTTGCCATGGAAACAGATGACAATTGCAGTCACTTTAGATGACCGGACAGTTTCGAGGTAAGTATGCTACCAGTTGAGTGATCTTGTGACAATAATAATGTTTAACAATCATCGTATCCCTGCTTCAAACTCCCAATTGCAACCCCCGAACCACCACACAGGATATTATTCACCAGGACGGTTGAAAGTGAAGAGCAACGCGAGTTTGCGACGAAGGAGGTGACTCCAGACATTATGCGGTCACTGATCGAATCTGCCTACATGAGGCCCGTGCACATCACAGAAAACAACGTGGAGAGATTGTTTTCCGCTGCCACTCGGTTTGCTTTCCCAAGGGTCGTCCACCACTGCTGCAACTTCCTGAAGAGTCGGCTGTCCCCTGAGAATTGTATCGGAATGCACAAGTTTGCGAAGTCATATTTTAGTGAATGCCTTGAGCGAACGACGTACGAGTTCATCTTGTCGCACTTCAAGGACGTGGTGGAAAAGAGTGAGGAACTTGTGGAACTTGTTGTTGATGACCTGGATCAGATCATCTCAGAAGACACCCTCAATGTGAACAAAGAAGAGTTTGTGTTTCACTCCATTGTGAAGTGGATCGGTCACCAGCCGGACAGCCGAAAGATGTACATGACGCGTTTACTCCCCAAGGTATTTGCTTTGCCCATTTCCTTTCATTCTCATTCACAGTTTTCCCAAAGATTCAGGTGTAAATTTAAAAATTATTTTCTAACTTACCACCGGTTATTAAAAAGTAATTTTCTGAGAATTAATTCCAACTGAAAGGCGAAAGCGGCCAGGCCAGCCAATAATGAGAGTGGTGCTGATGGTGCCGGTTGTTGTTGTTGTTGTTGTTGTTGTTGGTATCCCCATGCCTTCCTTGGAGAAGGTATCATGACAACAACAGCCAAAGCGAACATTTCTGTGGTCGTGCACGTCCATTTTATCGGACATGGTGAGAGTGCATGTACGTAATCACCTGTAACTTGCTGCTCAGGTGACTTGAGAAACTCGGCGTGGCCACATCTTGAGACTGCCAGTCATGGTGGAGATTATTGATCAAATAATTTATTCTGTTCTCTATTGGCTTGAGCGATAGGGATGATAAACTGCTGATCACGTTTCATCAAGATGCCCAGCTTTCACCTCTCACGCCCGAAATCGGTCGCGACCTTCATCACCCGGTGCTTACGACCAAAGCAATCCGGAACGATTTCAGGAATTTATAATTCTGCCCAGAATGCCACCAAATGAGTGGCTCTCTCCTTTCAAAAAGGCCTCATGGGATATCCAACGTCCACCGAGGATGCTGTCGTACAAGAGACCCTGGTTAACGCCTCTCTGGAAGGACGGTGAACTCATCGATGGAACTCCGTGCCGATGAATCACCAGGGATACTGTTTGTGGTGAGGAATTACACTTGGACGAGAGAGCTCATGATAAAGGATGAAAACTTCAGACATACCTATTACTCAGCACAAACACATCAGGAATTCCAAACAATACTCATCGACAGTTTGTGTTAAATGATGCATGGATGAAAGTTATATCGACAGGTTGGGGGATCTGGAAAGGTTTGGCCTGAATGTTTGAGAACGCTGTGTGCGCGAAGCGAGAGATGTGGTCGTACCACCGTCATGGCAGGGATGCGTGCGAAGAGGTTGGTGGCAACCACAACCAATGTACTGATTGATTGGATGACTTTCTGCACGTTCAACGTGCCCTGAGAGGAGACCCGATGCTCCGTAAGGGGTGGGGTTGGAGGAGACAGGGGGTGTGGTGGGAGGGGAAGTGGTGGAGTGGGAGGAGGCAGGGGCTGTGGTGGGAAGAGGTGGGATGGGAGGAGGCAGGGGCTGTGGTGGGAAAAGGTGGGGTGGGAGGAGGCAGGGGCTGTGGTGGGAAGAGGTGGGGTGGGAGGAGGCAGGGGCTGTGGTGGGAAGAGGTGGGGTGGGAGGAGGCAGGGGCTGTGGTGGGAAGAGGTGGGGTGGGAGGAGGCAGGGGCTGTGGTGGGAAGAGGTGGGGTGGGAGGAGGCAGGGGCTGTGGTGGGAGGGAAGGGGTGGGGTTGGAGGAGACAGGGGCTGTGGTGGGAGGGGAGGGTGGGGGTGGGTGTCCAGAGGGACTGGGAGGGGGAAGGGGTGGGGGTGGGAGTCCGGAGGGACTGTGCTGGCAGGGAGAAGTGGTGAGGTGGGTGTCCAGAGAGACTGCGTTGGGGGGAGGGAGGGTGGGATGGGAGTCTGGAGGGACTGTGGTGGGATGGGAAAGGAGTGGGGTGAGTATCCAGAGGGATTCAGGTGGGAGGAGGAAGGTCTGGGGTGGGAGGAGGCAGGTGATGACGAATATTTGATCGGTCATGTGGTTTGGTGTCTCTATTCGATTGAAGGAAATAAATTAAATAACATTTTCTTGATAAAGAGGACGTTGTGGGTCAGGTGTCCGATCGAAGCGGGGTTGTATCGAAATGAGGCGTCATGGTACCCGGCAATAACTGCTCGCAGTTATAAAGCATTGCGCCTCTCGTTGTTATTATTATTATTGTTATTAGGAATAAGTACTCCACAACACCCGTACAGTCTGGACTTGCCCTTCTTCCATGAACTACCATCTATTCGGGCCCTTGAAAGATCACATGAGAGGCCATCACTATGAAAACGATGAGGAAGTCCAGGTGGCCGTGCGTAGCTGGTTGTGAAGTGTAGGAACGGAGTTCCACCTCAGCAGGATTTTAAGCTCGTGCAGCGCGTGCAGAAAAGCGTGGATCATTCTGGATATTTTGGAGGAAAGTAACGTGGTCCGTCCAGTTATTCTTGGCAATATGAGTTTTCTTCCATGTACCTTTGTTTTGCTGTACAATGAACGTGCTGATGACTTCCGGTACGGCCCTCATGTATAATAGGACATGATTCACCATCTCGTGGGGGCAATGGCTCCACAACATAATGAATTACGTGTTGCCGTCATCCAGGCTCGAACTTTACCAGCTTACTGTTACGACATACAGAAAGCATCTCAAAGTGCGAAGCCCATCCGCTTTGTGTTCGGACTTTTTCTTCCGTGTGCTGAACAGTACTTTTGACCTCTTGACCTTTTGACCAAATTCTTAACTTGACATCTCCATATTCTTTCAATAAAGCTTTGTTCAAAATTTGATGACAACAGCTCAAATGGTAAAATTTGTCACGGCCCAAACAGACACACAGACACAGACACACAGAAGTGATTCAAAACACCGTCTCCCGCTGGACAGGGGGTAACGGGCTAATGACGCTCAATGTTAGTGTGTTTAAGTTACCTCGGTTATCCGTGGTTACACCAGCATGTATGGTTGATCTCTCTGTGCCGTCCATTAACACGCCCATTTCCCATAGGTTCGCTTTGGCGTACAGCCCTCCAATCGCTTGATCGACGTGGCGAGGTGCAATGAATACGTGAAGAGGTCAAAAAAATGTCACCGTCTTCTCAATTTCGCAAGCAAGCTCCAGAAAGATTCGAACCTCAGATCGAAACACCATTCCGCGTTGACACGGCCACGCTTGCCGTCTTCTGTCCTGTTTGCCATCGGTGGCTGGAACGCCGGGTCCCCGACCAATGCCATTGAAACCTACAACCCAAGAACCGACACCTGGGTCAACGTGACGCCGGAAGAGGAAGCACCGAGGGCCTACTTTGAAACCGCCTACCTCGATGGATTCATATATCTTGTGGGTGGCTTTGACAGTTTAAATTACTTCAGTGATGGTCGACGATTTGACCCGGTCAACCGCGTTTGGAAGCAGGTTTGTTATTATCAATTGTTATTCCCTTGTCTTAATAATTTAGCGCTCATCTTAGTTTAGCTCTTAAATGAGCCTCGACATTGTGTACAATTTTTTTTTGTTGAAACCTTTACCATTTTGAGTGTCTTGAGAAGATATATATTCAATTGATCGCTCCCATACTCCAGCCGAAGAAGCTGCATAAAGCAACCCAAGAAGACCTACACAAGGTAAGCGCTATGCTGTTTCGAACCCTTCCGAAAGTTCCTCCACAACTATAAAGATGTTCACACATCGTACACACATGAAAATCCCAATACTACACCCCCCCCCTCAGCTACCAGAGCGGTTTCATCGCTTATTGGCGAATCTTCAGCGAGAGCGCAGACAGCGATGCATACCAATGAGGCTCCCAAGCATGTACCACGTCCAAATGTCAAAAACAGTCAATATATAAATAATAAAGAAAGACCTTACCTTGTGCATGCCTTCTAAGGTTGCTTTATGCAGCTTCTTCGGCAAGAGGAGTGTGTGAGGTGTTCGGTCCGATGTGTGTAGCATTGTGTGTACGATGTGTGAACGTCTAGTTGTGGAGGAACTCTGGGAAGGGTTCGAAACAGCAAAAGCGCTTACCTTGTGTAGACCTTCCTGGGTTGCTTCATGCAACTTCTTCAGCTGGAAGAGTGTGGGAGGCGTCAAAAAAATGAATTTAAAAAATCTCTATCCAATCCTGAAGAGATTAAACTCAACACTGTGATACTTCATGGAGGTTACATGTCAGGAATACCTGCAAAAAACATGTACAACTCAAAATTCTCTGGATACAAAAATATTCAGCCCCTCAGGTCAGTACCTGGTGGAAGCACCTTTTGCAGCAATGACTGCTCTGAGTCTTTGTGGGTAGGTCAAAACCAGCTTTGCACAGTGAGATGGTGAAATCTTTACCCACTCTTCATGTGAAACTTCCTCCAGTTCGGCCAAGTTTAATGGGGATCGTCGATGGACTGCAATCTTTAAGTCTCGCCATAAATGTTAAATTTGGTTCAAGTCAGGACTTCGACTGGGCCACTCAAGAACATTTATTTTCTTCTTGTTCAGCCACTGCATTGTGGCTTGAGATTTGTGCTTCGGACCATTGTTCTGAAATGTGTATCTCCTACCCAGTTTCAGATTCATGGCTGACTCGAGCAGGTTTTCATCAAGGATTCTCCTGTACTTTGCACCGTCCATTGTCCATTGTCCCTTCTATCCTGACAAGCTTGCCAGTCCCCGCTGATGAAAAGCAGCCCCATAAAATGATGTTGTCACCACCATGATTGACAGTAGGGATGGACGTGTTAATTGGGTGATGTGCATGCAGTATTCGGCTTGCTCCAGATGTACCGGTTTGAATTTAGACCAAAAAGTCCAATTTTCGTCTCATCAGACCATGTTCTGATAATTTCGCCTAAGGAAGGGAAGAGGTAGTTTGGGAGTATATACTGGGAAGCGGATCTGTAATAACAAATTCCACCATGTGACTGATGAATATTTGGTCCTGAACAACATCCCAAAATTATTTGATTTGCTACATGTGTACGTACATTATGTTTGTCAAGTATTATGTTAATCGTCTTGTCGATGTGGTTTGTTGTCTGCTGGTATGCACGATGAACGAAGTGATCAAAGCATTTCCCCATATTTGGGCATGAACACGTGTGTGATATAAAATTAATAAACTGTGATTAAAATATTTTTTCCAGATTGCTCCAATGTACGTCACGCGTTGTTACATCAGCATTGCTGTACATGATAACCTCATCTACGCCCTCGGAGGATTTGATGGCCATGAACGCGTAAATTCAGCTGAACGCTACAATCCAAGAACCAATCAATGGACCATGGTCGCGCCCATGAATGAAAAACGCAGCGATGCGGGTGCATCCGTACTCGGTGGCAAGGTAACACCACATTTGAAATAATTTCTTCACATTATTATCTTGCCAAAACGAAGTTTTTGCAAGGTATGTTCGTCAGCTTGTATGTTTTTTTTTTTTTGTTTGTTTGTTTGTTTGTTTGTTTGTCTGTAATCACGTATAAAAAAATTCTGCAGAGCACAGTTATCATCGGAAATTTTTGTAACTTCGCATATCAGAGGCCTATATAGGTCCCTTTCAGTGCACAAAATTTTGAAGGTCAAGGTCAAAGGTCAAGGTCACTTTGGCGCAAATCAGGGGAGTCGACGAAACCCTTATTTTTTGAGTAATTTTGATCGGATCGTCTTCAAACTTCATGGGAATATAGTTCATGGTCTGGCGCTCAGCTGATTAATTTTTGGTGGCGATTGGCCTTGACCTTCATGGTTAGCACCAAAGGTCAAACATATTTGACCCCAAGGTCAAATTTTCAAGTTTTAGGAACCATATCGTGTTGTACCTCAAATTGAACACCTCGATGAGTGCTTTCTAGATATGTCAAGCTTGAGACATTATGACGTCATTTGGTGACGTTATAAGGCAAACGCATATTTTTCATGGTTACTCTGTAGAACGATTTTCATCGGAATCTCTCGTCGGCAGATATTCCTCAAGGAGTCGCTCCTCGTGGATAGCAGCTCTGTTCACCTCAGTGTGACCTTAAAGAAGTCACACGTGGTCACCTTTTGGCAAGATACGGGTCACCCTGCGGGTGACATTGGTTTATTATTTTTTTCTCCTTATCACCTCTGTCGTCGAAGGTGGATGGAGGTTATGTGTTGACCCCCTGTTTGTTTGTCTGTGAGTGGGATGTCTCAAACATTTGTTGACGGATTCGGTCGAAACTTGGTGGACGGGTTGGTTGCGTGACGACGACCAATTGATGAGATTTTGGTGAAGATCCGGATTCAGTAATTTTTTTTTAATTTACAAGTGATGAGAGAGAGAGAGAGAGAGAGAGAGAGAGAGAGAGAGAGAGAGAGAGAGAGAGAGAGAGATAGAGAGAGAGAGAGAGAGAGAGAGAGAGAGAGAGAGAGAGAGAGAGAGAGAGAGAGAGAGAGAGAGAGAGAGAGAGACGATAACCAGAACGATGTTTCAAAATTGTGGACGGGTTCCAACAAAATTTGGGGATCAGTTGGGTAGATGACAAGAACACACTGATTCGATTTTGGTGAAGGTCAAGATGCAGATCCGGCCTATCAGAGGGATACAAAACATCAACTGTTTCGCCTGACGGAGGTATGCGCGCCACCGAGTGCCGTTCTAGTTTCCACTGCGATGATCCTCATTGTCTTTGTTATACTTCTTCCCATTTATTTCACATTTCTTTTCAATGTTAAACTGATACATTGTTTGTGGGAGATATTGTGCTTCTCACCTTGATGTTCTCTTCCGCTCTAGATATACGTTTGCGGAGGCTTCGATGGCATTGAATGCCTCGCGAGTGCGGAGTACTTCGTACCAGAATCAAATGAATGGACGGAAATCTCACGAATGAATAGCTGCCGGAGTGGCATTGGTGTCATTACGTATAATAACCTCATATACGCTGTGAGATACCGCAAACAATCCATGCACAAACTTCCACTCACCTTTTCTATTGTTCGCAACACTAAAAAGGTCAAGCAGTCTGCATGAGGATCCTAGTAGGTGTTGTGAACCATTGTCTTATCGCCATTGGATTTTTCTGTATTTTTCTCCATCCATTTTCACTTCTAACCTGACAAGGTCCTCAGTCCCTGCTGATGAGAAACACCCCCATAACATGATGCTGCCACCACCATGCCTCACAGTAGGGATGGTGTTCTTTGGATGATGTGCTGTGTTGGGTTTGTGCCAAACGTGACGTTTTGTATTTCGGCCAAAAAGTTCCATCTTGGTTTCGTCAGACCACAAAAGTTTTTTCCACATAGCTTCACAATCTCCAGAGTGTTTTTTGGCATACCTCATACGGGCTAAAGGTGGGCTTTTTTGAGTAATGGCTTCCATCTTGCCTCCTTATCATACAACCAGACTTGTGTAGTCCTTGGGATATTGTTGTTACATGCACACAGTGGACAATCTTTGCCATAAAGGCCTGCAGCTGTTTCAAAGTTCCCATTGGCCTCTTGGTGGCCTCTCTGATCAGTCTCCTCCTTGCTTGGCCATCCAGTTTGGAGGGACGGCCTGTTCTAGGCAAGGTCTTGGTGGTACCATATGCCTTCCACTACTTAATGATTGTCTTGACTGTGCTCCAAGGGATATTCAAGGCTTTTGAAATATTTTTTTAGCCATCCCCTGATCGGTGCCTTTCCACAACTTTATCCCAGAGATCTTTTGAATGCTCCTTGGTGCTCATGGTTGAGTATTTGCTGTGAAATGCACGACCCAACATAGGAAACCTACAGGAACAGCTGATTTTATTCTGAAATAATCAGAATGACTACAATTGAACACAGGTGGAGGCCAATTAACTTGGTGTGTGATTTTGAAGGTGTGTGATTCACGTATTCGCGGTTTTTCACAGGATTTTTGATTTTCCCTGATGTATCACGAACCGCCAGTAACATATCCCCCTTTTTCCCATTGAAACAACATCCCAACATTCGCGGATTCGACATTCGCAGCATTTTTCAGGAAAGTATCCCCCACGAATGTCAGGGTCCAACAGTGTAGCACGATATATCAATAATTTATTGGGCCCGATATGTTTTCCTGGATCAGGCATTGCATGTCGGAGGTATGAGCTCTACCGAGTGCTCTTCTCGTATTACAGATGCAATCCCTAGAGTTTCGGCTCCATACATACATACACACATCGCTCCATGACAGTAAGCCTCAAAGATTCCACGATGCCTTTTATAAAGATTAGTTTGTGTGCCAGTAGCTGGGTCGGCTTACAGATTTCTTCTCTGATGGACACTGCCAGATAGCTTTGCATCACACACGTGACGCCCTGATCTAAAAAGCCAAGTAACAGACAAGAGAAGACCAATGATAAATATATTTTTTGCTGAACCCTCAAACATAAACGGTTAAAGACACATACATGTACACCCATTGATATCCGATATACGGACAAAACTATTATGTTTGAATGCATGAGTGGGTGAGCAGGCAGGTAAAATTGTCAGGTAGGCTAGGTAAAGGAAAATAAAGAAAGGGACTAACCTCTTGAGTAGATGCTGGGTATAAAGAGGACGTGTCTTTGTGTTCACACAGGTCGGTGGCTTTGACGGCGAGGAACGTCTGTGCTCAGTCGAGGCATACAATCCATCAGACAACACCTGGACTCTCGTGGCATCGATGTTCAATCCTCGGAGCAACTTTGGCCTGGAGCTCCTTGATGACATGCTGTTTGTTGCAGGGGGTTACGACGGCTTAACGACCATCGATAGTGTCGAATTTTATGATCATCTGACAAATGAATGGAAGCACGCCCAGGACATGAGCATCTGTCGCAGCGCACTGAGCTGTTGCGTCGTGAGCAAATTGCCGAACGTGCACCTGTACATAAGTCATTGAATTGTGACAAATGGAGCCACAAAATAAAAATTCAATAAAGCAAAAAGCTTGTTCGTGCCTTCAAGCCAGTGGCGTGATGAGAACTTTTGTTTCAAAACTTTAAATGTTTCGGTTTTCAAGAAATTGTAAGCACTGAGTGCACTGAAGATGGTGAAAGTGGAGTGGGGTTGTCTCACACTGTCCCAAGGACATCAACATGAGTCAATCACACTGTTGGGACTGACGTCACGTGTAGACGAGGATTTGTAATGGATGCAGATTGATTCCCCTCCATAAAGGTCTTTCATGAGCTCGTTCTCCGGAGATGATCTGTTTCGAAATACTTGAAAATTCATTTCCTCAATACAGCTTCCTTCGGCTGGATTTCAACCCGTAACATGCAGCCGGTCCAGTGTCCTCACCTCTAATATGCCAAGTGGGCATCAGGTGACCTCATTTCTTCATTTCACAAATAATTCTCAGTAGAGTACCAGGAACATCCCCACCACCCACTTTTATTGGTCCCCAAACTGGTTTCACCAGAGGGGACTCTCAGTTTGCTCTATGTCCGTCCAGCTGTCCCACCTGTGGTTTTTCAGACTTTACCCAAAATCTATAACTTATTCAAGTGAAGCTTGGTGCACGGCTTTATTAGGAGAAGTTACAGAACAAGTTGGAGTATCAGGGTGTTTCATCTATTTTTCACAGAGTTATGTGAAACTTATTAAACTTACAAGATATCACATCGGTCGGTGATAAGTTTGTAACTATCTCAACTGGGTTAAATGGTCCAACGAGACCAAGCTTAACTTCAACCCGATGTGATGATTCTCTGCTGACAAGTTGGAGTCATTGAAATATTTCTGGAGGATCTTTTGGAGAGTAGGCCATTGTGTGTCAGCAGCACCTTTGACTAATGTCCCTTCCTGTCATTGTTCAGTTCAGAGTAAGAATAGGGTTAGTGTCAACATCATGTTTTTTTAATGACCTTTACATGGCAAGAAATGAGATTGTATATATATATATATATAAATATATAGTGTTCCAAAAAGACATGGACAACTTTGGTTGTTAATATGTTTTGGAATCACAAATGATACAACAACACCCTTTGGTTTATATGACACAAAAACTGATAGTGTTGTGCACACCATCAATACAATTCAATGTGAGCTCCGTTTGTTGTGCGCGGACATCAAGGCGGTACCCGAGTTCTTGCCATGTTCGGCTCAGCATGTTTGTGTCCACCAGTGTGCATGCAGCTGTGATCCATCTGGTGTTGCATTGTTTAGTGGCCCCACCCCCCATCGGGCTTATTGCATTGTCAAGCGGCCCACCCCTATCAAGCTGATTGCATTGTCTTGCGTTGCATTGTCTGGCGACCCATTGCATTGTCTAGTGGCCCCGCCCCCATCAGGCTGATTGCATTGTCTAGCGGCCCCACCCCTATCAAGCTGATTGCGTTGTCTTGCATTGCATTGTCTGGTGACCCATTGCGTTGTCTAGTGGCCCCGCCCCCATCAGGCTGATTGCATTGTCTAGCGGCACTGCCCCCATCAGGCTGATTGCATTGTCTGGCATCCCTGCCCCCATCAGGCTGATTGCAATGTCTGGCATCCCTGCCCCCATCAGGCTGATTGCATTGTCGAGTTGCTCCGCCCCATCAGGCTGATTGCATTATCTAGCGGCACTGCCCCCATCAGGCTGATTGCATTATCTAGCGACACTGCCCCCATCAGGCTGATTGCATTATCTAGCGGCACTGCCCCCATCAGGCTGATTGCATTGTCTGGTGTCCCCGCCCCCATCAGGCTGATTGCATTGTCTAGTTGCCCCGCCCCATCAGGCTGATTGCATTGTCTAGCGTCCCTGCCCCATCAGGCTGATTGCATTGTCGAGCGGCCCCGCCCCCATCCGGCTGATTGCATTGTCTAGCGGCCCCGCCCACATCAGGTTGATTCCATTGTCTAGCGGCCCCGCCCCTATCAGGCTGATTGCATTGTCTAGCGTCGCCACCCCCATCAGGCTGATTGCATTGTCTAGCGTCCCCGCCCCCATCAGGCTGATTGCATTGTCTAGCGGCCCCGCCCCCATCAGGCTGATTGCATTGTCTAGCGGCCCCGCCGCCCATCAGGCTGATTGCATTGTCTCGCGGCCCCGCCCCCATCAGGCTGAGTGCATTGTCTCGCGGCCCCGCCCCCATCAGGCTGATTGACAGTCGTAGAATCTCCCACCCCTCTGATCCCTTCCTTGACAAAGGAATGCAATTTTGTGGAATTCTTTCAATCTATTAATATTTCGATCAGTTTACAATTCCCCACTATAAAATACACTAGGTTAGTGTTTAAACCGAGTTTGTAGCTTAAATAAATTTTGAGTTCAGCTGTCAGAAAAGAATAAGAAGAATGACAAACAGGCCCTGATGGGTCTCATTGTTCTTGTTCAGCGATGATGTCCCAAAGTCTGATGAGTGTGATCGGACGAGGAATTCTCCACACGTGACTGGTCGCTAATTGTTCGGTTTTTAGTTCTATCTTGGTGGATCATTTTGAGTATTTATGTTGTGTTGAGACAATGGAGTGTCTGGGCCATCCCTACTTTCGAAGTTTACCGACTTCTTCATATTATATTCATCACAAGTTCAGGTCCAGCCTTGTCGACCAATGCAGTTGGAAAAGGACTGAACGTCACATTGAGTGGGTGCTTCACGATGCGGCACCCCGCGTGACCAGGACAGCGTTCACAGTGACGTCACATTCCCACGGAAATCAAATTTTCACAAATATCGATTAAGAAAATGTCGAAAGCTGTCACTAAACTTTTTAACGTTGATCAAAAAAAGAAAATCATACAAATTAATATATAAGGAGAAAAATATTGTTATTGATGACGCAGTGAAGTGATTCGGGTTCTGAAACAGACATCTCTGTGTTGTTCGTGGATCCGAGGAGAATTCCTTCCGTTCCTCCACGTTTCAACCAATCAAAAGGACGAATCGCCTTCCTCCTTGGTCATTACCATCCCTCAGAGGTTATCCCCACCCTCCACTACTTTGACCAATCAAAGCTCGTTCTGATCCAGAGTTTGTCAGAATGCAGCACGAGGTACATCGCCGAACGTGATTGGTCCAATAGTATCACGTGCTGCCGAGGATTTGCGATGCAGCATGAGGTACATCACGAACATGATTGGTCCAGTCCTGTTTGCTGGAATCGTCGTGCATAACACACGTGGTGTCCTTTGACCAATCAGGAACAGAGCAGTTACAGTATCGTTTGCTTCAGCTCGATTGGTCTTGTGGTGTTCTCGAGTTTTTTTTTCGTTCGAGTTGAATCTGTGAGGAGATAATTTTTTTCTTTCTTGTTGAATCTGTGAGGAGATTCTTTCTTTCTTGTTGAATCTCAAGTTTCGTGTTTTTATCGAGCATCTTCACCGTTGTTCTATTGAGTGGTTCTGTGACCTCTCATTGTCTCCTTCCAGCACAAGGGATGGTTTCCCGCATAATGTGGCTGGGATTAGTGGGATATTTCTCCTTTGCAAACCCATTCATTTTGCGTTTCCGTGAGTTCCGTCTTTCCATGTGCTCGTGGTGTGTTGTGCTGTCTGGGTGTGCGCTGAGTTCTTCCCACACCCACGTGCGACGAGAGTGGTTCTGGTTGTGCGAGTTAGGATTCTTATTGCTCATGACTTTGAGTGCCCTCACACACTCACACACACACATACACACACATACACACACTCACACACATACACACACATACACACATACATACACACACACACTCACATACACACACACACAAATACACACACATACACACACATACATACACACACACTCACACACACACACATACACACACACACATATACACATACATACACACACACTCACATACACACACATACACACACATACACACACACACATACACACACATACACACATATACACACACATATACACACACATACATACACACACACACACACACACACACACACACACACACACACACACACATCACACATACAAACAAGCCGGTAGGCGGACATGGGTAGTCGCCTACCCAATAGAACCTGACGCGATGGGCCCGTTCGATGGGGAATGAACTGAGGATTAAGCACAAGAAAATTCATGATTCTGGCTTCAAGGGGAAATGCTGCAGATTGTTTTTTCGTTAAAATACCCCCACATTTAGAGGTTTTTCGGCCATTGCTAGGCAACGGATTGGTCCACAGCAACGGTTCTTTCTCACACATAACTAGGACATACCATGAACCCACCATACCAGTTTCATGTATATCTGACTCATAGTCTCTGAGATATAACGAACTTCGTTTTTTTATTGTTTTCGACCAGGGTTCATTCAAAGTCTATCTTCTCCGACAGTTTTCATAGGATCCGGCTGGAAATTTTTGACAATATGGCTGAATGTACTGCCCACAGTCGCTCGTGGTCCGATTTTTGATTTTCGAAAAAATAAATTTTTTATGATTTTTCAAAAATTTCAGTCCTGTTTCTAGGCAACGGTGGTGTCCATAGCAACGGTTCTCATTTTCACACAACGAGGTCATGGTATGAACCAACCAACCAAGTTTCATCGAAATCGCCATTGTATTAACTGAAATCGCCATTTTAAATACTGATATTAAGGGTAGAACAAATCTCAATTTTTTTTTTTCGACTCGATCGACGACCCAACACACACACATACACACACATACATACATACACACACACACACACACACACACACACACACACACACACAGACACACACACACACACATCCTCTGCAGATTTTGATGGAGTTTTACATGTTGATAGAATATTTTAATTGGACGTTAAAGGCTGAAACATGAACTTTGACCTTTGTGTAGATTTTCCTTGTGATGGGGAGACCCACTTCAAATGCCAAAATGGGGACTGTGTGACTGCATCCTGGCGTTGTGACGGCCTATATGACTGTCGCGATGGAAGTGATGAAAAAAATTGCGGTGAGTAAACCTTCACTGAAGGAAACTTTGTTTTGATTGTTACCCTCTCACTGAACGATAGGGAATTGCATTTGGATCCATTTGTCTGTCTGTTTGTTTGTCCGCACAGAACTTTAGTGTTTTTCTTCGCACATCACTAAAATGGTCCACAGAAAAAAATGATGACGTCATCAGTCATGTGATTTGGTCACTATATATATATATATATATATATATATATATATATATATATATATATATATATATATATATATATATATATAAACCTTCAAAAATCTTTGAAGTGGCCGAATAGATTTTCGCGCATATGACGTCAGAGGTCACATGGTTTGGCAGCCATATTGGATTGAAGAAATAGATAAAATAATGTTTTCTCTGGAACTGCCGAACCAAGTGATGAGAAACTTCACAAATGTGATCTCGTAGTGATGGGGAACACATGTTTTAAATTTCAACTTGATCAGACGCATGATCTGGCAGCCAGAATTATTAAATTTATTGATCTGTATTTATTTATTTATTTTTTAATAAGGCTCACTTGGCTGTGCCTGAATGGGTTGAGGGTAGAGGAGTAGAATCTGAAATGTGAACCCTATCCAACTTCCTACTAATGACTTCATCTTTACTTTTTGCTTAAATGCTTTTGATATGGAGCAAGAGCCATTTCTCCAGAGGAGGAAATACTGTTAAGAATCTGGAACCCATCACACACAACAGCCAGGGTCCCTTTAGAACAGTTATATCGGTAAGTGTGTTTATAGTTAGGGCCCCCTTCCTGTGTCTAACGGGAACTACATGTGTGCGCTGCGGGGATTCGTTTACAACACGCCTTCACCTCGCTTCCTCACACCGACGCCATTGTCTACGTGCGTTCGACCACGTACGTGGGCGGAGTTTCCTCGGCCACCAGAGCTCCGACTCCGCCCCAGAGAGATGGAATGTTCCCCGCGACCAATGAGAGGCGAGACGTCTCAGACATCGACTTTCCCACGAACCCTGGAGCAATGGGAGGCGAGACGTCTCAGACGGCAAACTTGTTGCGGAAATGTGCCCTTAATGTGTTATTAAATATAGGATTAGCCCAGATCCCCCTTTAAATGCATGTTTAGTCAGGTTGTTTGGTAATCGTACGTTACATGTGTGTCGGGAGGTGTAGCAGGCTGTCCAGTGTTCATATGGTGGTGGTGTACCGAGAGGCGTCTTCTTCTTCTTCCTGCCCCCCCTGTTAACCACCCAGCGCCCTGAGAATCAGTCACCAAGACGTGCCAGCAACTCATTGGCGGAGAGCTGCTGCAATCTCGAACGATGGACCAATCACGGATCCGCGGAGGCGGTCCAGAAGAGCGAGCCCCAAGAAGGCAATGGAGAAACTGCTAGTGTCGAGTCTGCGATCTGCTGTGTGAGGAGTGGTTTGATCGAGTCTGCAATCTGCTTCGTGAGAAAAGGCCCGCCCCGAAAGGCAAGAGGAACTGCCTGAGGTCTCTCTGCGATCTGCTCCGTGAGAGAGAGGCCCACCCCGAAAGGCAAGAAGAACTTCCCAGTAGAGACTGCGATTTGCTTCATGAGGAGTGGTTTGGTCGGCTGTTCCTCCTCGGTTCTGGATCCAGCCTGAGGTCATCCAGAGGTTCATCCTGAGTCCAGTCATGGAGCCTCTGACTGTCCTGACTCCCTGCACGGCTCGATACGTCTTTCATCCCATCGATCCGCCTGCGGAGCCCATCACTGGGATTGGCCTAGTCTGGTGTACGGGCCAGGCCTGGATTCGCATACTGGACCTTGTGAGACACCAGCAGGAACACACCATAGATCTATCTCTCCTGTGCCATCGACCTTACGGGGGCTAAACACGTTGAGGCTGGTGCGTGAGCGGTGCGACAAAAGGAGGCCGTCGCCGCCATCTTGCCATGCGGCATGCGCGAGCGATGCCGACAGGAGTACGAGCGCCATCTTGCCACGCTGCATGCTCGAGCTTGGGCGCTCAAATCCGACAACATTGGCTTGTCACGAGCCGCATTCGTGCCTTCGACACTTTTCCTCTCGTCCATGAGGCGTCACCAAGTACTCCGTGTCTTGTCTGGATGTTGTCTGCATGTTCAGGCCGAAGGTTTATTTCGCTCGGGCTTCCTTCGAAACCCACATCCGTAGCTCCCGAGTTAAGAGCGGGTTATAGATTAATTATAACATTCATGAATGCTTTGCTTGTGTCGTGTTTCCTCGATGTGTCCCCAATAAATCTGGCTGAGTTATACGAGATTTGACGCCTTGAATTTATTCGTGCCGCGCCGAGGAACAATCCGCTCAATCTAGTATATAAATGGCAGTCCTTCTGTCTGTCTGTCTGTCTGTTTGTTTGTAACCAATAAGCTCCAAGACCAGTGAACCAATCTTGATGAAACTTTACACACATATAGACTGAACATTCAGCTCCAGGATGCGCAAAGTGGCTTTCCATAAAAATGAAAATATATACATATCTATACATAAAAAAATTACATTTCCATTAAAAGAAAAAAAAGGCTTTCGAATAGTGCGCCAGCGTATTAATCGTAACAAAAGGCTTCATGGTTAAAAACTCTAGGGTTTTTTGAAATACAAAATGTTCGTATTCATTGACTTTTTAAACATACACATTCTCCTCCTGTTATTTGAATTCTCGAACTGCACGCGCACGGCAACTAACTGCTGATAGATCTGCTCATGAAAGAGCCAGGCAAGCGGAGTCGGCTGCAGAGAGAGAGAGAGAGAGAGAGAGAGAGAGAGAGAGAGAGAGAGAGAGAGAGAGAGAGAGAGAGAGAGAGAGAGAGAGAGTCGTGTTACTGCTGATATATCTGCTCATGAAAGAGCCAGGCAAGCAGAGTCGGCTGCAGAGAGAGAGAGAGAGAGAGAGAGAGAGAGAGAGAGAGAGAGAGAGAGAGAGAGAGAGAGAGAGAGAGAGAGAGAGAGAGAGAGAGAGAGAGAGAGAGAGAGAGAGAGAGAGAGAGAGAGAGAGAGAGAGAGAGAGAGAGAGAGAGAGAGAGAGAGAGAGAGAGAGAGAGAGAGCGGCGCCTAACTGCAAATAGAGCGTCACACCGACGGGCGAGAGAAGCACAAAACTCACGTTCCAGCTTTCTCGGTCCGGGTTTTGGCAAGACTTCAAGGACAGTTGCCACTGCTGCTAGAAACATTGAGTGGCTCAAGGGCGCCTTCAACTATGATCTGTCTGAGGATTACGGCAGCATAAAGCCTTCCTTCCATAAATCTGAGGAATAGAAGAAGCCTTCCTAATTTTCTCCAGACAACTAATGCCTCAGTCTAACTAGCGTGAGGAAAATAGGGCAAATTTCCTGGGTATTACTGGGTACTTCAGCTAGTTTGTATATAAAACCAAAACGGGCTATGGACTGGCAGGCTTCGCTAAGTCTCTGACAAACCCAGTCTGTAGCCGGGGTCTATATCCCCAACTGGCAAGGCCCAGGTGTACGTTGGTATCGTGATCTGAGGCACGTGACCAGAGACCTGTGCCGAACAAGCCGGTGTTATAACCCCTGAGACAGCGGTGCTGTTAAGTGCCGCCGAATCTTCAACAAACTTTCCCACAGCCTCTCGACCAATGAGAGGTGAGTCATCTCAGACATCGACTTTCCCATGAACCCCGGACCAATGGGAGGCGAGACGTCTCAGACAGCGAACTTTCCCACAGCCTCTCGACCAATGAGAGGCGAGACGTCTCAGATGGCGATCCTTCCCACGACACCCCAGCCCGCAGGAGAAATGCAATACGTATAAGAAATGCCAGGGCCTTGGAAACAGCGTTAGGGTTGGGCGATCGGGTTTGAGGTGCCTGAGATCGACACGTCTAGTCTCGTCGGCTTGGCAGTGCTCGAGTCGTCTCTCGTCTCGTCCACCTGGCGTCTGACGCTTTTCTTCTGTCCCTGGTGCTTGGAGTGGCATCATGTTGAGGGTTCGAGTCTCGTCGAGCCGGATCGTCGAAGACCACACGAGGTGGACATGTCCAAGCGTAGGCTCTGGTCTCCAGCTACCTGTTCTCGGGCTGGAGGCCTTCAATAAAGACCATTGGGGTCCATTTATGTGTGTGTGTGTGTGTGTGTGTGTGTGTGTGTGTGTGTGTGTGTGTGTGTGTGTGTGTGTGTCTGTCTGTGTGTGTGTGTGTGTGTGTGTGTGTGTGTGTGTGTGTGTGTGTGTGTGTGTGTGTGTGTGTGTCTGTCTGTCTGTGGGCCAGTCTTTAAGTCGCAACTGGATAAGTGCTTTTTGCTTGTACATTGATTGCATTTCTATTTGTCGTGATAACTCTGCTCCTTACGTCCCCCTTCCCCCCCCCCCACCATGGTGAGCAATGGGAACCATATGTTAAATGTGTCAGTTCGTTTTGTGTTTCTTCTATTCGTTTAACACGGTGCGTGTTGGGGAATTAGCCAGGGTGTTACCGCTGTAAAGGGACATTTTGACCGACGGAAGCTCAGTGGCCATCCGCCCGGGTCGCACAAAGTTCGAGTACACTAGCGTCTCGTTCCATACGAGCATCGTCGAAGGTGAATTTCCCCGGTCGTTGGACGACGTGGGTATTTAGGTAAATTGAAATTGGCAATAGACCCTTCCCCACGTGGTCGACCTCTGGGCGAACTTCGGTCCGATAAGGGACCCGTCGGCTCCGGAGTTATCCGGGGTGACGACTTATAAATTCCGGGTGATCGGTGGAGCCGACTCTCCTGCTCCATCTCGCGGTCGTGCTCGTCGCCGATACCCGGCCCCGCAACAATACTTCAACAAATCAAGTAGTGGGCACGAAATGGGTTGCCAGTTTGTGAAGAGCAAGGTAGGGTGCCAGACTGGATATAAAACACACAAGATGTCCATTGGAATGTTCTAACTTACGATTTCTGTTGAGGTTCAAAGTGTCATCTCACAAATAAAATTTGTCGTCGGTCTGTATGTTCACGTTTTTTGCAAAGACCGCTGGGCATGCAACCACCACATTTAACACACAGACCAAGTCTGATCCAGGGATTGTCCTAAAGGTATTTTCATTCACCACCTCAACCTTTAAAGATCCTTCATAATCTAAAGATTCCGAAGACCCCGTACACCCTTTAAGACGATCAAGAGCCTGAAGACCCTTAAATACCCAAAAATCAATAAGACCCTTTCAGACCTCGAAGACCATTTAAGACCTTGATGACCCCAAAGACTCCTAAAGACCTCGAAGACTCTTAGGACCCATGAGACCCTTACGACTCGGTCCATGCATGAAGCCAGATGTGTATTAATTGCATCAGTTGCACCCTGACCACACGTACATCCATTAATTGTGTACTATTGCAATGTATGTGTGCCTGTTGTTGATTTACTGGTTAGATTGATGGGTTTGGGACCCTTGAGTCCTGAGTTCAAATCCTGCTTTACTGTTCAATTAATACTAGCTGGGGTTGACTCAGCCTGCCATCCTTCTGAGGTCAGCAACCTGAGCACCAGCTTGCTGGCATGATTGAGCTGGTCAGGTATCCTGTGTTGAAGTGGTGACCCGTCCAGGACAGGAGACTGCTTTGGCAGCACTGATGCTCTCTGCAGAGTATGATCCCAATGCATTGGATTGGATTCTGATGACTGCAATGAAGGACTGTACCTATTTGGTCTTCCATTTTAATTGATTTATTTTAATCTCAATCTAAATTGAATAATAATAAAAACTTCATCGGACAGTGTTGGGTGTCCCATCAAAGCGGCACGGCTTGTTACCCGGCTTGGTACCTGACTTGTTACCCGGCTTGGTACCTGACTTGGTACCCGGCTTGGGACTCGGCTTGGCACCTGGCCGGCTTGGTACCCGGTCATCACTGCCAGCAGTTATAAAATGGTAGTTATGATTACATCTCTTATTAACTACGTAACACACCTCTCTACGTAACTACGTAACTCTCGGACTCTCTGGAAAATCCTCTATTTCTCTTTGCCGATGACTCCACCCTCTGCCGTACCATCTGTCATCCCTCAGACCGGCAAGCAGCAGCTTCTTCACTCACTGCAGATCTGGATAAAATCACAAACTGGTCCAACACGTGGAACATGTCTTTCAATCCAGACAAATCTCACACTCTCACTATGTCTCTTCGAAAGGACCATTTACAAAACCCCCCCATCCACTTTCTCAACAATCCTCTGGAAGAAGTCTTTTCTTTCAAGCTTCTCGGTCTCACTATCTGCCATGACCTTTCCTGGGAAAGTCACATTTCCAACCTTGCCTCAAAAGCCAGTCGCCGACTGGGAATCCTCCGTCGTGCAAAGTCCTTCCTCGGCCCTCTTGAGCTCCTGACTACTTACAAAGCTTTTGTCCGTAGCCTGATGGAGTACTGCTCTCCCCTCTGGGCTGGTGCTCCTGCCTCCCACCTTTCTCGGCTTCACGCTGTCGAAACCAGGGCATTTAAGATCATCGGCATCTCCCGCAATGAAGCTGAGTCTTTGGGCCTCTCACTCAATCACCGCAGGTTGGTCGGTGGTCTTTCTGTCTTCTACCGACTCCTCTCCAGCCTTGCCCCCCTGCTCTCTCTGCGATTTGTCCCAACCACATTTCCACAGGGCGCTCAAGGTCCGCCAACAACCCCCTTCTGGTAAAACTACCAAAATCACGAATCACTGCTCATCTTCACTCTTTCATTCCTCTTTTTCCCGCCTTTGGAATAAACTTCCTCACTCTATTCTTTCCCATTCTTCCCTCCAGGCTTTCAAAACAGCTGTTCACCACCACCTCTTATCTTCCCCCATCCAAATCCTCGATCTTTTCTACCCCCGATAATCCACCCAAGCCCACTTCCTTCAATTCTCCTGCTTTCCTTCCTGAAAGTCCCTGTAATGTCCATCTTCTCTTCGCCATGTTCCCCGTCCCATCCCCATCCCTCTCCCTTCCACAGTTCACCTAATGTGTCTGTTCCCCACTGTTTTGTCCCTTCCACTCCCGCCCCTCTTGTCTCATGCCTCCTTGCTGTGAGTTGTGTGTTAGCTCTCATACGAGCCTCGACCAAGGTATACAAAAAAAAAAAAAAAAAAAAAAAAACCAGTGCACAAACACCACACAACACAATTCCTGGTGAGGGTGTGCAATCTCGGATTGATCTTTTTCTTGTTTTCTTTTTGTGGTGGATGATGCAGCTTCTCAATCCTGCACGCTTTTTGAATTTGTTTGTGGTGGAGGTAAATGCTTACCTAAAAATTGGGTTTGTGATGGAAAGGTGCACTGCGCCGACCGATCTGATGAAGATCCAGCAACCTGCAGTTAGTTCAAGTCCTGTTTGATTTTCTAATATGGAGTTTAATTATCCCATATTTTGCGTGAAGCATATTAACATGATCTATTTGTTGGTGCTATGACTATTTTCGAGCTCATTGGCCTGGTTTTTGGGTTTTTTCTGTCCCCTTCATGACAAAAACAAAACAGACCTGTGGTCTTGCTTCAATAGTGGTGATAGCGATGCCTCACAATGCTTTTGTTTCAGACAATAGGACCTGCCCTCCTGAGGAGTTTGCATGTGGTGGTACGGTGTCAAGTCAATGTGTACCAAAGGCTTGGCTGTGCGATGGGAACGAGGATTGCGACAACGGAGCCGATGAGATTGATTGTGGTAAAGATGCTGTGCATTCATTGGTTGAGTTTATTTCATAAGCTGATGACCGGTGCACGTTTACCATGGACTGTGAGGAGGTTTTGGAAACGTTTATGGGGTGGGGGGTGAGATATGCATGCTGGGAGTCCTTTGCCAGGTCGATGGTATGGGTTTGGGATTTAATATTTAAATGCTGTCTCGTGGTTTTATATAGAACACGGTGGTTACAAAGAAAACGTTGCTGTTTGGATGCGTTTTATCATCATGGGAATACCCTGCTATGCTGCCATTGCTCCCCGAACACTGCCTTCCCTCCCCCTCCCCTCACAGTTTCTTCACTCGCTCTTGCACTGCCTTCCTTCATTCCCCACCCCGCCACGCTTCCTTTTTCCTTCAGGCTGCTTCATGCTGCCTCCCCCTCCCCTTCACGCTGCCGACCACCATTGGGTGGTCTGACCCCACGTGCTTACGTCTTTCGTCCCAATACTGGTGCGGATGCAGAGAGGGATCACCATCCTCCCACCAGCCCACACCCACTTTCATGCTGCCTACCCCTCCCCTCAGGCTGCCTTCCTTTCCATCTCTCGCTGGCTTCCCTTCCCTCCCCTCTTTCTGTCTACACTTCCCTTCCCTCTCTGCCTTCCTTTCCCTCCCCTCTCACTGCATTACCTTTCCTCCTCTCTTTCTGTCCACACTTCCCTTCCCTCTCTGCCTTCCCTTCCCTCCTTTCACACTGCTTTCTTTTCTTCTCATGCTATCTTCCTCCCAAACTATCATGCTATCCTCCTTTCGTGGGAAAGTCACATTTCCAACCTCGCCTTCAAAGCCAGTCGCCGACTGGGAATCCTCCGTCGTGGAAAGTCCTTCCTCGGCCCTCTTGAGCTCCTGACCACTTACAAAGCTTTTGTCTGTAGCCTGATGGAGTACTGCTCTCCCCTCTGGGCTGGTGCTCCTGCCTCCCACCTTTCTCGGCTTCACGCTGTCGAAACAAGGGCATTTAGGATCATCGGCATCTCCCGCAATGAAGCTGAGTCTTTGGGCCTCTCACTCAATCACCGCAGGTTGGTCGGTGGTCTTTCTGTCTTCTCCCGTCTCCTCTCCAGCCTTGCCCCCCCTTCTCTCTGTGATTTGTCCCCACCACATTTCCACAGGGCGCTCAAGGTCCGCCAACAACCCCCTTCTGGTAAAACGACCAAAATCACGAATCATTGCTCACCTTCACTCTTTCATTCCTCTTTTTTCCCGCCTTTGTAATAAACTCCCTCACTCTATTCTTTCCCATTCTTCCCTTCAGGCTTTCAAAAAAGCTGTTCACCACCACCTCTTATCCCATCCCCCATCCAAATCCTCGATCTTTTCTACCCCCGATAATCCACCCAAGCCCACTTCCTTCAATTCCCCTGCTTTCCTTCCTGAAAGTCCCTGCAATGTGCATCTTCTCTTCCCCATGTTCCCCACCCCATCCCTCTCCCTTCCGCAGATCTCCTCATGTGTCTGTTCCCCACTGTTTTGTCCTTCCCACTCCCGCCTCTCTTGTCTCATGCCCCCTTGCTCTGCGTTGTGTGTTAGCTCTCATACGAGCCTCGACAAGGTATACAAAAAAACCCTCCACCACCATACAACTCTCTGGGGGTCGAGGAGAGGAACAGGGGTCAAACAATGTGCGAATTGGACAAATGAAAGTTGTTTGTTTTTTTTATTTTTTATTTTTTTTTATCAGTCAGAGCTGCTGCTCGGATCAATTCCACAATTCGTCTCTCAGGTTAACAACAGATTCTAGAGGTTATCGTATGTGTGGAAATTAAATAAAGGCACAAATACTGGTGCGGACTTTTCAACGATTGAAGGAAAACATCCTTCCTTCCTTCCGTTCCCCTTCCCTTACGCTTACCCCCTCCAAAAGCACCCCCCGCCCCCCACGGACGTCTCTGGGTGGTGTCCGTGTGTTGTTTCGTGCAACCCGTTTGAACATGATGTTTTAATGTTCGCAATTTCACTCAATCCTGTACTAATGTCATCATTACGGGACCATTCCCACTGCCCCCACCCCGCTTTCCCTCAAGTCCCCCTATCAAACGCATGTCCAGAACACCCACTTCCCCTCCCTGCTACTCCCTCTCTCCACCGTTTCATGAGACTCCCGGAATGTATAGTGACGTGTCGTGAGGCCTCGCTCTCCTCCAACCCTTCCTCGCTTTTCCCCATAATGGAGACCATGAATTGTGTTAGTTTTCATTGTCATGATCTCATGTTTATTCCAACATGTGCATCGACAGGTGTAGGTGAGCTTGCACCTGCACCACCTACTGACATTCCCAGGAAAACTCCCGGCATGACATCGACAATGAAAGGTATTATGTTAACTTTTCCTCGGTTTGAAAGCTCGAATTGAAGTTTGTAAAACGTCTAACAGGAGCTTTTAATCCCTTGACTATTTGATCCAAGAATTGAACATGTCACCTGGCTCCACAGGTGAGACGACTCTTGCACCTGGCTCCACGGGTGAGACGACTCTTGCACCTGGCTCCACGGGTGAGACGACTCTTGCACCTGGCTCCACGGGTGAGACGACTCTTGCACCTGGCACCACAGGTGAGATGACTCTTGCACCTGGCTCCACGGGTGAGACGACTCTTGCACCTGGCACCACGGGTGAGACGACTCTTGCTTCTGGCTCCACGGGTGAGACGACTCTTGCATCTGGCTGCACGGGTGAGACGACTCTTGCACCTGGCATCACGGGACAGACGACTCTTGCTTCTGGCTCCACAGGTGAGACGACTCTTGCACCTGGCTCCACGGGAGAGACTCTTGCACCTGGCTCCAGGGGTGAGACGACTCTTGCACCTGGCTCCACGGGTGAGACGACTCTTGCACCTGTGCGGAAAGTCCTACCTGCAACACCCAAGCCACCACGTATCACCATCCTCCCAAATCCCCACACAGGTTTGTAGGTTTGAGTTGGGAGAACAGGATGTTCATGGGTTGTATTGAGGTTTGATTTGCTTGTCCACACCATGTCGTTCAAACTCAATGACTGGACGTTTGACAACTTTGGTTTTAATCATGTTTTGAGTTTGCATTCTAATATTATTATTAATTTATTTATTAGAGCTTCCATCTGTTATCCAACCTGCAGCATTTGCTGATGTGAATCGACTACTTTCCATCTCCAAAGGTAATTGCCATTTTTAATTAGTTTGACTGATTGCTTGTCATGTTCTTCAGACAAATTTTTTTATTTCCCAACGGTGCTGCCCACCTTTCCCAACTGATTGTACTTTCGGCCGATGTTCTGCCTGCTTGTCAAAGCTTCAAGAATAACATTGCATGAAACGAGCCATCCTTTACTCTCAGAATTCATTCCGTTCTTACCTTTCAGCTGAACCTGCACTTCAAGGAAAGGTAAACAACTCTTCTCCAGCAGCAGCTGCTGTAATTGTCCCACTTCGTAAGTATATTTTTTTTCCATCCTTGGTTCCGACAATCTCCATTGATTTGTCAATGTGCTTCCATTCAAGTGATCAATGAGATTTCACAGCTGATCTGAACAAACTGCTCCCCCAGTGCTTCTTCTGGCTTGTGCTGCTGGGTTCTACATTTTCCGCAACCGGCGGGTCCTGGAAGTCAAAACTTCACGGTTTGAGGACCCTGAATACATGAAGACTCCAGATGGTGAAGAGTTTAAAATGCACCGTTCATCTACAGATGACCACACGTACCATGATGTAAGAAAGGTTCTTTATTAATGAGGTTCATCAATACCTGTCAGGCACTTTTCTGAACATTTTGTTTTGCTCTCAGATGGCTGGAGTGAATGAAGAGCAACACTGAAGATGCTGCAAGGTTGACCAAGTCGAACATTATGGTGTTTCTCTTTTGGCCTTTTGACTGTGAAATGTCACCGTCGACTCCCTGACCCTGGTTGTGAATTCTACTTGAATGTGAAACGTCATGTTTTTTTTATTTTTTGTTAATTTTCGTGCCATTGAAATGTTCTGTAATTTCACCGATGTTAGTTGTTTCACTAAACTATGAAGAGTGGCCCGACAGGATCCTGCACTATTTGTACGAGTGTTTTTAAAAAAAAATTTATATATTTTTAATATAAACAAGTCTGAAGATGACAATGGGTTTACGAGCAGTATTTGACGACGTAGATTGTTTCAAAAGTCAAGGATGAGACAATGTGATAATTTTTACCAAGTTATAGTTGAAAATATTGTCATCCTCCCTCTTAAAGTTTGGGCGGTCGGATGATTTTTATGTCAAAATTCACAAATTTCTGAGTTGTTGACCTTGTGTCCTTGACCTTGGGACGAAAATGAAAAATCGGACAACGACAACTTTCAGATAATTCATTTTGTCATTCAAATACCGAAGAACCCATTCCATTGAGTCAATTCCCTCGGAGAAGATAGATTTTTAATCCGACTTCCCCCTAAAAATGGCTATTTTTTCGGCGTGGCTCCAACCACAATGGACGTAGCACGCCGTCATCCAGGAAAACACAACTCGACATTGATATCGAACACATAACCAAGTTTTATCAAGATCGGATCAAAGTCCACCGAGTTATGCTCTGGACAGACAGACAGACACACAGACATAACGAACATAGTGGTCACTCTGACTGGCGCTCGTGAACCAATATTTATTTCCTGTTCATGTTGGCTTTATTTCCTGTTATTGAACATATCCAGCTCAGAGCACCTGTCGAGCCATGCTACTAAACCCTGGCCAAAGTGTGTACAGAGTTGTAATTTCTCATTTTTGGAGTTAATTTACATCCACATGGATATTGTATTGATGTTTGCACTACTGCTGCCAAATGTGATTGTCTTGACTCTGATTGTATCCAAATTACTTTGAACATGCGAAGGAAACATTTGAGTGAAACAATTTGTTCAATCTTGTCAGTGTAATCCTGCTATGTTTCTTGGGATTTGCATGTGTATGCTCCCCTTGTGCGTTTCTGTGTGTTTGCTCTCTTACGATCCTCCACGATGGATACAAAAATAAAATAAAGTATGGCTGGGATACAACTTCACCGATGACGTCATCGTCACTCGAACACACCCCACGGGGAGTTGATGACATGTGCCAAGTTGATGACATCGCCGACTGGGGATCCTCTGTCGTGCAAAGTATTTCCTTGACACACCTGAGCTCCTGACCACACATAAAGCTTTCATCTGCAGCCTGATGGAGTACTGCTCTCCTCTCTGGGCTGGAGCTCCCACCTCTCACCTTTCTCGGCTTCACGCTGTGAAAGCTGAGTCTTTGGGTCTCTCACTCAGCGCAGGCAGGTCGGTGGTCTTTCTGTCTTCTCCTCCCCAGCTTCGCCCCCACACCCCTGCCCCACCCGCACTGTCTAAGATATCCCCCCCCCTCATATTTCCAAAGGGCACTCAAGGTCCGCCAGCTTGTTTCGAACCTCACATTCCCTCATTGTAATCTGAACTTCCTTATTCTGAACTTAACATTCCCTCTTTCTATTGTAAACACCCTTCTTTGAAACCTGACATTCCCTCGTAGTCTGAACTCCATTTTTTATCCCCCCGCCGCGGGGCGGAAGGGGGATATTGTTGTCACCCGGGTCGTCCGTCCGTCCGTCCGGCTGGCTGGGCATCAACATTTATAGCTGTGAGTGCGATAACTCATAAACGGTTAGCCATATCGATTTGAAATTTGGGTCACACATGTACAACCTGAAAAAGAAGAACCTCATTGATTTTGGGCGTGGCCGGATCCAAGATGGCCGACTGGTGCGGCCATCTTGAAAAAAAATGTTTTTTGTAATAAATGGAAAATCGCTTATCTGATTTCAATTATTTTTCAATGGCGGGGGATTCCCCATCTCTGATGTTTTATTTTACTTTCTCAACCTGACATTCCCTCATTGTAATCTGGACTTCCTTATTCCAAACCTGACATTCCCTCTTTCTATTCTAAACACTCTTCTTCTCATCCTGACATTTCTTAATTGTAATCTGAACTCCCTTATTCTAAACCTGACATTCCCTCATTGTAATCTGAACTCCGTTCCCATTCACGTGCTGCTTTTGTCAGGAGAAGGAAATTCTGTCTCAGGTGCAGTTGATGTATCTCTTCCATGAGCCTGATCCTCTCAGTCTCTTTGAGCTTGACCACAAGTTTCGTGGCTTCGCTGAAGATCATGACGTCGGTGTCACGTTGGATTCCAACCAGCTCGTCCACATTGTTTTGTAACTCCTTGCAGTCCCGCTTCAGTTGTTCCTCCGATTCATCTCCGTTAATTCTCTCCGGGGTTTCCTCTCCACATTCATGTAACAACACAACTCCGGAAGAGAACAAATACATCTTTTACTGCGTTTTCTTTCACAACCCACGTGGCAGGTCGAGTTGATGACACGATGTTGGTGGAACGTCCGCCAGGCTGAACATCCCACCGATAGGTCGTATCTGGATTCGGACCTGAACCAAAACCGAATCAGCTTGTTCTTGTCACCGAACCAACTCATCCGTCTCGTTTCGTCATAACTCGTCCACAATGTTTTGAGATGCGATAGTTATCGAACCTCCAACAACCCTGAGTCTTATCATGTCGCAACTTCAGGTTCTGTCATTATTTATTTCCAACTCACGAAAACCGTCCAGTGGTTTGTCTGGCATTGCATTGTCTAGCGGCCCCTTGCATTGTGCATTATCTTTCGTTGCATTGTCTGGTGGCCCCGCCCCCATCAGGCTGATTGCATTGTCTGGTGGCCCTGCCCCTATCAGGCTGATTGCATTGTCTGGTGGCCCCGCCCCCATCAGTCTGATTGCATTGTCTGGCGGCCCCGCCCCCATCAGGCTGATTGACAGTCGTAGAATCTCCCACCCCTCTGATCCCTTCCTTTCAAAGGATTGCAGTTTCGTGTACATTTCGTGGAATCCTTTCAATCTATTAATATTTCGAGTTCAGTTCAGATTTTGAGTTCAGCTGTCAGAAAAGAATAAGAAGAATGACAAACGGGCACTGATGGGTCTCATTGTTCTTGTTCAGCGATGATGTCCCAATGTCTAATGAGTGTGATCGGATGAGGGATTCTCCACACGTGACTGGTCGCTAATTGATCGGTTTTTAGTTCTATCGGTGGATTATTTTGAGGACTTATGGTGTGTTGAGCCAATGGAGTGTCCGGGCCATCCCTACTTTAGAAGTTTACCGATTTCTTGATATTCATCACAAGTTCAGGTCCAGCCTTGTCGACCATTGCAGTTGGAAAAGGGCTAAACGTCACATTGAGTGCGTGCTTCGTGATGCGGCACCACCGCGTGACCAGGACAGCCGTTCACAGTGACGTCACATTCCCATGGATATCAAATTTTCACAAATATCGATGAAGACTCGCGGATGAAGAAAATGTCGAAAGCTGTCACTAAACTTTTTAACGTTGATCATAAAAAGAAAATCATAAATATTAATATAAGGAGAAAAATATTATTATTAATGACGCAGTGAAGGATTCGGGTTATGAAACAGACATCTCTGTGTGTTGTTCGTGGATCCGAGGAGAAGAATTCCTTCCGTTCCTCCACGTTTCAACCAATTAAAACGACGCATCGCTTTTCCTCCTTGGTCATTACCATCCGTCAGAGGTTATCCCCACCCCTCCACCACTTTGACCAATCGAAGCTCGTTCTGATCCAGAGCTTGTCAGAATGCAGCACGAGGTGCATCGCCGAACGTGATTGGTGCAGTCCTGTTTGCTGGAAACCTTGTGCATAACTCCGCCCACACAACACACGTGGTGTCCTTTGACCAATCAGGAGCAGTGCAGTTACCGTATCGTTTCCTTCAGCTCGATTGGTCTTCTCCCACTCGTGAAGTTGTCGGGATTTTTTTTTCTTGTTGAATCTGTCAGGAGATTATTTTTTTCTTTCTTGTTGAATCTGTGAGGAGATTATTTTTTCTTTCTTGTTGAATCTCAGGTTTCGTGTTTTTATCGAGCATCTTCACCCTTGTTCTCTTGAGTGGTTCTCTGGCCTCTCATTGTCTCCTTCCAGCACAAGGGATGTTTTCCCCAATAATGTGGTTGGGATATTTCTCCTTTGCAATCCACCTGGTTTTCGTTTTGAGTTTCCGTGAGTTCCGTCATTCCATGTGCTGTTAGGGTGAGATCTCGTCGTGATGGGGAACACATCTATCTTTCATTCCAGCAATCTGTGTGTGTGTGTCTGTCTGTTTGTCTGTTTGTCTGCGACCGCCGTTTCTCGACGACCGCCGGACCGATCTCATTGAAACTTGCCAGGAATATTGCCGGGGACCCCCGGATGTGCCTTTTCGAGGTTTGATGTCGATCGGATGAACGGTTCCCAAGTTACGGCCATTTATCTGTCGACCAATGGCAAGACACGGTGCTATGACGTCACTAATATTAATTTTTTTTATTATTTTTATTTTTTTGCACGATTGACGGTCCGATCTGATTGAAACTTGCCAGGAATATTGCTGGGGACCCGCTGATGTGCCTTTTCAAGGTTTGATATTAATCGGACAAGCGGTTCCCAAGTTACGGCCATTTATCTGTCGACCAATGACAAGACACGGTGCTGTGACGTCACGAATGACGGCACAATTTTTATTTATTTATTTATTTTTGCACGATTGACGGTCCGATCTGATTGAAACTTGCCAGGAATATTGCTGGGGACCCGCGGATGTGCCTTTTCGAGGTTTGATATTAATCGGACGAGCAGTTCCCAAGTTACGGCCATTTATCTGTCGACCAATATCTGCGAGAGAGGGGAACGGGAGAAGGGGGATTAGAGTGGGGGCGAGAGAGAGGGGCGAGAAAGGAGGGGAGAGAGGAAGGGTGAGACTAGGGGGGGATAGAGAGGGGGCAAGAGAGGAGGAGAGAGAGGGGGGCAAGAGAGGGGGGATGAGAGTGGGGGGCGAGAGAGGGCTGCAATGCTGGCACGCACCTACGGGCACGCCCCTATGGGCCCGTACAAGTGTTTTAAATTTCAACTTGATCGGACGCTTGGTCTGACAGCCAGAATTATTTTAAAAAAATTTATTTTAATTTTTTTTTTTAATAAGGCTCACTTGGCTGTGTTTGGTTGGGTTGAGGGTAAAGGAGCAGAATCTGAAATGTGAATCCTATCCAGGTTCCTCCTGATGACTTCATCTTTACTTTTTGCTGAAATGTTTTTGATATGGAGCAGCTCGCCATTTCTCTTCAGGAGGAAATACGTCAACAAATCAAGTGGTGGGCACGAAATGGGTTGCCAGTTTGTGAAGAGCAAGGCAAGGTTCCAGACTGGATATAAAACACACAAGATGTCCATTGGAATGTTCTAACTTGCTATTTCTGTTGAGGTTCAAAGTGTAATCTCAGAAATAAAAGTTGTCATCTGTCTGTATGTTCACGTTTTTTTGCAAAGACCGCTGGGCTAACAACCACCACATTTAACACACAGACCAAGTCTGATCCAGGGTTTGTCCTCAGTGTATTTTCATTCGCCACCACAACCTTTAAAGACCGTTAATAATCCAAAAATACCGAAGACCCCATACACCCTTTAAGACCATCAAGAGCCTGAAGAGCCTTAAATACCTGAAAATCAATAAGACCCTTTCAGACCTCGAAGATCATTTAAGGCCTTGATGACCCCAAAGACTCCGAAAGACCTCGAAGACTCTTCGGACCCATGAGACCCTTACGACTCGGTCCATGCGTGAAGCCATCTGTGAAGCCTTGTGACTCTTCGTGTATTAATTGCATCAGTTGCACCCTGACCACACGTACATCTAGTATTTGCGTGCTATCGCAATGTATGCCTGTTGTTGATTTAATGGTTAGATTGATGGGTTTGGGACCCTGGAGTCCTGAGTTAAAATCCTGCTTTACTGTTCAATTAATACTAGCTGGGGTTGACTCAGCCTGCCATCCTTCTGACGTCAGCAACCGAAGTACCAGCTTGTTGGGATGATTGAGCTGTTGAAGTATCCTGTGTTCAAGTGGTGACCCGTCCAGGACAGGAGACTGCTTTGGCAGCACTGATACTCTCTGCAGAGTATGATAGCAATGGATTTGACTGGATTGCAATTACTGCAATGAAGGACTGTACCGATTTGGTCTTCCATTTTAATTCATTTATTTTAATGTCATTACATATTAAATCGAGTAATAATATAAACTACATGGGTCAGTGTCATGTGTCCCATCAAAGTGGCACGGCTTGGTACCTGACTTGGTACCCGGCTTGGTACCCTGTCATCATTGCCAGCAGTTATAAAATGGTAGTTCTGATTACATCTCTCATTAACTACGGAACACACCAGTACACAAACACCACACAACACAATTCCTGGGGAGGGTGTGCAATCTCTGATTGATCCTTTTCTTGTTTCCTTTTTGTGGTGGATTATGCAGCTTCTCAATCCTGTATGGTTTTGGAATTTGCTTGTGGTGGAGGTAAGTGCTTACCTAAAAGTTGGGTTTGTGATGGAGAGGTGGACTGCCCTGATGAAGATCGTTCTGATGAAGATCCAGCAACCTGTAGTGAGTTCAAGTACTGTTTTATATCCCAATATGGAGTTTAATTATCTCATATTTTTCGTTAATTATATCAACATGACCTCTTTGTGGGTGCTATGACTATTTTTGAGCTCATCGGCCTGGTATTTAGGTCATCTCTTTACGAGATGACCTAATAAAACCAGTCTCGATGTCCGTACGTACGTACGTCCGCATTTTTTCTTCCGATTTTCTTGATATTTGGTATGTGGGTAGATGTCGATGATGCACGACGCACGACGAATACAAGATAATGCACGACGGTATGACCTTTGACCCGATTGAAGGTCAACATCAAGGTCACTCCAAAGTTACGAAATCGTCCATTTTCAAAATCTATCTCCTCCGCCGTTTATTATCCGATCTTCTAAATTCCTTCGGATTCTGATAATATGGAACAATATCTAAATTTGGTCTGGCCGGTTTTTTGAAATTCGTCCTAGTTATCGAGTCACGTGTCTTCAAAGTTGGAAAAATCGTCGATGTGATACGGTCAAAAAAAAATTCGTCCGATCTTGATGAAACTTGGCATGTAGGTCGGGGTCGATGAGTGATGCAAGACGGTTTGACTTTTGACACGATTGAACGTCAAGGTCAAGGCCACTCCAAAGTTGCGAAATCGTCCATTTTCAAAATCTGTCTCCTCCGCCGTTTGTGATCCGATCTTCGAAATTTCTTCGGATTCTGATAATATGGAACAATATCTAAATTTTTACTCCCGGGCTTTCGTCTGTACGTTGAACCAAAAGACAAGACGACATCGAAGCCATTCTAAGACGATCAGAGATCCACATCTACAGAGCTTCAGAGATGACCGTCACCCCCAACTGGGGGTAATTTTTTGTTGTGTTTTTTTCCCTTCATTACAAAAACAAAACAGACCTGTGGTCTTCCTTCAATAGTGGTGATGGCGATGCCTTACAATGCTTTTGTTTCAGACAATAGGACCTGCCCTCCTACGGAGTTGGCATGTGGTGGTCCGGTGACAAGTCAATGTGTACCAAAGGCTTGGCTGTGTGATCGGGAGAAGGATTGCCACAACGGAGCCGATGAGATTGATTGTGGTAAAGATGCTGTGCATTCATTGGTTGAGGTTATTTCATAAGCTGATTACCGGTGCACGTTTACCATGGACTGTGAGGAGGTTTTGGAAACGTTTATTGGGGGGGGGGGTGAGTGGGTTATGCATGCCATCAGTCCTTTGCCAGGTCGAAGTTTGGGTTTGGGATTTTTATTTTTGTATACGTTGTCGAGGCTTGTGTGAGAGCGAACACACAACGCACAGCAAGGGGGCAAGAGACGAGGGGTGGGAGTGGGAAGGACAAAACAGTGGGGAACAGAGACATGAGGAGATCTGTGGAAGGGAGAGGGATGGGGTGGGGAACATGGGGAATACAAGATGGACATTACAGGGACTTTCAGGAAGGAAAGCAGGGAATTTGGAGGAGGTGGGTTTGGGTGGCTTATCGGGGAAGAAAAGATTGAGGATTTGGATGGGGACGATAAGATGTGGTGGTGAACAGCTGTTTTGAAGGCCTGGAGGGAAGAGTGGGATTGAATAGAGTGAGGGAGTTTATTCCAAAGCCAGGAAAAAAAAAACGAATGAAAGAGTGAAGGTGAGCAGTGATTCGTGATTTTGGTAGTTTTACCAGAAGGGGGTTGTTCGCGAACCTTGAGCGCCCTGCGGAATGTGGTGGGGACAAATCGCAGAGAGAGCAGGGGGGGCTAGGCTGGAGAGGAGACGGTAGAAGACAGAAAGACCACCGACGAGCCTGCGATGAGAGAGTGAGAGGCCCAAAGCCTCATTGCGGGAGATGCCAATGATCCGAAATGCCTTGGTTTCCACAGCGTGAAGCCGAGAAAGGTGGGAGGCAGGAGCACCAGTCCAGAGGGGAGAGCAGTACTCCATCAGGCTGCGGCCGAAAGCTTTGTAAGTGGTCTGGAGCTCAGGTGAGCCGAGAAAGGACTTTGCACGATGGAGGATTCCCAGTCGTCGACTGGCTTTGGAGGCCAGGTTTGAAATGTGGCTTTCCCAGGAAAGGTCATGGCAGATAGTGAGACCCAGAAGCTTGAAAGAAAGGACTTCTTCCAGAGGATTGTTGAGAAAGTGGATGGGGGAGGGGGGTTCTAATCGGTCCTTTCGGAGAGACATTGTGAAAGTGTGAGATTTGTCCGGATTGAAAGACATGTTCCACGTGTTGGACCAGTTTGTGATTTCACCCAGATCTGCATTGACCGAAGAAGCTGCCGCTTGCCGGTCTGAGGGATGACCGTCGGTATGGCAGAGGGTGGAGTCATCAGCAAAGAGATATAGAGGATTTTCCAGAGAGTCGGAGAGATCATTGATGAAAACCAGAAAAAGAACAGGGCCCAGAACGCTACCTTGAGGAACTCCTGCCTGGACAGGAAGAGGGGATGACAGAACTCCATTTGGGGCCACACGTTGACTTCAACAGGAGAGGAAGTCCGCGAGCCATGAGTGGAGATGTCCTTGAATACCATAGGAAGAGAGTTTGGTGATCAGGGCAGGGTGCCATCTGGACCGTGTCAAAAGCACGTGATATTGTTGTGGGCCGGGGTTCGGTGGCGAGCACGACCGCTAGATGGAGCAGTACAGTCAGCTCCACCAAACCCCTGGAATCTAGATCGTCACCCTTGGACAACTCCGAAGGTACGGGTCCCTTACGGGACCGTGAATCTTCAATAAATCAACCGCGTGGGCACAGGGTTATTTGCGAAACTTCAAAATTCCTCGAGGCACACGTGGCGAACGACCGAGTATTCGCACCCTCGACGGAGCTCGAACGGGACGAGCCGTAACCGTGCTCGAGCCGTGCGTAACCCGAACAGATGGTTGCGGAGGTCCCGTCGGTCCAAATGCACAACGACAGCAGCAACAGCCTTCTTAATCACCTACCACGCACCGTGCCAAGCCAATGAAGGAAAGGACAAAGACGAGCTGAAACATTCAACAAAAGGAATATTTATTTGCAATAGGGACACATAAAGGGTAGAGTTAAACTGACTAAAAGAGAAATGGAAATTTATACACAAGCATTTATACAGTTCTACTTGAACAAGACAAGCCCGCACACAGACACGTACCCAAAGAAAAGAGATGGACCTCAAGGGTCTTTATTATTCCTTCATCTCGGAGGGAAGTCGAGCTGAGGAACGAGAACGTGGCTTGCTCCCTGGTCGCGAGCACGCGGCTGGACGTCCACCCCTTCCCGGAGCTCCGGTCGCCAGAAGATGGACCAGGGCAGCCAGACACAGACCAGCGCCAGCGACAAAATGAGGCCAGACCAGCATCGAGCAGACCAGACCAGTGCCAGTGAGATGCGACCAGACCGGCATCGAACAAGATGCGACAGGCCAGCGTCGAGCAGACCAGAGAACCAAAACAGCGCTCGAGCGGACAGAGAACCAAAACCAGCGCTTGAGCAGACAGAGAACCAAAACCAGTCCAGCGTCGGCGACGAGACGAGAGCAGACGGGGCGCGATTATTCCTCCTCACACTCGTCCCGACAACCACACTGACAACCATACGTGGTCAGAAGAACCGATTGGAGCAGAGGAAGAGCAGCAGATATTTTCAGGGAAATTTGTCAAAATCAGATCCAGAAGAGATGGAGTACCATTGGTTAAGATCCGGATTCGGAAGTTGACCGATTGAGTCAGTCCCAATGAGTCGCAGAAAGCTTTTGCTGAAGTGCCATGACAGGTGAGAGAGGTACCCACACCCAGCCAACTGGCATGATGACAATTGAAGTCGCCACATATGAGGAAGAGAGAGTTTGGATGAGAAGATAAAAGTTGGTCCATGTTTTCGGATAGTGAGGTGTAGGTGGAGTCATCACTGTTTGATGGACGGTACAGAACACATATAAGCATGAGGTGGGAGTGGAGGGGAAGCCGTAGCCAGAGGTATTCCTGGGGGTGTGGGGGAGTGGGTGCAGTGCATGGAGAGTGAGGAATAGAGTCTTTGATGAAGAGAGCAATTCCTCCACTAGGACGAGGCTCAGGTCTGTCAAATCGGAGGAGGGAGTAACCAGGGAGAGATACTTAGGAGTCAGACACGTCTTGTGGGAGGAAAGTTTCTGTTAGGCAGATTATGTCTGGTTTGCCAGTGGCAACCTGTATGTAAAGATCTGAAAGGTTTGAGCGAAGGCCCCGGATATTTGAGGTCCACACTGTTAATGAAGAGGGAGGGAAAGAGGCTTTTGGTGCAGGGGGTGGGGGGGGAGGGGGGGGCTGGGCAAGGGATGGGGGGGGAGGTTAGGAGGGTTGTTTAAGGAGTGTAGGGGATTGCAGAATGGCTAGGGGAAGTGCCGGATGAGGAGGAGAAAAGGCTCTGTGGTGCTGAGGGAGAGGGGGGACAAGTGAGGGGGAAGAAGGCAGTTGAGGATTTGAGGAGGTGGAGTGAAGAGATGGAGGTGAGACGGCAGTGGAAGGAGGCAGCTTTGTGGATGAGAGGGGGGCAACTTTGAGGAGGATGTGTGAGGGGATGAATGGTGGAGAAAGGTGAGGGGGGAGTTTTTGAAAGAGGTGAGAGGGAGGCTTGGAGGGAGAAGAGTGTGATGGTTGCTTTGAGAGTGAGGGGTGAGTTGGCACTAAAATTGGAAAAAAAGAATGCTTGATGGATGCAATAAAGGTAAATTCAAAGAATGGAGAAAAGAAACGCTGGAACAGTTGGATTTTTTAGTCAAGGTATGAAGGAGAGGTCGAATTGAAAGCAGTCTGTTGAAATAGAAGAGTAATGCATTATGATACAGAAAAGAGTACCACATGTGTGAAAGAGGAAGATGAAGCATTATAAGAAATCGTTTTTATTGTTATTATTATGATTATTATTATTATTGTTTGAGAGAGTTTTCATCAGATTAGGTCATGGAAGTGTTGCACAAAAAATCGTGAGGTGAATGGTTAAATTGGATCGGTAAACGCAGGGGGTCTAAACAGATCACGTGGTTATGGGAGAAGCACTTGGCTCTGGGAGGTGTGTAGTCAAAGTGAAATTATTTATTTTAAATAAGGATTGCGTAACATTCAGAAAAGGGAAGGTTGAAGTAAAATCGTGGAAGTGTATGGTGAATTTGGAACTGTAAACGCAGTGTGAAGCTGCTGGGTCGATGAAAAATACCAGGAAGAGAGAGAGAGAGAGAGAGAGAGAGAGAGAGAGAGAGAGAGAGAGAGAGAGAGAGAGAGAGAGAGAGAGAGAGAGAGAGAAAGAGAGAGAGAGAGAGAGAGAGAGAGAGAGAGAGAGAGAGAGAGAGAGAGAGAGAGAGAGAGAGAGAGAGAGAGAGAGAGAGAGAGAGAGAGAGAGAGAGACATGTGGTTACAGGAGGTGTCGAGATCAAAAGCATACAAGGAAGATTATTTTTTGATGTATTTTTGAAGAACAGGTAAGATTCAGGAATGGAGGGTTGGAGGAAGAACTCGTGAAAGTAATGGTGAGAGAGGGCCAGCTCAGTAGAATAAAGATGGTGTGCCGGCAGAAGGAAGAAAAAGAAGAAGAGGAAGCAGAAAAGAAGAAGAAGAAAGATCGAAACTCGTAAGTGTGCAAGGAGAAAGGTTGTTTTTTTGGGGGGGGGATTTAAGACAAGAAATAGTGTTTAGTTGGGAAGGATGGGGGACGTTGGGAAAGTGGGGACATTTGGGGACATTGGGGTTCGGGGACATTTAAATGCTCTCTTGTGGTTTTATGTAGAACACCGCGGTCACAAAGAAAACGATGCTCTTTGGATGTTTTATCATGATGGGAATACCCTGCTATGCTGCCATTCATCCCCAAATACTGTCTTCTCTCCGGCTCACCTCACAGTTCCTTCACGTGCTCTTGCACTGCCTCCATTCATGCCCCACCCCGCCACGATTCCTCTTTCCTTCACGCTGCCTCCCCCACCTCACGCTGCCCCTCCCCTTCGGGCTGCCCCTCCCCTTCACGCTGCCTACCACCCCCCGCCCCCACTTTCATGCTGCCTTCCCCTCCCCTCAGGCCACCTTCCTTTCCCTCTCTCGCTGGCTTCCCTTCCCTCCCCTCTTTCTGTCTACACTTCCCTTCCCTCTCTTCCTTCCTTTCCCTCCCCTCTCACTGCATTACCTCTCCTCCTCTCTTTCTGTCCACACTTCCCTTCCCTCTCAGCCTTCCCTTCCCTCCCCTCTCACTGCATTCCCTTTCCTCCTCTCACACTGCCTTCTTTTCTCCTCATCCTATCCTCCTCCCAAGCTCCCTCCACCACCACACAACTCTCTTGGGGTCGAGGAGAGGAACAGGGGTCAAAGAATTTGCGAATTGGACAAATGAAAGTTGTTTGTTTTGATCAGTCAGAGCAACCGCTCAGATCAATTCCACAATTCCTCTCAGGTTAACAAGAGATTGTTGAGCTTATCGTATGTGTGGAAATTAAATAAAGGCACAAATACTGGTGCATTTTTTTTCCATGATTGATGGAAAACATCCTCTGTCCACCCTCCCCCCACCCCCCCACCCACTCCTACGGACGTCTCTGGGCGGTGTATGGGCGTTGTTTCGTGTAACCCGTTTGAACATGATGTTTTAATGTTCCCAATTTCACTCAATCCTGTACTAATGTTGGCATTCGGGGATCATTCCCACCCCCCCTCCATACCCCCGCTTTCCCTCAAGTCCCCCCATCAAACGCATGTCCATAACACCCCCTTCCCCTCCCCACTACTCCCTCTCTCTGTTTCATGAGACTCCTGGAGTGTATAGTGACGTGTGGTGAGGCCTCGCTCTCCTCCACCCCTTCCAAGCTTTCCCCCATAATGGAGACCATGAATTGTGTTTAGTTCATTGTCATGATCTCATATTTATTCCAACATGTGCATCGACAGGTGAAGGTGAGCTTGCACCTGCACCACCTAGTGATATTCCCAGGAAAACTCCCGGCATGACATCGACAATGAAAGGTGTCATGTTTACTTTTCCTCGGTTTGAAAGCACGAATTGAAGTTTGTAAGACCGTCTAACAGGAGCTTTTAATCCTTTTACAATTTGATCCAAGAATTGAACATGTAACCTGGCTCCACAGGTGAGACTACTCTTGCACCTGGCACCACAGGTGAGACGACTCTTGCACCTGGCACCACAGGTGAGACGACTCTTGCACCTGGCACCACAGGTGAGACGACTCTTGCACCTGGCACCACAGGTGAGACGACTCTTGCACCTGGCACCACAGGTGAGATGACTTTTGCACCTGTGCGGAAAGTCGTACCTGCAACACCCAAGCCACCACGTATCACCATCCTCCCAATTCCCCACACAGGTTTGTAGGTTTGAGTTGGGAGAACAGGATGTTCATGGATTCTATTGAAGTTTGATTTGCTTGTCCACACCATGTCGTTCAAACTCAATGACTGGACGTTTGACAACTTTGGTTTTCATCATGTTTGGAGTTTGCATTATAATATTATTATTTATTTATTTATTTATTCGAGCTTCCACCCATTATCCAACCTGCAGCATTTGCTGATGTGAATCGACTACTTCCCGTCTTCACAGGTAATTGCCATTTTTAATGAGTTTGATTGGTTGGTTGTCATGTTCTTTAGACAAATTTTTTAATTTCCCATCGGTGCTGCCCACCTTTCCCAACTAATTATACTTTAAGCCTATGGTCTGCCTGCTTGTCAAAGCTTCAAGAATAACATTGCATGAAACGAGCCATCCTTTACTCCCAGAAATCATTCCGTTCTTACTTTTCAGCTGAACCTGCTCTTCAAGGAAAGGGAAACAACTCTTCTCCAGCAGCAGTTGCTGTAATTGTCCCACTACGTAAGTATATTTTATTCCATCCTTGGCTCGGACAATCTCCATTGATTTGTCAATGTGCTTCCATTCAAGTGATCAATGACATTTCACAGCTGATCTGAACAAACTGCTCCCCCAGTGCTTCTTCTGGCTTGTGCTGCTGGGTTCTACATTTTCCGCAACCGGCGGCTCCTGGAAGTCAAAACTACACGGTGTGAGAACCCTGAATACAAGGAGACTCCAGATGGTGAAGAGTTTAAAATGGACCGTTCATTTACAGGACAGGTGACCACACGTACCTTGGTGTAAGAAACGTTCTTTATGAATAAGGTTTATCAATACCTGTCAGGTCACTTTTCTGATCATTTTGTTTTGTTTTCAGATGGCTGGAGTGAATGAAGAACAACACTGAAGATACTGCAAGGTTGACCAAGTCGGACATTGTGGTGTTTCTCTTTTGGCCTTTCGGCTGTGAAATGTCACCGTCGACTCCCTGACCCTGGTTGTGAATTCTACTTGAATGTGAAACTACATCATTTTTTATTTATTTATTTATTTTCGTGCCATTGAAATGTTCCGTAATTTCTCCCGTGTTACTTGTTTCACTAAACTCTGTAGAGTGGCTCGACAGGGTCCTCCAATATTTGTACGAGTGACTTAATAATATATATTTTTTCCTGTTCATGTTGGCTTTATTACCTGTTACTGAACAACATCTCGAGCTCAGAGCACCTGTCAAGCCATGCTACTAAACCCCAGCCAAAGTGTGTACAGAGTTGTAATTTCTCATTTTTGGAGTTAATTTACATCCACATGGAAATTGTATTGATGTTTGCACTACTGCTGCCAAATGTTATTGTCTTGACTCTGATTGTATCCAAATTGCTTTTAACATGCGAAGGAAACATTTGAGTGAAACTATTTGTTCAATCTTGTCAGTGTAATCCTGCTGTGTTTTTTGGGATTTGCATGTGTATGCTCCCCTTGTAGTGCGTTTCTGTGTGTTTGCTCTCCAATAATCCTCCACGGTGGATACAACAATAAAATAAATTATGGCTGGGATACAACTTCACCGATGACGTCATCGTCACTCTCACACACCCCACGGGGAGTTGATGACATGTGCCAAGTTGATGACATCGCCGACTGGACATCCTCCGTCATGCAAAGTATTTCCTTGACACACCTGAGCTCCTGACCACATATAAAGCTTTCATCCGCATCCGCAGCCAATTCCCATTGTAATCATTGTAATTTAAACTCCCTTATTCCAAACCTGACATTCCCTCGTAATATGAACTCCTTTATTCCAAACATGACATTCCCTCGTTGAAATCTGAACTCCCTTATTCCAAAGTTGACATTCCCTCTTTCTATTTTAAACATCCTTCTTCTAAACCTGGCATTCCCTCGTAATCTGAACTCCCTTATTCCAAACCTGACATTCCCTCATAATCTGAACTCCCTTATTCCAAACCTGGCATTCCCTCGTAATCTGAACTCCCTTATTCCAAACCTGACATTCCCTCATAATCTGAACTCCCTTATTCCAAACCTGACATTCCCTCGAAATCTGAACTCCCTTATTCCAAACCTGACATTCCCTCGTAATTTGAACTCCCTTATTCCAAACCTGACATTCCTTCATTGTAATTTGAACTCCCTTATTCCAAACCTGACATTCCCTCATAATCTGAATTCCCTTGTTCCAAACCTGAAATTCCTTCATTGCAATCTGAACTCCCTTATTCCAAACCTGACATTCCCTCATAATCTGAACTACTTTTTTCCAAACTTGACATTCCCTCTTTCTATTTTAAACACCCTTCTTCTAAACCTGACACTCCTTCATTGTAATCTGAACTCCCTTGTCCCAAACCTGACATTCCCTCATAATCTGAACTCCCTTATTCCAAACCTGACATTCCCTCATTGTAATCTGAACTCCCTTATTCCAAACCTGACATTCCCTCGTTGTAATCTGAACTACTTTTTTCCAAACTTGACATTCCCTCTTTCTATTTTAAACACCCTTCTTCGATACCTGACATTCCCTCGTAATCTGAACTCCCTTATTCCAAACCTAACATTCCTTCATTGTAATCTGAACTCTCTTGTCCCAAACCTGACATTCCCTCGTAATCTGAACTCCCTTATTCCAAACCTGACATTCCCTCATTGCAATCTGAACTCCCTTATTCCAAACCTGACATTCCCTCGTAATCTGTACTCCCTGTTCCCATTCAAGTGCAGCCTTTGTCGGGATCAGGAAGTTCCGTCTCAGGTGCAGCCGATGTATCTCTTCCATGAGCCTGATCCTCTCAGTCTCTTTGAGCTTGACCACAAGTTTTGTGGCTTCGCTGAAGATCATGACGTCGGTATCACGTTTGATTCCAACCAGCTCGTCCACATTGTTTTGTAACTCCTTGCAGTCCCGCTTCAGCTTGTTCCTCCGATTCATCTCCATTAATTCTCTCCGGGGTTTCCTCTCCACATTCATGGAACAACACAACTCTGGAAGAGAACAAAAACATCTTTTACTGCGTTTTCTTTCACAACCCACGTGGCAGGTCGAGTTGATGACACGATGTTGGTGGAACGTTGCATTGTATTGTCTTGCGTTACATTGTCTGGCGGCCACACCCCATCAGGGTGATTGCATTGTCTAGCGGCCCATTGCATTGTGTAGCGGCCACGCCCCACAGGCTGATTGCATTGTCTGGCGTTGCATTGTCTGGTGCCTGGTGGTCCATTGCATTGTCGAGCGACCCCGCCCCCATCAGGCTGATTGCATTGTCTGGCGTTGCATTGTCTGATGGTCCATTGCATTGTCTGGCGACCCCGCCTCCATCAGGCTGATTGCATTGTCTGGCTGCGAATTGCATTGTGTAGCGGCCCCGCCCCCATCAGGCTGATTGACAGTCATAGAATCTCCCACCCCTCTGATCCCTTCCTTTACAAAGGAATGCAATTTTGTGGAATCCTTTCAATATTAATATTTCGATCAGTTTACAATTCCCCACGATAAAATACACCAGGTTTGTGTTTAAACCGAGTTTGTAGCTTAAATCAATTTTGAGTTCAGCTGTCAGAAAAGAATAAGAACCAGAGTTGGTGTCAAAGCCACTCAATGCTCGCCTGTTTATACTGTTGCGAATTCGCGCCCGCCGGCGTGCGGACGGCCACGTCACTCGAATCGCGACCGCGTCGCCCACCGGACGGACAATTCAGTCGTGACCCTCTCGGAACAACGCCGGGAGCTAGTCACGGGTGGGGGTTTAACCCCACCACGACCGTGCCAATTGCCCACCCGCGCAGAATAGGGTTGCTCGCCAAATTCGATCTACCTTAGTACCTGCGCGGATGGTCGACCGGGCGATCGTACCACACCACAGGCCGACTCCGGACACGATCCGCTAAAGCGGTCCGTTCCGTGCTACAGTGATAACCGAGCGGTGTTATCGTCGGCCTCGACGGTTCCGATTAATTACCGGGCGTATTAAGCCCACGACGAACCCTTTACGTGAAGCAGGATGGAGGGTCAATGAAAGAGGGAAAGAGACGAAGCAGAGCGGGCACAGTTCAACAAGCAAGCATTTTATTCACACGCACACACAGAGAAGCACGTAAGGCACATATTTACAGCAATACACAATCAAAATGCACATATAGTAACCTAACAATAAAAGCAACGATGCAGAGCTACACCCAAATACGCGTACACACGGCAATACTTAAACAGTTCTACTTTAGCCAGACTGGCGCCACCCTCGGACATTCACACCAAAACCCCAAAGAAAAGAAAGAAAGAAAGTCGCGACTTCCCTTTTGTCTCTGGTGAGTCCCTCTCCCGCGACCGTCAGCGTGGTCGCGCCTGGCCCCGACCTCTCTCGCGGCTGGTGAACCCTCTCCGGAACTCCCCGTCCGGACGCACAGGTCCACCTCGCAACGGGCGCTGCCGCGTCTCCCGTCCGTGCCTTTGTGACAGG
>NC_140979.1:1073384-1089884 GCF_056783735.1 Eptatretus burgeri
GAACCACTTCAGATGCCAAGATGGTAACTGTGTGACTGGATCTTGGCGTTGTGACGGCCGATATGACTGTTACGATGGAAGTGATGAACAAGATTGCCGTAAGTGGAGCTTCACTGAAAGAAACTTTGTTTTGTGGTTTGGATGGAACCCAGTTTTGATTGTTACCCTCATGAAGTGGCCGAACAGATCGAGGCGAAACTTTACACATGTGACGTCACATGGTTTAACAGCCATATTGGATTGATGAAAAATATTAAATAATGTTTTCTTTGGAACCGCTTCACCAATTGATGTGAAACTTCACAAATGTGATCCAGTCGTGTCGTGAATGGGGAACACATGTTTTTCATTTAAACTTGATCAGATGCATGGTCTGGCAGGCAGAATTATTTAATTTTTTGATCTGTGTTCTTTTTTTTCTTTTTTTTAATAATACTCACTTGGCTGTGCTTGGATGGTTTGAGGGTAGATGAGTAGAATCTGAAATATGAATCCGATCCATGTTCCTCCTGATGATTTCATCTTTGCTTTTTGCTTCAATGTTTTTGATGTGGAACAACGAAGCATTTCTCGAAAATACGTCAACAAATCAAGTAGTGGGCACGAAATGGGTTGCCAATTTGTAAAGACCAAGGCAGGGTGCCAGACTGGATATAAAACACACAAGATGTCCATTGGAATGTTCTAACTTGCAATTTCTGTTGAGGTTCAAAGTGTCCTCTCATAAATAAAATTGTTCTGTTTGTATGTTCACGTTTTTTGCAAAGACCGCTGGGCTGGCAACCACCACATTTAACACACAGACCAAGTCTGATCCAGGGATTGTCCTCAGGGTATTTTCACCCACCACCTCAACCTTTACACACCCTTAAGAACCCAAAGACCCTAAGACCTCTTGAGATCCCAAACACCCTTTAAGACCATTAAGAGCCTGAAGGCCCTTAAATACCCCAAAACCCTTTGAGACTACAAAAACCCATAAGACCTTGAAGATCCTCAGACCCATAAGACCATTACGACTCGCTCCATGCGTGAAGCCATCTGTTAAGCCATGTGACGATATATGTATGGATTACATCAGTTGCACCCTGACCACACATACACACACACACACACACACACACACACACACACACACACACACACACACACACACACACACACACACACACACACTAATAATTGTGTACTATTGCAATGTATGCTTGTTGTTGTCTTAATGGTTAAATTGGTGGGTTTGGGACACGAGAGTCCTGAGTTCAAATCCTGCTTTGCTGTTCAATTAATACCAGCTGGGGTTGACTCAGCCTGCCATCCTTCTGAGGTCAGCAACCTGAGTACCATCTTGTTGGGATGATTGAGCTGTTCAAGTATCCTGTGTTGAAGTGGTGACCCGTCCAGGACAGGTGACTTATTTGGCATCACTGATGCTCTCCGCAGAGTATGGTCCCAATCGATTACTGCAATGAAGGACTGTACCAATTTGGTCTTCCATTTGGATTGATTTCTTTAAATCTCAATCTAAATTAAATTGAATAATAATAAAATAAACCAATGTCACCCGCAGGGTGACCCGTATCTTGCCAAAAGGTGACCACGTGTGACTTCTTTAAGGTCACACTGAGGTGAACAGAGCTGCTATCCACCAGGAGCGACTCCTTGAGGAATATCTGCCTATGAGAGATTCCGATGAGAATCGTTCTACAGAGTAACCATGAAAAATATGCGTTTGCCTCATAATGTCACCAAATGACGTCATAATGTCTCAAGCTTGACATATCTAGAAAGCACTCATCGAGGTGTTCAATTTGAGGTACTATACGATATGGTTCCGAAAACTTGAAAATTTGACCTTGGGGTGTAATATGTTTGACCTGAGGCACTAACCATGAAGGTCAAGGCCAATCGCCACCAAAAATTAATCAGCTGAGCGCCAGACCATGAACTATATTCCCATGAAGTTTGAAGACGATCCGATCAAAATTACTCAAAAAATAAGGGTTTCGTCGACTCCCCTGATTTGCGACAAAGTGACCTTGACCTTTGACCTTCAAAATTTTATGTGCTGAAAGGGACCTCTATAGGCCTCTGATATGCGAAGTTACAAAAATTTCCAATGACAACTGTGCTCTGCAGAGTGATTTATACGTGATTACAGACAAAAAAAAAAAACAACAACAAAAAAAAACATATGAAGGTCAAGGCCAATCGCCACCAAAAATTCATCAGCTGAGCGCCAGACAATGAACTATATTCCCATGAAGTTTGAGGACAATCCGATCAAAATTACTCAAAAAATAAGGGTTTCGTCGACTCCCCTGATTTGCGCCAAAGTGACCTTGACCTTTGACCTTGACCTTCAAAATTTTGTGCACTGAAAGGGACCTCTATAGGCCTCTGATATGCGAAGTTACAAAAATTTCCGATGATAACTGTGTTCTGCAGATTTTTTTATACGTGATTACAGACAAAAAAAAAACAAAACAAAAAACATACAAGCTGACTAACATTGTGTTGCGGTTGAGGAAATTCGCAAACCACCATTCAGGTCCTGTAGGTGAGATATCTCTGTAAGTGCATGTGTAGTTAGCCCCAAACCCGTTGTTTAGAGGGAATAAATGTGATTCATTCGGGCTGCGACCCTTTAAGATAGCCGTTTTTCTGTTCTATCTTTATTTTGAACCAACCACGTCTCAACCGCCATCACACAACAACCACCAACAGCAACGCCGCTTCACAACAACAACAACGCCAACAGCCACGACCTTTACCTTCACAACTCGCTCCCGCAAACATCACATCACCGCCATTCCAAACGTCGCCATGGCCATGGACCAGCACTTTAAACCCTCCACCACCTTCGCCTCTCCTTCTGCGGCCATTCCCGCACCGCTTGTGGGCACCGAGCGTCAGGCTGTCCTGGCCTCGTGCGGGATGCGCGCCGAGCCGCAGGTGCAAATTGCGGCCTTTCCGAGGAGAAGTCGGATCAGGAATGATACACGCCCACTTCTGATCCGTCCAATCAGCAAGCGCGGGGCGGTTTGGCCCCGCCTCCAGGCGCGTCGGAGTAGAATCGATATATGCAAATTCGAGGATCAGGGGAGACTCACGCCCCTTTTTCTCCGTCCAATGGGCGAGCGTGGCTCCACCCCCGAGCTCGTTCTGATCCAGAAATTTGCATATGGGTTCTCCTGCCGGACTATAAAGCGCCGAGCGCGGGGCGAATTTGGTCAGTTTTGGAGAAAAGTTCGAGGCAGTGAGTTGGAGAAGAGTCAAGGGAGTTGGAGAAAAGGTCGAGGCAGTCAAGTCGGGTCTGGAGAGTAGTCTGTGGAGCCGTGAGTCAAGTCGGGTCTGGAGAGTGGCAGTCTGTCGGGGTTCAGAGTCTGTCGGGGAGCTGCAGAGAGGGGAAGCCTGAAGCCTGGAGCGCGGTCGAGGTGGTTTGCTGCAGTCGGCTGAGGAGAATTGGAGAGGAGGTCGAATAGCTCGGGTCCAAGGCAAGGAAGACGGCGGTCGGCGACGAGGTCGCAGTGGAGTCGCTCGTCGCGGGACCCAAGCAAGCCAGCTATCCTCTTTCCCCAGAGCATCAACAATTCCCCCCTTTCCCCCCCCCCCCGCGCTGAGATAGTGCGAAAAGGGGGCCCCGTTCCCACCCCACTCCAAGCAGCGCCAACGAAACCCGCGAAGGAGCGCGGAGTCGGGGCGCCACCACATTTGCGGCTCATCACAAGACACGGGTAGGATCCACCCGATCTCGCGGCCCACAGGCCCCGTCTGTCCCCTTGTCTTTGAGGGTGGCCCTTTTCTTTTGCTTTTGAGTAAATGTGTTGTCGGTGCCATCTGTAAAGTAAAACTGTGTAAGTGTTGCCGTGTGCTCGCGTAGTCGGTTGTAGATCTGCATTGTTGTGTTTCTTTTGTAACATCTGCTTTTGGTGCATAATTGTTTTTATTGTATCTGTGTGCTCTCCGTGTGCCGCGGAATAAATGTGCATTATGTTGAACTGTTTTCCCGTTTCGCTTCGTCTTTTCTTTACTTGAATCTCCATCTTGCTTCACGTAAAGGGTTGGTAGTTGGCTTAATACGCCCGATAATTAATCGGAACCGTCGAGGCCGACGATAACACCGCTCGGTTATCCCGATAGTACGGAACGCGTCGCTTCAGTGGCCCGTGTCCGGAGTCGACCTGCGGCGAGGTGCGATCGCCCGGTCTACCCTCCGCGTGGGTACATAGGTAGGTCGAATTTGGCGAACAACCCTATCCCACGCGGGGGGCCGATTGGCACGATCGTGCTGAGGCCGAAAGGCCCACCGTGACTAGATCCCGGCGTTAGTCCGAGAGGGTCACGACAGAATTGTCCGTCCGGTGGGCGATGTGCCGCGATTCGTGTTGCGTGGCCGCTCGCACGCCGGCGGGCGCGAATTCGCAATCCTGGTGTCAGGTCGTGGGACACAAACTCATCCCCCTCCTCGCGACACTGGTGTCGGAGAGCGGGAAAACGGGCTCTCCTGTCTCCAGCTAAATTCACGGGAATCGGTCCAGGGGTGAGAGGAGCGACCCCCGATTCCCTCCAAATTACGAGCGATTCAAATTAACCCTTTACAAGAGATAAGATGGCGTCTCAAGGCGAGCGGGAGCCGGGGGTATGAGAAATGGATTTAGAATGTGTAGAATCCATGGTCCAGGCTGAAAAACCCGAGCAGGAAATGTTGGTTGTGCAGGAACACGAACTCCCCCAACTGAACCCAGAGCCCGAAATTGGTGCGGCGGCGGCCGCGGTGTTTGACACCTCCCTCCCCCTCTCCGCCAAAACCCCCCAATCCTTGCCGAATCGGCTCAGCTGAGTGCGCCCGACATGGCCCGGCTATGCGCCATGCTGGCAGGAATCAGTGGGGACATGAACGAAATGAAAAGAAAAATGGATGCGAATACACAACAAATGAACGAAAAGATGAATACGGATGCGCAACAAATGAATGCGAACATAAACAGCAAAATGAACGAAATAAAAACGAAAATGGATACAAATGCGCAAGAAATGAAGGAAGAAATGAAAGAACTGCGGGGTGAGACGCAGAACATGGGCCGAAGCCTGCAGGCGGGCATGAAGGCAGTAACCGGGGAGCTCAAAATGGCGACGCCACGTGTGGGAGCGAACGAACTGGGAGGGGGTGCAACGGCTGTCAGGCCCGCGGTGGAAGCGGGTGAGGGCAAAATAATTCGGGGGGCGTGTTGGGCGAGACTGGTAAAGGTGACGGAGAGAGCAACAGTGACGGTGACGGAGAGGGAAAAATTAAATGGGGAGACCGAAACGTGTGAGACGAGATACGAGGTGACGACAAAGGAAATAAAAATAGTGGAGACAAGTGAGGTAAAGGGTGAAGAAGTGACCGAGTTGGCAGAGACACGGGAGATAGAGGATGAATTTGACGGGGTTAGAGACGCACACACACACACAGAGGTAGTGGAGGATAGTGAGGGTGAGCTCGCGGAACGTGTAGGGACCCGGTGCGAGCAGCTGGATAGCCTCCTCCAGGAACGAGGGGAGGGAGTATGCCCCCTTGAGGCGAGTCATGACCAGGTGGGTTCGGTCGTGCTTTGCAAGGTTGAGGGGAGGAGTGCTGCGAACGGGTGCACGGAAAGCTTGGGGGGTATAGAGGCCCCGGAGCCCCTTGTGGGGACACAAATCCCCAGTGTGATTGTCCCGGTGTGTGTGGTGTCGAGGTGTGTGTTCACGAGTGTGGCGAAATGCGTGTTGCAACGCACGCGTAGCGCGGGTGCAAGGGCGTGTGTGAGAGCGACCGGGTGGGTGACAAAGACCCCGTGTGTGGACGAGACCCCAGGTGTGAGTGCGTCCCCATGTGTGGAAGCGACCCCCTGTGTGAGTGGTGTGGTTGTGAGTGTGCCGGAGTGCGTGCTCCCCAGCACGCCGTGTGTGGATGAGACACCGCGGGCGAGTGCCCCCGCATGTGTGAGTGGTATGGTTTGTGTGAGGGAAATGGCACGAGTGAGTGAGCGGCCGAGTGTGAGGGAGACAGCGTGTGTAAGGTCGCTGTGTGAAAGGGAGATGTCGGTTGGTATGCGGGAGCATGCAGCCGCGTCTCCCGGTGTGAATGTAATGGAGTGGAGAGTGAGCGTCGTAACACACAGGTGTGCGTGGGTTGAATGGCGACGACGACGGCGACAGAGGGACAAAAGCCGGGTCGCGGCTGTAGCTGTTTCGGGGACCGTGCCGGGTTCACCCAGCAGCGAGCGCGAGGTCCGTGCTGTGCAACGCACGAGGCCTCCACGTGCTCGTTTACGGGAGTGAAGCCCGGTCCGGAAACGAGCGCGGTGAATGTTGCCGATCCCGCGACGGACAAAGTTTAGGCAGGATTTCGGATTTGGACCGGACGGGTTCTCCACGCGGGCGTGTGTGTTAAGCTCCAACGGGCAGAGCACATGTGTTCGCGTGGGGAACCCCTCGAGACGTGAGGCTTGTGTTTTTATTGTATGCGCCGGGTGACGTCATGGCTGCGTGCGTGGTTGGAATCCGGCAGGAGGGTGAATCCCTGCCGGATGGTACCGTCCAAGAGGGACGAGGGACGCGAACAGCTGCCATCACGTCACGCCAAGGGTGCGCGGCTGTGAATTGCCGCGCTGGTGCGCAGGTTGCGAGTATCCGCGCTGGTGCTGCGCATGTGAAAAAAAAAGAAAGCCTCGCTTTCGGGTGAACAGGATCCCTGGGCAAGGGGTGGATGATCTCCTTGGACTGGGCACAGGATGACACTAGTTAGGGGGAAGACCGGCTCCATGGGGCAAGGGTAAGTCCTCATGGGGCCCGTGGAATGGATTAGGTGGAGGGATTGTCGCCAGATTTAGGTGGGGAAATGATTTTTTTATTTAGAAGACAGTGACTGACTTGTGAGTGTGTAGAGGGGACGTATTTTAGCTACGTAGTGTTAAATGGAACGTGATACTAGTATAAGGGACGACGTGGGAGCACGAGTTAGTTAGGGGAGGTAGTTAGAAGGATGGCAGAATTCAGCAGTGTGTGTGTTGAAGAGTTGATGAGAGAAGTGGGAGTAAATGTGCTGGGTGAGTGAGTGAGGCCAGCGGGTCTGTGTGAATGGAGCGAATGTGGAATGCATGGTGCGATGAGTGATTGGGGGGGAGGAGTGACTCCCGCCCAAGGGATCCCGGGGTCAGTCGAGAGTGAGTTAGGGGGTAAGTTAAATTGACAAAATGGAAGTCGTTTTGCTGTTGGTGGGAATGTAGGCTCGATACCCATTTGGAGGGGTGCATGAGCCCTGTTGACGGGCTGGGAGCGTGGCTGCGAAAGGTTAGTATCGCTGAGTGGGTACCCCAGGCACCAGGCTAGTCGGCCGTGGTAGGCCAAGGGCCCATGGGGGGCCGGGATAGCGTAGTGGGCACGGGTGCGCCCGCTTGGTGCGGGGGCCCGGGGCGCCGTTAGCCGCGTGGGCAGTGTTGTGGGCACGGGTGACCCTCGGAAAGGGGTCCGGGAAGCCAGCCTGCCACGTGTGCGTTTCAGGGGAGGTGCCATGGGGGGCACTCCCCGGTGTTTAGGGAACTGGTAGGCTCGGAGGCAGTGTAGTGCCCGGGGGTGCCATAGCTGGAGATTCGGCAGAGGGTCGTGCCTGCCAAGGGGAGCCACGCGTCCCAGCCATGAGACCGTGTGAGGGCACGGAAAGAAAATTGGGGGACGAGGCCCGAAATTTGTGAGGACACCAACACAGGCGACGGGAATCTGGGTTTTTAGAACCAATAGCTTAAGCGAGAGGCGCTTGTTGAAAGCCCCGGGGTAGTTTAACAGTTAAATGGTTAGGGTAGATTAGGAGATGTACACCTCCGCACCATCCATCCCCTCGCTCTCGTTGTGGGCCGCTGGACCCACTTTGTGTTATAGATTGCTGAAGTCTGGGGAGGCCATCTTGAGGCTTGAGTTGGGCCTCGGCGCAGGACGCGAGCTCTCCCTTATTCCCCTCCGTTAAGGGAACGTAGGGGTTGGGAGTAGGCTAGGTGACAGGATAGGTTAGCCGAACAAGGACGATAAAGGGGGTTAGGGGACGAATTATCGTGGGAAGTAAAAATAAAAACAACAAAAAAATAAGTTGGGGCTAAATTGGGTTTCACAAATTAAGGGAGTGGGTATGTACAGTGACAGGCAAAGGCGATAGGTGGGAGGGAGACCGTAGGGTAGGTCCGAGCCCACCTTCCGAGTGGCCAGCACCACCGCACTCCCTCCACCAACCTCCACTGCAAGGCAAAGGCCGGCCCACTTCATCGGCAGCTGTTGTTTTGCTGCAAGGCCTGTGCCGGCTGGATCATCTGCAGCTGCTGTGCTGCAAGGCCTGTACCGGCCGGATCGTCTGCAGCTGTTTTCTGCAAGGCCTGTGCCGGCCAATTCATCTGCCGGCTGTGTTTGCCTGCAGCGGCCTGGTTCTGCAGGCTGTGTTTGCCTGCTGCCCTTGCCATGCCATGCCCACGGCCCATGTTCACCAGCCCCCGTTCAATTTTGCTTTGCCCCCCCCCCTGTTCATTTCCATGTGCGCCAGGATCAAGGCAACAGTTTGCAAGCTGCGAGAACTGCCCTGTTGGCAGCTACAACACGGGCCTGCAGTGGCGGCCCGTGCACCGTGTTTGCGTCCATCCATTCATCCATTCATCCATCCATCCATCCGTTGTTCATTGCGTGTGCCACTTGAGCTGGCACGGAGACTGCGTTTGTGCAGCCGATGCACCATTGTGGTTTACTGCGTTCAGTTCAAAAGGGGAGGCCGAGGACTGCGTGTGAGCAGCCAGCCACGTTCCCTGTCACCTGCATTGCTTGAGCCAGAGACTGCATGCGAGCAGCCTGGCTCCCTGCTAACTGCTTTCTTTTTGCAGAGTCCATTGATCCTGGGCCATGGTTTAGTGTAAAATTTGTAAGTTAAGGTTAAGATGTACTGTACATATGAGTGCGCCCCCAGCATGTCTGTCTTAGCGCCGGCAATTTTATTTAAGTCGTCCGTGTGAGTGGGTTTGTTTAGTTAGTTACTCAGCCCTCAGGTTATTTATTTTGGGGACACGAATACCATGAATGTTGCACTCAGGGATCCGTAGGTAAAACGTACCAGGGGAGAACTACACATGATGGCACACGAAAATTTGACGACTCGGGACGAGTCTGTAAAAAGGGGAGGGGGAAGTGTTGCGGTTGAGGAAATTCGCAAACCACCATTCAGGTCCTGCAGGTGAGATATCTCTGTAAGTGCATGTGTAGTTAGCCCCAAACCCGTTGTTTAGAGGGAATAAATGTGATTCATTCGGGCTGCGACCCTTTAAGATTGCCGTTTTTCTGTTCTATCTTTATTTTGAACCAACCACGTCTCAACCGCCATCACAACAACAACAACGCCAACAGCCACGACCTTTACCTTCACAACTCGCTCCCACAAACATCGCATCACCGCCATTCCAAACGTCGCCATGGCCATGGACCAGCACTTTAAACCCTCCACCACCTTCACCTCTCCTCCTTCTACCTCCAAATTTGAGGATCAGGGGAGACTCACGCCCCTTTTTCTCTGTCCAATGGGCGAGAGTGGCTCCACCCCCGAGCTCGTTCTGATCCAGAAATTTGCATATGGATTCTCCTGCCGGACTATAAAGCGCCGAGCGCGGGGAGAATTTGGTCAGTTTTGGAGAAAAGTTCGAGGCAGTGAGTTGGAGAAGAGTCAAGGGAGTTGGAGAAAAGGTCGAGGCAGTCAAGTCGGGTCTAGAGAGGAGCAGTCTGTGGAGCCGTGAGTCAAGTCGGGTCTGGAGAGTGGCAGTCTGTCGGGGTTCGGAGTCTGTCGGGGAGCTGCAGAGAGGGGAAGCTTGAAGCCTGGAGCGCGGTCGAGGTGGTTTGCTGCAGTCGGCTGAGGAGAATTGGGGAGGAGGTCGAATAGCTCGGGTCCAACGCAAGGAAGACGGCGGTCAGCGACGAGGTCGCAGTGGAGTCGCTCGTCGCGGGACCCAAGCAATCCAGCTATCCTCTTTCCCCAGAGCATCAACAATTCCCCCCTTTCCCTCCCCCCCACGCTGAGATAGCGCGAAAAGGGGGCCCCGTTCCCACCCCACTCCAAGCAGTGCCAACGAAACCCGCGAAGGAGCGTGGAGTCGGGGCGCCGCCACATTTGCGGCTCATCACAAGACACAGGTAGGATCCACCGGGTCTCGCGGCCCACAGGCCCCGTCTGTCCCCTTGTCTTTGAGGGTGGCCCTTTTCTTTTGCTTTTGAGTAAATGTGTTGTCGGCACCGTCTGTAAAGTAAAACTGTGAAAGTGTTGCCGTGTGCTCGCGTAGTCGGTAGTAGATCTGCATTGTTGTGTTTCTTTTGTAACATCTGTTTTTGGTGCATAATTGTTGTAATTGTATATGCGTGCTCTCCGTGTGCCGCGGAATAAATGTGCATTTAATGTTGAACTGTTTTCCCGTTTTACTTAGTCTTTTCTTTAATTGAATCTCCATCTTACTTCACGTAAAGGGTTGGTAGTGGGCTTAATACGCCCGATAATCGGAACCGTCGAGGCCGACGATAACACCGCTCGGTTATCCCGATAGTACGGAACGGGTCGCTTAAGTGGCCCGTGTCTGGAGTCGACCTGCCGCGAGGTGCGATCGCCCGGTCTACCCTCCGCGTGGGGACTTGGGTTGGTCGAATTTGGCGAACAACCCTATCCCACGCGGGGGGCCGATTGGCACGATTGTGGTGAGGCCGAAAGGCCCACCCGTGACTAGATCCCGGCATTAGTCCGAGAGGGTCACGACAGAATTGTCCATCCGGTGGGTGACGTGCCGCGATTCGAGTTACGTGGCCGCTCGCACGCCGGCGGGCGCGAATTCGCAACAATATCTTGCAAAACTTCGTTTTGGCAAGATAAAAAGTTCATGGGTGAGTGTCAGGTGTCCCATTAAAGCGGCACGGCTTAGTACCTGGCTTGGTACCCAGCTTGGTACACAGTCATCACCGCCAGCAGTTATAAAATGGTAGTTATGGTTACATCTGTTCTTAACTACATAACACACCAGTACACAAACACCACACAACACAATTCCTGGTGATGGTGTGCAATCTCTGATTGATCTTTTTCTTGTTTTCTTTTTGTTGTGGATTATGCAGCTTCTCCCACTTGTCCGCCTCATTATTTTGTTTGTGGTGGAGGTCGATGCTTACCTTCATATTGGGTTTGTGATGGAGAGGTGGACTGCAATGACCGATCTGATGAAGATCCAGAAACCTGTGGTGAGTTCAAATACTGTTTTATATTCTAATATTGAGTTTAATTATCCCATATTTTTCGTTAAGCATATTGTTACGAATTTCACCGGTTCGACACCACGCACGACCGCTTCGGGCCCAACCGCAGTCGAGTGTCCGCCTAAAACCGGTATTCAGTCGGAGCTTCCGGACAACTCCGGAAACTTGCTTCGGATGCCTTAATGCACCATAAACTGCCAATATTCTGTCCACGTGGAACAAGGTTAATCGCCAAATCTCGATATACCTAATTATGCGTGCAGACAGAAGTACCGAGAATTTAAACCTCGACGGAACTTGTACGTAAACGAGCCGCTTAACGCGCTCGTTCCGTGTGCGATGCCAAGCGGTTTTAATCGCCAAGTTCCGTCGGACCAAATGACCACTTTTATTGGCTTTAACAGCTTGCTAATTTCCCGAACGTGCCGTGGAAGTCAATGGGAGGAAATGGACGCAACGAGCAGTTTTACATTCACACAACGGGGCATTTATTAAACAAGCAAGCAATCAATGGGGGAAGGGGACATGACACGAGCAAAGCCTACAGCCGATGACTATTCACTTATGTACAGGCATGCACTTAAATCATTTCTACTTATAAAGACAAGGCGCCACAGGACACTTTCATACAAAACCCAGAAAAGGAACGGGCCCGTGAGCCTTTATTCCAACTCGGAGCCTGGATGACCGAAGGCTCACAAGAGGCTGGGCAGGTTACCTGGCCGCCCCTTGTGACGGCTCGAAGGTCTTCAGGTCGGTGACCCCTGGTGACTCTGCTTGGCCCTTGTGTCCCATTGCGCCAGTCGCTTGAGCGGACGGGCGGCTTGAGCAGCTGGGCGAGCAGTTTGAGTGGCTGCTTGGTTCCCATCGGTGGTCCGGCTCTCTTCGGCGCCCTTTTGTCGGGCCCGGCCGGCGATGCTTTCGGAGGAGTGAACGGGTCCTTGGCTCTTTTAGAGTTGATGCTCTTTAATGACCCGTCCATTACCTCAGCGACGCTGCTCGACCGCCGTCAGGGTTGTTTTCCCAGACCTCCAAGCTCCGCCGCTGCCGCTGGCTCTTCTTACCCGGACTGCGACGACTCGCTGGACTCCACCGCAGCTGGCACTTTGGCTTCTCCTCCCGATTGGCAATGACTTCCGAAGCCCCTACTGGCACTGCTCGCCCGGCGACGACTTCTCTCCATAGCTCTGATAACTGCTCTCTCCAGGCGAGCTCCGCTCTTTATTGGTGGGGGCGAGCTGCCCCTTGAACTCTCACCCGAGGCCGGGCCCCACCCACTCTTCACCTCCGACCTCGAAAGCCTCGCTGGAAACCTCATGTCCGACGTCACGAGTTGGTTTCGGGGAAGCCGTCCTGTGATCCATATATATGCAAATCGGCTCGTGTTGTTTGTTCATGTTTGTTGGAGATGATGGTTGCGATGTTTGTTCACGTTGTAGGAGAAGATGGTTGGCGCGGAGATGGTGTTGTTCGTCGAGAAGATGGCGGTTGGTGTTGTTTGTTCGCGTTTATCGGAGATGATGGTTGCGATGTTTGTTCGCGTTGTCGGAGATGATGGTTGGCGCAGAGATGGCGTTGTTCATCGAGGAGATGGCGGTGTTGCGATGTTTTAAAATAAAAGATAGAGAAGAATGACTCCCTCAAAGATTCATAGCCCGGCACACGAACAATGGCCTTCACACATCGGTGGGGGGGATCCTAACCTGAAAGACATACAGAGAACAAGTATTTGATACACTGCCGATTTTGCAGGTTTTCCCACTTACAAAGCATGTAGAGGTCTGTAATTTTTTATCATGGGTACACTTCAACTGTGAAAGATGGAATCTGAAACAAAAATCCTGAAAATCACATTGTATGATTTTTAAATAATTAATTTGCATTTTATTGCATGAAATAAGTATTTGATCACCTACCAACCAGTAAGAATTCCGGCTCTCACAGACCTGTTAGTTTTGTCTTTAAGAAGCCCTCCCATTCTCCACTCATTACCTGTATTAACTGCACCTGTTTGAACTCGTTATCTGCATCAAAGACAGCTGTCCACACTCAATCAATCAGACTCCAACCTCTCCACAATGGGCAAGACCAGAGAGCTGTCTAAGGACATCAGGGACAAAATTGTAGACTTGCACAAGGCTGGGATGGGCTTCAGGACAATAGGCAATCAGCTTGGTGAGAAGCCAACTGTTGGCACAATTATTAGAAAATGGAAGAAGTTCAAGACAACAGTCAATCTCCCTCGGTCTGGGGCTCCATGCAAGATCTCACCTCGTGGAGCCTCAATGATCATGAGAAAGGTGAGGGATCAGCCTAAAACTACATGGCAGGACCTGGTCAATGACCTGAAGAGAGCTGGGACCACAGTATCAAAGAAAACCACAAGTAACACACTTCGCCGTCATGGATTAAAATCCTGCAGCGCACGCAAGGTCCCTCTGCTCAAACCAACACATGTCCAGGCTCGTCTGAAGTTTGCCAATGACCATCTGGATGATCCAGAGGAGGAATGGGAGAAGGTCATGTGGTCTGATGAGACCAAAATATAGCTTTTTGGTTTCAACTCCACTCGCCGTGTTTGGAGGAAGAAGAAGGATGAGTTCAACCCCAAGAACACCATCCCAACCGTGAAACATGGAGGTGGAAACATCATTCTTTGGGGATGCTTTTCTGCAAAGGGGACAGGATGACTGCACCGTATTGAGGGGAGGTTGGATGGAGCCATGTATCACGAGATCTTGGCCAACAACCTCCTTCCCTCAACAAGAGCATTGAAGATGGGGCGTGGCTGGGTCTTCCAGCATGACAACGACCCGAAACACACAGCCAGGGAAACTAAGGAGTGGCTCCGTAAGAAGCATCTCAAGGTCCTGGAGTGGCCTAGCCAGTCTCCAGACCTGAACCCAATAGAAAATCTTTGGAGGGAGCTGAAAGTCTGTGTTGCCCAGCGACAGCCCCCGAACTTGAAGGATCTGGAGAAGATCTGTATGGAGGAGTGGGCCAAAATCCCTGCTGCAGTCTGTGCAAACCTGGTTAAGAACAACAGGAAACATCTGATCTCTGTAATTGCAAACAAAGGTTTCTGTACCAAACATTAAGTTCTGTTTTTCTGATGTATCAAATACTTATTTCATGCAATAAAATGCAAATTAATTATTTAAAAATCATACAATGTGATTTTCAGGATTTTTGTTTTAGATTCCATCTTTCACAGCTGAAATGTACCTATGATAAAAATTACAGATCTCCACGTGCTTTGTAAGTGGGAAAACCTGCAAAATCGGCAGTGTATCAAATACTTGTTCTCCCCACTGTACTTATCGAAATAACTGATCTTTGGGGAACCTGAATGATGTTCTGTGAATTTCTACAACCGCTTTATCAATTCCACAACCGCATACATCTATTTTCTTTGGAAACGCTTCATCAATTGATGTGAAACATCACAAATGTGATCTCGTCGTGATGGGGAACACATGTTTTAAATTTCAACTTGATCGGACGCATGGTCTGGCAGCCAGAATTATTTAATTTTTTGTTCTGGTTCTTGTTCCTTTTTTTCAAATAAGGCTCACTTGGCTGTGCTTGGATGGGTTGAGGGTGGAGGAACAGCGTCGAAAATGTGAATCCTATCCAGGTTCCTCCTGATGACTTCATCTTTGCTTTTTGCTTCAATGTTTTTGATGTGGAACAATGAGCCATTTCTCTACAGGAGGAAATACTGTTGTGGGGCTGAGTTTCGGCAGCGAGCACGACTGCGAGATGGCTCAGTAGAGTCGGCTCCACCGAACACCCGGAATTTATAGGTCGTCACCTCGGATAACTCCGGAGCCGACGGGTCCCTTATTGGACGGAAGATCGCCAATAGGTCGACCGTGGTGGATAGGGTCGATCGCCAATTTCAATTTACCTAAATACCTGTGTCGTCCAAACTACCGGGGAAATTCACCCTCGGCGGAGCTCGAGCGGAACGAGCCGTTAGCGTGCTCGAACCGTGCGTAACCTGAGCGGATGGTTACCGAGGTTACAATTTGCCGCTTCCCAATTTCCCAACACGCACCGTGCGAAACCAATGAAAGAAACACAGAAACGAGCTGAAACATTTAACAGGGGATTTATTTATCATGGGGGGAAGGGAACACACAAGAGCAGAGTTAAACCAACTAACTGTAAGAAATGCAGTCAATGTACAAGCAAACACAGGCACTTAACAGTTTCTACTTGCAGACGGGGCCCAAGGACACACACATGCACACACAAATACCCCAAAAGAAGATGGACCTCGAGGTCTTTATTGAAGGTTCCGAGCTCGAGGGAAGATGAGCTGGAAACCAGAGCTATCTTGGACCTTCCTGCCTCGTGCAGCCCTTGACGATCCGGCTCGGCGGGACTTGAACCCGCAGCTCGATGCCGCCGCAAGCACCGGGTACGGAGGGCAGCGTTGGGCTCCAGCACGCTCCTTCGGCAAGCGACGAGACCAGAAGCCAGCGACGAGATGAGACCAGAAGCCAGCGACGAGAAGAGACCAGAAGCCAGCGACGAGACGAGACGAGACGCCAGCGACGAGACGAGACCAGAAGCCAGCGACGAGACGAGACCAGAAGCCAGCGACGAGACGAGATCAGAAGCCAGCGGCGAGACGAGACCAGAAGCCAGCGACGAGACGAGACCAGAAGCCAGCGACGAGACGAGACCAGAAGCCAGCGACCAGACGAGACCAGAAGTCAGCGACCAGACGAGACCTGAAGTCAGCGACCAGACGGGACCAGAAGCCAGCAACCAGACGAGACCAGAAGCCAGCGACCAGACGAGACCAGATGCCAGCAACCAGACGAGACGAGAAGCCAGCGACCAGACGAGACCAGATGCCAGCAACCAGACGAGACGAGAAGCCAGCGACAAGACGAGACCAGAAGCCAGCGACGAGACGAGACCAGAAGCCAGCGACGAGACGGGACCAGAAGCCAGCGACGAGACCAGAAGCCAGGGACTCGACGAGACCAAAAGCCAGCGAGCATACGAGACTAGAAACCAGCGACGAGTCGAGACCAGAAGCCAGCGACGAGACGAGACCAGAAGCCAGCGACCAGACGAGACCAGAAGCCAGAGACGAGACGAGACCAGAAGCCAGCGACCAGACAAGACCAGAAGCCAGATGACCATGCCGTCCCGTCTATTGCTTCCCTCTTTTTCGTCGGGGGCGGGGGGGGGGCGTGTCTCACT
>NC_140979.1:1090384-1107884 GCF_056783735.1 Eptatretus burgeri
CGTCCACATTGTTATGTAACTCCTTGCAGTCCCGCTTCAGTTGTTCCTCCGATTCATCTCCGTTAATTCTCTCCGGGGTTTCCTCTCCACATTCATGTAACAACACAACTCCGGAAGAGAACAAATACATCTTTTACTGCGTTTTCTTTCACAACCCACGTGGCAGGTCGAGTTGATGACACGATGTTGGTGGAACGTCCGCCAGGCTGAACATCCCACCGATAGGTCGTATCTGGATTCGGACCTGAACCAAAACCGAATCAGCTTGTTCTTGTCACCGAACCAACTCATCCGTCTCGTTTCGTCATAACTAGTCCACAATGTTTTGAGATGCGATAGTTATCGAACCTCCAACAACCCTGAGTCTTATCATGTCGCAACTTCAGGTTCTGTCATTATTTATTTCCAACTCACGAAAACCGTCCAGTGGTTTGTCTGGCATTGCATTGTCTAGCGGCCCCTTGCATTGTGCATTATCTTTCGTTGCATTGTCTGGTGGCCCCGCCCCCATCAGGCTGATTGCATTGTCTGGTGGCCCTGCCCCTATCAGGCTGATTGCATTGTCTGGTGGCCCCGCCCCCATCAGTCTGATTGCATTGTCTGGCGGCCCCGCCCCCATCAGGCTGATTGACAGTCGTAGAATCTCCCACCCCTCTGATCCCTTCCTTTCAAAGGATTGCAGTTTCGTGTACATTTCGTGGAATCCTTTCAATCTATTAATATTTCGAGTTCAGTTCAGATTTTGAGTTCAGCTGTCAGAAAAGAATAAGAAGAATGACAAACGGGCACTGATGGGTCTCATTGTTCTTGTTCAGCGATGATGTCCCAATGTCTAATGAGTGTGATCGGATGAGGGATTCTCCACACGTGACTGGTCGCTAATTGATCGGTTTTTAGTTCTATCGGTGGATTATTTTGAGGACTTATGGTGTGTTGAGCCAATGGAGTGTCCGGGCCATCCCTACTTTAGAAGTTTACCGATTTCTTGATATTCATCACAAGTTCAGGTCCAGCCTTGTCGACCATTGCAGTTGGAAAAGGGCTAAACGTCACATTGAGTGCGTGCTTCGTGATGCGGCACCACCGCGTGACCAGGACAGCCGTTCACAGTGACGTCACATTCCCATGGATATCAAATTTTCACAAATATCGATGAAGACTCGCGGATGAAGAAAATGTCGAAAGCTGTCACTAAACTTTTTAACGTTGATCATAAAAAGAAAATCATAAATATTAATATAAGGAGAAAAATATTATTATTAATGACGCAGTGAAGTGATTCGGGTTATGAAACAGACATCTGTGTGTTGTTCGTGGATCCGAGGAGAAGAATTCCTTCCGTTCCTCCACGTTTCGACCAATTAAAACGACGCATCGCTTTTCTTCCTTGGTCATTTCCATCCCTCAGAGGTTATCCCCACCCCCCACTACTTTGACCAATCGAAGCTCGTTCTGATCCAGAGCTTGTCAGAATGCAGCACGAGGTGCATCGCCGAACGTGATTGGTGCAGTCCTGTTTGCTGGAAACCTCGTGCATAACTCCGCCCACACAACACACGTGGTGTCCTTTGACCAATCAGGAGCAGTGCAGTTACCGTATCGTTTCCTTCAGCTCGATTGGTCTTCTCCCACTCGTGGAGTTGTCGGGATTTTTTTTTCTTGTTGAATCTGTGAGGAGATTATTTTTTTCTTTCTTGTTGAATCTGTGAGGAGATTATTTTTTCTTTCTTGTTGAATCTGTGAGGAGATTATTTTTTCTTTCTTGTTGAATCTCAGGTTTCGTGTTTTTATCGAGCATCTTCACCCTTGTTCTCTTGAGTGGTTCTCTGGCCTCATTGTCTCCTTCCAGCACAAGGGATGTTTTCCCCAATAATGTGGTTGGGATATTTCTCCTTTACAATCCACCTGGTTTTCGTTTTGAGTTTCCGTGAGTTCCGTCATTCCATGTGCTGTTAGGGTGAGATCTCGTCGTGATGGGGAACACATCTATCTTTCATTCCAGCAATCTGTGTGTGTGTGTCTGTCTGTTTGTCTGCGACCGCCGTTTCTCGACGACCGCCGGACCGATCTCATTGAAACTTGCCAGGAATATTGCCGGGGACCCCCGGATGTGCCTTTCGAGGTTTGATGTCGATCGGATGAACGGTTCCCAAGTTACGGCCATTTATCTGTCGACCAATGACAAGACACGGTGCTATGACATCACGAATGACGTCACTAATGTTAATTTTTTTATATTTATTTTTTATTATTTTTTTTTTTTTGCACGATTGACGGTCCGATCTGATTGAAACTTGCCAGGAATATTGCTGGGGACCCGCTGATGTGCCTTTTCAAGGTTTGATATTAATCGGACAAGCGGTTCCCAAGTTACGGCCATTTATCTGTCGACCAATATCTGCGAGAGAGGGGAATGGGAGAGGGGGGGATTAGAGTGGGGACGAGAGAGAGGGGCGAGAAAGGAGGGGAGAGAGGAAGGGTGAGACTAGGGGGGATAGAGAGGGGGCAAGAGAGGAGGAGAGAGAGGGGGCAAGAGGGGGGTGAGAGAGAGGGGGGCAAGAGAGGGGGGATGAGAGTGGGGGGCGAGAGAGGGCTGCACCTGCTGGCACGCACCTACGGGCACGCCCCTATGGGCCCGTACAAGTGTTTTAAATTTCAACTTGATCGGACGCTTGGTCTGACAGCCAGAATTATTTTTAAAAAATTTATTATAATTTTTTTTTTTAATAAGGCTCACTTGGCTGTGTTTGGTTGGGTTGAGGGTAAAGGAGCAGAATCTGAAATGTGAATCCTATCCAGGTTCCTCCTGATGACTTCATCTTTACTTTTTGCTGAAATGTTTTTGATATGGAGCAGCTCGCCATTTCTCTTCAGGAGGAAATACGTCAACGAATCAAGTAGTGGGCACGAAATGGGTTGCCAGTTTGTGAAGAGCAAGGCAAGGTTCCAGACTGGATATAAAACACACAAGATGTCCATTGGAATGTTCTAACTTGCTATTTCTGTTGAGGTTCAAAGTGTAATCTCAGAAATAAAAGTTGTCATCTGTCTGTATGTTCACCTTTTTTTGCAAAGACCGCTGGGCTGGCAACCACCACATTTTGCACACAGACCAAGTCTGATCCAGGGTTTGTCCTCAGTGTATTTTCATTCACCACCACAACCTTTAAAGACCCTTAATAATCCAAAAATACCGAAGACCCCGTACACCCTTTAAGACCATCAAGAGCCTGAAGAGCCTTAAATACCTGAAAATCAATAAGACCCTTTCAGACCTCGAAGATCATTTAAGGCCTTGATGACCCCAAAGACTCCGAAAGACCTCGAAGACTCTTCGGACCCATGAGACCCTTACGACTCGGTCCATGCGTGAAGCCATCTGTGAAGCCTTGTGACTCTTCGTGTATTAATTGCATCAGTTGCACCCTGACCACACGTACATCTAGTATTTGCGTGCTATCGCAATGTATGCCTGTTGTTGATTTAATGGTTAGATTGATGGGTTTGGGACCCTGGAGTCCTGAGTTAAAATCCTGCTTTACTGTTCAATTAATACTAGCTGGGGTTGACTCAGCCTGCCATCCTTCTGAGGTCAGCAACCTGAGTACCAGCTTGTTGGGATGATTGAGCTGTTGAAGTATCCTATGTTGAAGTGGTGACCCGTCCAGGACCAGGAGACTTATTTGGCAGCACTGATTCTCTCTGCAGAGTATGATAGCAATGGATTTGACTGGATTGCAATTACTGCAATGAAGGACTGTACCGATTTGGTCTTCCATTTTAATTCATTTATTTTAATGTCATTACATATTAAATCGAGTAATAATATAAACTACATGGGTCAGTGTCATGTGTCCCATCAAAGTGGCACGGCTTGGTACCTGACTTGGTACCCGGCTTGGTACCCGGTCATCATTGCCAGCAGTTATAAAATGGTAGTTCTGATTACATCTCTCATTAACTACGTAACACACCAGTGCACAAACACCACACAACACAATTCCTGGGGAGGGTGTGCAATCTCTGATTGATCCTTTTCTTGTTTCCTTTTTGTGGTGGATTATGCAGCTTCTCAATCCTGTATGGTTTTGGAATTTGCTTGTGGTGGAGGTAAGTGCTTACCTAAAAGTTGGGTTTGTGATGGAGAGGTGGACTGCCCTGATGAAGATCGTTCTGATGAAGATCCAGCAACCTGTAGTGAGTTCAAGTACTGTTTTATATCGCAATATGGAGTTTAATTATCTCATATTTTTCGTTAATCATATCAACATGACCTCTTTGTGGGTGCTATGACTATTTTTGAGCTCATCGGCCTGGTATTTAGGTCATCTCTTTACGAGATGACCGAATAAAACCAGTCTCGATGTCCGTACGTACGTACGTCCGCATTTTTTTCTTCCGATTTTCTTGACATTTGGTATGTGGGTAGATGTCGATGATGCACGACGCACGACGAATACAAGATAATGCACGATGGTATGACCTTTGACCCGATTGAAGGTCAACATCAAGGTCACTCCAAAGTTACGAAATCGTCCATTTTCAAAATCTATCTCCTCCGCCGTTTATTATCCGATCTTCTAAATTCCTTCGGATTCTGATAATATGGAACAATATCTAAATTTGGTCTGGCCGGTTTTTTGAAATTCGTCCTAGTTATCGAGTCACGTGTCTTCAAAGTTGGAAAAATCGTCGATGTGATACGGTCAAAAAAAAATTCATCCGATCTTAATGAAACTTGGTATGTAGGTCGGGGTCGATGAGTGATGCAAGACGGTTTGACTTTTGACACGATTGAACGTCAAGGTCAAGGTCAAGGCCACTCCAAAGTTGCGAAATCGTCCATTTTCAAAATCTATCTCCTCCGCCGTTTGTGATCCGATCTTCGAAATTTCTTCGGATTCTGATAATATGGAACAATATCTAAATTTTTACTCCCGGGCTTTCGTCTGTACGTTGAACCAAAAGACAAGACGACATCGAAGCCATTCTAAGCCGATCAGAGATCCACATCTACAGAGCTTCAGAGATGACCGTCACCCCCAACTGGGGGTAATTTTTTGTTGTGTTTTTTCCCTTCATTACAAAAACAAAACAGACCTGTGGTCTTCCTTCAATAGTGGTGATGGCGATGCCTTACAATGCTTTTGTTTCAGACAATAGGACCTGCCTTCCTACGGAGTTGGCATGTGGTGGTCCGGTGACAAGTCAATGTGTACCAAAGGCTTGGCTGTGTGATCGGGAGAAGGATTGCCACAACGGAGCCGATGAGATTGATTGTGGTAAAGATGCTGTGCATTCATTGGTTGAGGTTATTTCATAAGCTGATTACCGGTGCACGTTTACCATGGACTGTGAGGAGGTTTTGGAAACGTTTATTGGGGGGGGGTGAGTGGGTTATGCATGCCATCAGTCCTTTGCCAGGTCGAAGTTTGGGTTTGGGATTTTTATTTTTGTATACGTTGTCGAGGCTTGTGTGAGAGCGAACACACAACGCACAGCAAGGGGGCAAGAGACGAGGGGTGGGAGTGGGAAGGACAAAACAGTGGGGAACAGAGACATGAGGAGATCTGTGGAAGGGAGAGGGATGGGGTGGGGAACATGGGGAATACAAGATGGACATTACAGGGACTTTCAGGAAGGAAAGCAGGGAATTTGAAGGAGGTGGGTTTGGGTGGCTTATCGGGGGAAGAAAAGATTGAGGATTTGGATGGGGACGATAAGATGTGGTGGTGAACAGCTGTTTTGAAGGCCTGGAGGGAAGAGTGGGATTGAATAGAGTGAGGGAGTTTATTCCAAAGCCAGGAAAAAAAAAACGAATGAAAGAGTGAAGGTGAGCAGTGATTCGTGATTTTGGTAGTTTTACCAGAAGGGGGTTGTTCGCGAACCTTGAGCGCCCTGCGGAATGTGGTGGGGACAAATCGCAGAGAGAGCAGGGGGGGCTAGGCTGGAGAGGAGACGGTAGAAGACAGAAAGACCACCGACGAGCCTGCGATGAGAGAGTGAGAGGCCCAAAGCCTCATTGCGGGAGATGCCAATGATCCGAAATGCCTTGGTTTCCACAGCGTGAAGCCGAGAAAGGTGGGAGGCAGGAGCACCAGTCCAGAGGGGAGAGCAGTACTCCATCAGGCTGCGGCCGAAAGCTTTGTAAGTGGTCTGGAGCTCAGGTGAGCCGAGAAAGGACTTTGCACGATGGAGGATTCCCAGTCGTCGACTGGCTTTGGAGGCCAGGTTTGAAATGTGGCTTTCCCAGGAAAGGTCATGGCAGATAGTGAGACCCAGAAGCTTGAAAGAAAGGACTTCTTCCAGAGGATTGTTGAGAAAGTGGATGGGGGAGGGGGGTTCTAATCGGTCCTTTCGGAGAGACATTGTGAAAGTGTGAGATTTGTCCGGATTGAAAGACATGTTCCACGTGTTGGACCAGTTTGTGATTTCACCCAGATCTGCATTGACCGAAGAAGCTGCCGCTTGCCGGTCTGAGGGATGACCGTCGGTATGGCAGAGGGTGGAGTCATCAGCAAAGAGATATAGAGGATTTTCCAGAGAGTCGGAGAGATCATTGATGAAAACCAGAAAAAGAACAGGGCCCAGAACGCTACCTTGAGGAACTCCTGCCTGGACAGGAAGAGGGGATGACAGAACTCCATTTGGGGCCACACGTTGACTTCAACAGGAGAGGAAGTCCGCGAGCCATGAGTGATGTCCTTGAATACCATAAGAAGAGAGTTTGGTGATCAGGGCAGGGTGCCATCTGGACCGTGTCAAAAGCACGTGATATTGTTGTGGGCCGGGGTTCGGTGGCGAGCACGACCGCTAGATGGAGCAGTACAGTCAGCTCCACCAAACCCCTGGAATCTAGATCGTCACCCTTGGACAACTCCGAAGGTACGGGTCCCTTACGGGACCGTGAATCTTCAATAAATCAACCGCGTGGGCACAGGGTTATTTGCGAAACTTCAAAATTCCTCGAGGCACACGTGGCGAACGACCGAGTATTCGCACCCTCGACGGAGCTCGAACGGGACGAGCCGTAACCGTGCTCGAGCCGTGCGTAACCCGAACAGATGGTTGCGGAGGTCCCGTCGGTCCAAATGCACCACGACAGCAGCAACAGCCTTCTTAATCACCTACCACGCACCGTGCCAAGCCAATGAAGGAAAGGACAAAGACGAGCTGAAACATTCAACAAAAGGAATATTTATTTGCAATAGGGACACATAAAGGGTAGAGTTAAACTGACTAAAAGAGAAATGGAAATTTATACACAAGCATTTATACAGTTCTACTTGAACAAGACAAGCCCGCACACAGACACGTACCCAAAGAAAAGAGATGGACCTCAAGGGTCTTTATTATTCCTTCATCTCGGAGGGAAGTCGAGCTGAGGAACGAGAACGTGGCTTGCTCCCTGGTCGCGAGCACGCGGCTGGACGTCCACCCCTTCCCGGAGCTCCGGTCGCCAGAAGATGGACCAGGGCAGCCAGACACAGACCAGCGCCAGCGACGAAATGAGGCCAGACCAGCATCGAGCAGACCAGACCAGTGCCAGTGAGATGCGACCAGACCGGCATCGAACAAGATGCGACAGGCCGGCGTCGAGCAGACCAGAGAACCAAAACAGCGCTCGAGCGGACAGAGAACCAAAACCAGCGCTTGAGCAGACAGAGAACCAAAACCAGTCCAGCGTCGGCGACGAGACGAGAGCAGACGGGGCGCGATTATTCCTCCTCACACTCGTCCCGACAACCACACTGACAACCATACGTGGTCAGAAGAACCGATTGGAGCAGAGGAAGAGCAGCAGATATTTTCAGGGAAATTTGTCAAAATCAGATCCAGAAGAGATGGAGTACCATTGGTTAAGATCCGGATTCGGAAGTTGACCGATTGAGTCAGTCCCAATGAGTCGCAGAAAGCTTTTGCTGAAGTGCCATGACAGGTGAGAGAGGTACCCACACCCAGCCAACTGGCATGATGACAATTGAAGTCGCCACATATGAGGAAGAGAGAGTTTGGATGAGAAGATAAAAGTTGGTCCATGTTTTCGGATAGTGAGGTGTAGGTGGAGTCATCACTGTTTGATGGACGGTACAGAACACATATAAGCATGAGGTGGGAGTGGAGGGGAAGCCGTAGCCAGAGGTATTCCTGGGGGTGTGGGGGAGTGGGTGCAGTGCATGGAGAGTGAGGAATAGAGTCTTTGATGAAGAGAGCAATTCCTCCACTAGGACGAGGCTCAGGTCTGTCAAATCGGAGGAGGGAGTAACCAGGGAGAGATACTTAGGAGTCAGACACGTCTTGTGGGAGGAAAGTTTCTGTTAGGCAGATTATGTCTGGTTTGCCAGTGGCAACCTGTATGTAAAGATCTGAAAGGTTTGAGCGAAGGCCCCGGATATTTGAGGTCCACACTGTTAATGAAGAGGGAGGGAAAGAGGCTTTGGGTGCAGGGGGTGGGAGGGGAGGGGGAGGATTGGGCAAGGGATGGGGGGGAGGTAAGGAGGGTTGTTTAAGGAGTGTAGGGGATTGCAGAATGGCTAGGGGAGGTGCCGGATGAGGAGGAGAAAAGGCTCTGTGGTGCTGAGGGAGAGGGGGGACAAGTGAGGGGGAAGAAGGCAGTTGAGGATTTGAGGAGGTGGAGTGAAGAGATGGAGGTGAGAGGGCAGTGGAAGGAGGCAGCTTTGTGGATGAGAGGGGGCAACTTTGAGGAGGATGTGTGAGGGGATGAATGGTGGAGAAAGGTGAGGGGGGAGTTTTTGAAAGAGGTGAGAGGGAGGCTTGGAGGGAGAAGAGTGTGATGGTTGCTTTGAGAGTGAGGGGTGAGTTGGCACTAAAATTGGAAAAAAAGAATGCTTGATGGATGCAATAAAGGCAAATTCAAAGAATGGAGAAAAGAAACGCTGAAACAGTTGGATTTTTTAGTCAAGGTATGAAGGAGAGGTCGAATTGAAAGCAGTCTGTTGAAATAGAAGAGTAATGCATTATGATACAGAAAAGAGTACCACATGTGTGAAAGAGGAAGATGAAGCATTATAAGAAATCGTTTTTATTGTTATTATTATGATTATTATTATTATTGTTTGAGAGAGTTTTCATCAGATTAGGTCATGGAAGTGTTGCACAAAAAATAGTGAGGTGAATGGTGAAATTGGATCGGTAAACGCAGGGGGTCTAAACAGATCACGTGGTTATGGGAGAAGCACTTGGCTCTGGGAGGTGTGTAGTCAAAGTGAAATTATTTATTTTAAATAAGGATTGCGTAACATTCAGAAAAGGGAAGGTTGAAGTAAAATCGTGGAAGTGTATGGTGAATTTGGAACTGTAAACACAGTGTGAAGCTGCTGGGTCGATGAAAAATACCAGGAAGAGAGAGAGAGAGAGAGAGAGAGAGAGAGAGAGAGAGAGAGAGAGAGAGAGAGAGAGAGAGAGAGAGAGAGAGAGATAGAGATAGAGAGAGAGAGAGAGAGAGAGAGAGAGAGAGAGAGAGAGAGAGAGAGAGAGAGAGAGAGAGAGAGAGAGAGAGAGAGAGAGAGAGAGAGAGAGAGAGAGAGAGACACATGTGGTTACAGGAGGTGTCGAGATCAAAAGCATACAAGGAAGATTATTTTTTGATGTATTTTTGAAGAACAGGTAAGATTCGGGAATGGAGGGTTGGAGGAAGAACTCGTGAAAGTAATGGTGAGAGAGGGCCAGCTCAGTAGAATAAAGATGGTGTGCCGGCAGAAGGAAGAAAAAGAAGAAGAGGAAGCAGAAAAGAAGAAGAAGAAAGATCGAGACTCATAAGTGTGCAAGGAGAAAGGTTGTTTTTTTTGGGGGGGGGGGATTTAAGACAAGAAATAGTGTTTAGTTGGGAAGGATGGGGGACGTTGGGAAAGTGGGGACATTGGGGTTCGGGGACATTTAAATGCTCTCTTGTGGTTTTATGTAGAACACCGCGGTCACAAAGAAAACGATGCTCTTTGGATGTTTTATCATGATGGGAATACCCTGCTATGCTGCCATTCATCCCCAAATACTGTCTTCTCTCCGGCTCACCTCACAGTTCCTTCACGTGCTCTTGCACTGCCTCCATTCATGCCCCACCCCGCCACGATTCCTCTTTCCTTCACGCTGCCTCCCCCACCTCACGCTGCCCCTCCCCTTCGGGCTGCCCCTCCCCTTCACGCTGCCTACCACCCCCCGCGCCCACTTTCATGCTGCCTTCCCCTCCCCTCAGGCCACCTTCCTTTCCCTCTCTCGCTGGCTTCCCTTCCCTCCCCTCTTTCTGTCTACACTTCCCTTCCCTCTCTTCCTTCCTTTCCCTCCCCTCTCACTGCATTACCTCTCCTCCTCTCTTTCTGTCCACACTTCCCTTCCCTCTCAGCCTTCCCTTCCCTCCCCTCTCACTGCATTCCCTTTCCTCCTCTCACACTGCCTTCTTTTCTCCTCATCCTATCCTCCTCCCAAGCTCCCTCCACCACCACACAACTCTCTGGGGGTCGAGGAGAGGAACAGGGGTCAAAGAATTTGCGAATTGGACAAATGAAAGTTGTTTGTTTTGATCAGTCAGAGCAACCGCTCAGATCAATTCCACAATTCCTCTCAGGTTAACAAGAGATTGTTGAGCTTATCGTATGTGTGGAAATTAAATAAAGGCACAAATACTGGTGCATTTTTTTCCATGATTGATGGAAAACATCCTCTGTCCACCCTCCCCCCACCCCCCCCACCCACTCCTACGGACGTCTCTGGGCGGTGTATGGGCGTTGTTTCGTGTAACCCGTTTGAACATGATGTTTTAATGTTCCCAATTTCACTCAATCCTGTACTAATGTTGGCATTCGGGGATCATTCCCACCCCCCCTCCATACCCCCGCTTTCCCTCAAGTCCCCCCATCAAACGCATGTCCATAACACCCCCTTCCCCTCCCCACTACTCCCTCTCTCTGTTTCATGAGACTCCTGGAGTGTATAGTGATGTGTGGTGAGGCCTCGCTCTCCTCCACCCCTTCCAAGCTTTCCCCCATAATGGAGACCATGAATTGTGTTTAGTTCATTGTCATGATCTCATATTTATTCCAACATGTGCATCGACAGGTGAAGGTGAGCTTGCACCTGCACCACCTAGTGATATTCCCAGGAAAACTCCCGGCATGACATCGACAATGAAAGGTGTCATGTTTACTTTTCCTCGGTTTGAAAGCTCGAATGAAGTTTGTAAAATGTCTCACAGGAGCTTTTAATCCTTTTACAATTTGATCCAAGAATTGAACATGTAACCTGGCTCCACAGGTGAGACTACTCTTGCACCTGGCACCACAGGTGAGACGACTCTTGCACCTGGCACCACAGGTGAGACGACTCTTGCACCTGGCACCACAGGTGAGACGACTCTTGCACCTGGCACCACAGGTGAGACGACTCTTGCACCTGGCACCACAGGTGAGATGACTTTTGCACCTGTGCGGAAAGTCGTACCTGCAACACCCAAGCCACCACGTATCACCATCCTCCCAAATCCCCACACAGGTTTGTAGGTTTGAGTTGGGAGAACAGGATGTTCATGGATTGTATTGACGTTTGATTTGCTTGTCCACACCATGTCGTTCAAACTCAATGACTGGACGTTTGACGACTTTGGTTTTCATCATGTTTGGAGTTTGCATTATAATATTATTATTTATTTATTTATTCGAGCTTCCACCCATTATCCAACCTGCAGCATTTGCTGATGTGAATCGACTACTTCCCGTCTTCACAGGTAATTGCCATTTTTAATGAGTTTGATTGGTTGGTTGTCTTGTTCTTTAGACAAATTTTTTAATTTCCCATCGGTGCTGCCCACCTTTCCCAACTAATTATACTTTAAGCCTATGGTCTGCCTGCTTGTCAAAGCTTCAAGAATAACATTGCATGAAACGAGCCATCCTTTACTCCCAGAAATCATTCCGTTCTTACTTTTCAGCTGAACCTGCTCTTCAAGGAAAGGGAAACAACTCTTCTCCAGCAGCAGCTGCTGTAATTGTCCCACTACGTAAGTATATTTTGTTCCATCCTTGGCTCGGACAATCTCCATTGATTTGTCAATGTGCTTCCATTCAAGTGATCAATGACATTTCACAGCTGATCTGAACAAACTGCTCCCCCAGTGCTTGTTCTGGCTTGTGCTGCTGGGTTCTACATTTTCCGCAACCGGCGGCTCCTGGAAGTCAAAACTTCACGGTTTGAGGACCCTGAATACAAGGAGACTCCAGATGGTGAAGAGTTTAAAATGGACCGTTCATTTACAGGACAGGTGACCACACGTACCTTGATGTAAGAAACGTTCTTTATTAATAAGGTTTATCAATACCTGTCAGGTCACTTTTCTGAACATTTTGTTTTATTTTCAGATGCCCGGAGTGAATGAAGAACAACACTGACGATGCTGCACGCTTGACCAAGTCGGACATTGTGGTGTTTCTCTTTTGGCCTTTCGGCTGTGAAATGTCACCGTCGACTCCCTGACCCTGGTTGTGAATTCTACTTGAATGTGAAACTACATCATTTTTTATTTATTTATTTATTTTCGTGCCATTGAAATGTTCCGTAATTTCTCCCGTGTTACTTGTTTCACTAAACTCTGTAGAGTGGCCCGACAGGGTCCTCCAATATTTGTACGAGTGACTTAATAATAGATATATATTTTTTCCTGTTCATCTTGGCTTTATTACCTGTTACTGAACAACATCTCGAGCTCAGAGCACCTGTCAAGCCATGCTAATAAACCCCGGCCAAAGTGTGTACAGAGTTGTAATTTCTCATTTTTGGAGTTAATTTACATCCACATGGAAATTGTATTGATGTTTGCACTACTGCTGCCAAATGTGATTGTCTTGACTCTGATTGTATCCAAATTACTTTGAACATGCGAAGGAAACATTTGAGTGAAACTATTTGTTCAATCTTGTCAGTGTAATCCTGCTATGTTTCTTGGGATGCTCCCCTTGTAGTGCGTTTCTGTGTGTTTGCTCTCCTACGATCCTCCACGGTGGATACAACAATAAAATAAATTATGGCTGGGATACAACTTCACCGATGACGTCATCGTCACTCTCACACACCCCACGGGGAGTTGATGACATGTGCCAAGTTGATGACATCGCCGACTGGAAATCCTCCGTCATGCAAAGTATTTCCTTGACACACCTGAGCTCCTGACCACACATAAAGCTTTCATCCGCATCCGCAGCCAATTCCCATTGTAATCATTGTAATCTGAACTCCCTTATTCCAAACCTGACATTCCCTCGTAATATGAACTCCTTTATTCCAAACATGACATTCCCTCGTTGAAATCTGAACTCCCTTATTCCAAAGTTGACATTCCCTCTTTCTATTTTAAACATCCTTCTTCTAAACCTGGCATTCCCTCGTAATCTGAACTCCCTTATTCCAAACCTGACATTCCCTCGAAATCTGAACTCCCTTATTCCAAACCTGACATTCCCTCGAAATCTGAACTCCCTTATTCCAAACCTGACATTCCCTCGTAATTTGAACTCCCTTATTCCAAACCTGACATTCCTTCATTGTAATTTGAACTCCCTTATTCCAAACCTGACATTCCCTCATCTGAATTCCCTTGTTCCAAACCTGAAATTCCTTCATTGCAATCTGAACTCCCTTATTCCAAACCTGACATTCCCTCGTTGTAATCTGAACTACTTTTTTCCAAACTTGACATTCCCTCTTTCTATTTTAAACACCCTTCTTCTAAACCTGACACTCCTTCATTGTAATCTGAACTCCCTTATTCCAAACCTGACACTCCTTCATTGTAATCTGAACTCCCTTGTCCCAAACCTGACATTCCCTCATAATCTGAACTCCCTTATTCCAAACCTGACATTCCCTCATTGTAATCTGAACTCCCTTATTCCAAACCTGACATTCCCTCGTAATCTGTACTCCCTGTTCCCATTCAAGTGCTGCCTTTGTCGGGATCAGGAAGTTCCGTCTCAGGTGCAGCCGATGTATCTCTTCCATGAGCCTGATCCTCTCAGTCTCTTTGAGCTTGACCACAAGTTTTGTGGCTTCGCTGAAGATCATGACGTCGGTATCACGTTTGATTCCAACCAGCTCGTCCACATTGTTTTGTAACTCCTTGCAGTCCCGCTTCAGTTTGTTCCTCCGATTCATCTCCATTAATTCTCTCCAGGGTTTCCTCTCCACATTCATGAAACAACACAACTCTGGAAGAGAACAAACACATCTTTTACTGCGTTTTCTTTCACAACTCACGTGGCAGGTCGAGTTGATGACACGATGTTGGTGGAACGTTGCATTGTATTGTCTTGCGTTACATTGTCTGGCGGCCACACCCCATCAGGGTGATTGCATTGTCTAGCGGCCCATTGCATTGTGTAGCGGCCACGCCCCACAGGCTGATTGCATTGTCTGGCGTTGCATTGTCTGGTGCCTGGTGGTCCATTGCATTGTCGAGCGACCCCGCCCCCATCAGGCTGATTGCATTGTCTGGCGTTGCATTGTCTGGCGGCCCATTGCATTGTCTGGCGGCCCATTGCATTGTCTGGCGACCCCGCCTCCATCAGGCTGATTGCATTGTCTGGCTGCGAATTGCATTGTGTGGCGGCCCCGCCCCCATCAGGCTGATTGACAGTCATAGAATCTCCCACCCCTCTGATCCCTTCCTTTACAAAGGAATGCAATTTTGTGGAATCCTTTCAATATTAATATTTCGATCAGTTTACAATTCCCCACGATAAAATACACCAGGTTTGTGTTTAAACCGAGTTTGTAGCTTAAATCAATTTTGAGTTCAGCTGTCAGAAAAGAATAAGAACCAGAGTTGGTGTCAAAGCCACTCAATGCTCGCCTGTTTATACTGTTGTGAATTCGCGCCCGCCGGCGTGCGGATGGCCAAGTCACTCGAATCGCGACCGCGTCGCCCACCGGACGGACAATTCAGTCGTGACCCTCTCGGAACAACGCCGGGAGCTAGTCACGGGTGGGGGTTTAACCCCACCACGACCGTGCCAATTGCCCACCCGCGCAGGATAGGCTTGCTCGCCAAATTCGATCTACCTAAGTACCTGTGCGGATGGTCGACCGGGCGATCGTACCACGCCACAGGCCGACTCCGGACACGATCCGCTAAAGCGGTCCGTTACGTGCTCCAGTGATAACCGAGCGGTGTTATCGTCGGCCTCGACGGTTCCGATTAATTACCGGGCGTATTAAGCCCACGACGAACCCTTTACGTGAAGCAGGATGGAGGGTCAATGAAAGAGGAAAAGAGACGAAGCAGAGCGGGCACAGTTCAACAAGCAAGCATTTTATTCACACGCACACACAGACAAGCACGTAAAGCACGTATTTACAGCAATACACAATCAAAATGCACATATAGTAACCTAACAATAAAAGCAACGATGCAGAGCTACACCCAAATACGCGTACACACGGCAACACTTAAACAGTTCTACTTTAGCCAGACTGGCGCCACCCACGGACATTCACACCAAAACCCCAAAGAAAAGAAAGAAAGAAAGTCGCGACTTCCCTTTTGTCTCTGGTGAGTCCCTCTCCCGCGACCGTCAGCGTGGTCGCGCCTGGCCCCGACCTCTCTCGCGGCTGGTGAACCCTCTCCGGAACTCCCCGTCCGGACGCACAGGTCCACCTCGCAACGGGCGCTGCCGCGTCTCCCGTCCGTGCCTTTGTGACAGGTCAGCTCGCCAAGGCGCGGGCGCAGGACCTCTCCCTGATGACCAACCAACCGAACCACCAGCCAAGATGAAGAGAAAGAAGAAGCGTGAGAGGGAGCCTTTTAGGAAACCTTCTTTTTGGGAGCCTCTCAGGGAGCATTTTTTGCGCTCGCCCGTGTCCGTCTTTTATCGCGCGGGACTCCGCCCCGCCCCGTTTTCGGCCCCGCCTCCCTTCGAGCTTCTTGGAGAAACTTCTCGAAGGGGGCGTACCCTCATGCTTTCCCTCCACTCCGCTCTGTCCGGGGGCCGAGGGAGTCAGTTTTTGGCTCGGAGCCAGAGCATTATTCCCCCAAACAGAGGCCCCACCTTCACATGACCTCTGACCTTTGACCTGCATCGCTCTTCCGCCACTCCAAAGCGCGGGGAAGTCAGACGGGAAAACAGGCGGGAAAAGCCCACCGAGCATCCTTGTTGGTTTTTGTTTGCTCCTCCACGGAGATCGTAACCGCACGGAGCCTGTTGAATGGTGAGTGGGGAAGATGTGGTAGCGTAGATGGTGGAGGTGGCGTGGTTGCAGTGTGGTTGGCGCTGTGATGGGGATGGCGTGGTTGTTGAAATGTTGTGTGTTTGAAATAAAAGATAGAAAAAGAAAAACGACTGACTCAAAGCGTCGCAGCCCGGATGAATCACATAAATCCCCTCTATACAACGGGTTAGGGCTAACTACACATGCACCAATCAAGATATCTCACCTACGGGCCATTTATGGTGTAATGCGAATTTCCACAGCCGTAACAATACATTTATCGTTTTTAAAAGACTCCTCTAATATTTAATATTTTTTATAAAGCATTGCAGTGAAGTCTGATCCAAATAATTTTAAAGCAAAATATGTATTTGTATATTGTAATCAGTAACAAGAGCGCAAGTGAGCACAATATACGCCCGAACAAGAAGGTATATAGAGAATTGTGCTGCAACATGGAAAACAGGATCCTGGTTCCCATGGCAACCACTTTAGATGACGAACGGATGTCGCGACACACCGTCTCCACAGTCTGGACCTATGTACCAAATATGAAACGTGAAAGTTGAAAACTTTGGGAGTTTGAGTGCGGACAGGAACGGACGGACGGACAGACAGACAGACAGACGGACGGACAGACAGACAGACGGACGGATAGACAGACAGACAGACGGACAACACATAATACGCCCCGATTTTTATATAAATAAATATATATCGTGCGTATAAAAAATAGTGTGGTAGATAAAAACATAAGAAAGGAAAAAATAACTTGCACCAAAAATTTTAACCTTTTCACGCTCACGCTGGGGTATCGCTCCAGCTATCTGTTCTTCGAACTGGCGAGCCAGAAATGACAAACGGGTCCTGATGGGTCTCATTGTTCTTGTTCAGCGATGATGTCTCAAGAGTGTGATCAGATGAGGGATTCTCCACACGTGACTGGTCGCTAATTGATCGGCTTTTATTTCTATCTTGGTGGATGATTTTGAGTATTTATGTTGTGTTGAGACAATGGAGTGTCTGGCCCATCCCTACTTTAGAAGTTTACCGATTTCTTGATATTCATCACAAGTTCAGGTCCAGCCTTGCAGACCATTGCAGTTGGAAAAGGACTAAACGTCACATTGAGTGCGTGCTTCGCGATGCGGCACCCCGCGTGACAAGGACAGACGTTCACAGTCACGTCACATTGAGTGCGTGCTTCGCGATGCGGCACCCCGCGTGAACAGGACAGACATTCACAGTGACGTCACATTCCCACGGACACCAAATTTTCACAAATATCGAT
>NC_140979.1:1112884-1124384 GCF_056783735.1 Eptatretus burgeri
TCTCAAGCTTGACATATCTAGAAAGCACTCATCGAGGTGTTCAATTTGAGGTACTATACGATATGGTTCCGAAAACTTGAAAATTTGACCTTGGGGTGTAATATGTTTGACCTGAGGCACTAACCATGAAGGTCAAGGCCAATCGCCACCAAAAATTAATCAGCTGAGCGCCAGACCATGAACTATATTCCCATGAAGTTTGAAGACGATCCGATCAAAATTACTCAAAAAAGAAGGGTTTCGTCGACTCCCCTGATTTGCGACAAAGTGACCTTGACCTTTGACCTTCAAAATTTTATGTGCTGAAAGGGACCTCTATAGGCCTCTGATATGCGAAGTTACAAAAATTTCCAATGACAACTGTGCTCTGCAGAGTGATTTATACGTGATTACAGACAAAAAAAAAAAAAAACAACAAAAAAAACATATGAAGGTCAAGGCCAATCGCCACCAAAAATTCATCAGCTGAGCGCCAGACAATGAACTATATTCCCATGAAGTTTGAGGACGATCCGATCAAAATTACTCAAAAAATAAGGGTTTCGTCGACTCCCCTGATTTGCGCCAAAGTGACCTTGACCTTTGACCTTGACCTTCAAAATTTTGTGCACTGAAAGGGACCTCTATAGGCCTCTGATATGCGAAGTTACAAACATTTCCGATGATAACTGTGTTCTGCAGATTTTTTTATACATGATTACAGACAAAAAAAAAACAAAAAAAAAACATACAAGCTGACTAACATTGTGTTGCGGTTGAGGAAATTCGCAAACCACCATTCAGGTCCTGTAGGTGAGATATCTCTGTAAGTGCATGTGTAGTTAGCCCCAAACCCGTTGTTTAGAGGAAATAAATGTGATTCATTCGGGCTGCGACCCTTTAAGATAGCCGTTTTTCTGTTCTATCTTTATTTTGAACCAACCACGTCTCAACCGCCATCACACAACAACCACCATCAGCAACGCCGCTTCACAACAACAACAACGCCAACAGCCACGACCTTTACCTTCACAACTCGCTCCCGCAAACATCACATCACCGCCATTCCAAACGTCGCCATGGCCATGGACCAGCACTTTAAACCCTCCACCACCTTCGCCTCTCCTTCTGTGGCCATTCCCGCACCGCTTGTGGGCACCGAGCGTCAGGCTGTCCTGGCCTCGTGCGGGATGCGCGCCGAGCCGCAGGTGCAAATTGCGGCCTTTCCGAGGAGAAGTCGGATCAGGAATGATACACGCCCACTTCTGATCCGTCCAATCAGCAAGCGCGGGGCGGTTTGGCCCCGCCTCCAGGCGCGTCGGAGTAGAATCGATATATGCAAATTCGACGATCAGGGGAGACTCACGCCCTTTTTTCTCCGTCCAATGGGCGAGCGTGGCTCCACCCCCGAGCTCGTTCTGATCCAGAAATTTGCATATGGGTTCTCCTGCCGGACTATAAAGCGCCGAGCGCGGGGAGAATTTGGTCAGTTTTGGAGAAAAGTTCGAGGCAGTGAGTTGGAGAAGAGTCAAGGGAGTTGGAGAAAAGGTCGAGGCAGTCAAGTCGGGTCTGGAGAGGAGTAGTCTGTGGAGCCGTGAGTCAAGTCGGGTCTGGAGAGTGGCAGTCTGTCGGGGTTCGGAGTCTGTCGGGGAGCTGCAGAGAGGGGAAGCCTGAAGCCTGGAGCGCGGTCGAGGTGGTTTGCTGCAGTCGGCTGAGGAGAATTGGGGAGGAGGTCGAATAGCTCGGGTCCAACGCAAGGAGGACGGCGGTCGGCGACGAGGTCGCAGTGGAGTCGCTCGTCGCGGGACCCAAGCAATCCAGCTATCCTCTTTCCACAGAGCATCAACAATTCCCCCCTTTCCCTCCCCTCCACGCTGAGATAGCGCGAAAAGGGGGCCCCGTTCCCACCCCACTCCAAGCAGTGCCAACGAAACCCGCGAAGGAGCGTGGAGTCGGGGCGCCGCCACATTTGCGGCTCATCACAAGACACAGGTAGGATCCACCGGGTCTCGCGGCCCACAGGCCCCGTCTGTCCCCTTGTCTTTGAGGGTGGCCCTTTTCTTTTGCTTTTGAGTAAATGTGTTGTCGGCACCGTCTGTAAAGTAAAACTGTGAAAGTGTTGCCGTGTGCTCGCGTAGTCGGTAGTAGATCTGCATTGTTGTGTTTCTTTTGTAACATCTGTTTTTGGTGCATAATTGTTGTAATTGTATATGTGTGCTCTCCGTGTGCCGCGGAATAAATGTGCATTAATGTTGAACTGTTTTCCCGTTTCGCTTCGTCTTTTCTTTAATTGAATCTCCATCTTACTTCATGTAAAGGGTTGGTAGTGGGCTTAATATGCCCGATAATTAATCGGAACCGTCGAGGCCGACGATAACACCGCTCGGTTATCCCGATAGTACGGAACGGGTCGCTTAAGTGGCCCGTGTCCGGAGTCGACCTGCCGCGAGGTGCGATCGCCCGGTCTACCCTCCGCGTGGGTACTTAGGTAGGTCGAATTTGGCGAACAACCCTATCCCACGCGGGTGGCCGATTGGCACGATCGTAGTGAGGCCGAAAGGCCCACCCGTGACTATATCCCGGCATTAGTCCGAGAGGGTCACGACAGAATTGTCCGTCCGGTGGGTGACGTGCCGCGATTCGAGTTACGTGGCCGCTCGCACGCCGGCGGGCGCGAATTCGCAACAATATCTTGCAAAACTTCGTTTTGGCAAGATAAAAAGTTCATGGGTGAGTGTCAGGTGTCCCATTAAAGCGGCACAGCTTAGTACCTGGCTTGGTACCCAGCTTGGTACACCGTCATCACCGCCAGCAGTTATAAAATGGTAGTTATGGTTACATCTGTTCTTAACTGCATAACACACCAGTACACAAACACCACACAACACAATTCCTAGTGATGGTGTGCAATCTCTGATTGATCTTTTTCTTGTTTTCTTTTTGTTGTGGATTATGCAGCTTCTCCCACTTGTCCGCCTCATTATTTTGTTTGTGGTGGAGGTCAATGCTTACCTTCATATTGGGTTTGTGATGGAGAGGTGGACTGCAATGACCGATCTGATGAAGATCCAGAAACCTGTGGTGAGTTCAAATACTGTTTTATATTCTAATATGGAGTTTAATTATCCCATATTTTTCGTTAAGCATATTGTTACGAATTTCACCGGTTCGACACCACGCACGACCGCTTCGGGCCCAACCGCAGTCGAGTGTCCGCCTAAAACCGGTATTCAGTCGGAGCTTCCGGACAACTCCGGAAACTTGCTTCGGATGCCTTAATGCACCATAAACTGCCAATATTCTGTCCACGTGGAACAAGGTTAATCGCCAAATCTCGATATACCTAATTATGCGTGCAGACAGAAGTACCGAGAATTTAAACCTCGACGGAACTTGTACGTAAACGAGCCGCTTAACGCGCTCGTTCCGTGTGCGATGCCAAGCGGTTTTAATTGCCAAGTTCCGTCGGACCAAATGACCACTTTTATTGGCTTTAACAGCTTGCTAATTTCCCGAACGTGCCGTGGAAGTCAATGGGAGGAAATGGATGCAACGAGCAGTTTTACATTCGCACAACGGGGCATTTATTAAACAAGCAAGCAATCAATGGGGGAAGGGGACATGACACGAGCAAAGCCTACAGCCGATGACTATTCACTTATGTACAGGCATGCACTTAAATCATTTCTACTAATAAAGACAAGGCGCCACAGGACACTTTCATACAAAACCCAGAAAAGGAACGGGCCCGTGAGCCTTTATTCCAACTCGGAGCCTGGATGACCGAAGGCTCTCAAGAGGCTGGGCAGGTTACCTGGCCGCCCCTTGTGACGGCTCGAAGGTCTTCAGGTCGGTGACCCCTGGTGTCTCTGCTTGGCCCTTGTGTCGCATTGCGCCAGTCGCTTGAGCGGACGGGCGGCTTGAGCAGCTGGGCGAGCAGCTTGAGTAGCTGCTTGGTTCCCATCGGTGGTCCGGCTCTCTTCGGCGCCCTTTTGTCGGGCCCGGCCGGCGATGCTTTCGGAGGAGTGAACGGGTCCTTGGCTCTTTTAGAGTTGATGCTCTTTAATGACCCGTCCATTACCTCAGCGACGCTGCTCGACCGCCGTCAGGGTTGTTTTCCCAGACCACCAAGCTCCGCCGCTGCCGCTGGCTCTTCTTACCCGGACTGCGACGACTCGCTGGACTCCACCGCAGCTGGCACTTTGGCTTCTCCTCCCGATTGCCAATGACTTCCGAAGCCCCTACTGGCACTGCTCGCCCGGCGACGACTTCTCTCCATAGCTCTGATAACTGCTCTCTCCAGGCGAGCTCCGCTCTTTATTGGTGGGGGCGAGCTGCCCCTTGAACTCTCACCCGAGGCCGGGCCCCACCCACTCTTCACCTCCGACCTCGAAAGCCTCGCTGGAAACCTCATGTCCGACGTCACGAGTTGGTTTCGGGGAAGCCGTCCTGTGATCCATATATATGCAAATCGGCTTGTGTTGTTTGTTCATGTTTGTTGGAGATGATGGTTGCGATGTTTGTTCACGTTGTAGGAGAAGATGGTTGGCACGGAGATGGTGTTGTTCGTCGAGAAGATGGCGGTTGGTGTTGTTTGTTCGCGTTTATAGGAGATGATGGTTGCGATGTTTGTTCGCGTTGTCGGAGATGATGGTTGGCGCAGAGATGGCGTTGTTCATCGAGGAGATGGCGGTGTTGCGATGTTTTAAAATAAAAGATAGAGAAGAATGACTCCCTCAAAGATTCATAGCCCGGCACACGAACAATGGCCTTCACACATCGGTGGGGGGGATCCTAACCTGAAAGACATACAGAGAACAAGTATTTGATACACTGCCGATTTTGCAGGTTTTCCCACTTACAAAGCACGTAGAGGTCTGTAATTTTTTTATCATGGGTACACTTCAACTGTGAAAGATGGAATCTGAAACAAAAATCCTGAAAATCACATTGTATGATTTTAAAATAATTAATTTGCATTTTATTGCATGAAATAAGTATTTGATCACCTCCCAACCAGTAAGAATTCCGGCTCTCACAGACCTGTTAGTTTTGTCTTTAAGAAGCCCTCCCATTCTCCACTCATTACCTGTATTAACTGCACCTGTTTGAACTCGTTATCTGCATAAAAGACAGCTGTCCACACTCAATAAATCAGACTCCAACCTCTCCACAATGGGCAAGACCAGAGAGCTGTCTAAGGACATCAGGGACAAAATTGTAGACTTGCACAAGGCTGGGATGGGCTTCAGGACAATAGGCAATCAGCTTGGTGAGAAGCCAACTGTTGGCACAATTATTAGAAAATGGAAGAAGTTCAAGACAACAGTCAATCTCCCTCGGTCTGGGGCTCCATGCAAGATCTCACCTCGTGGAGCCTCAATGATCATGAGAAAGGTGAGGGATCAGCCTAAAACTACATGGCAGGACCTGGTCAATGACCTGAAGAGAGCTGGGACCACAGTATCAAAGAAAACCACAAGTAACACACTTCGCCGTCATGGATTAAAATCCTGCAGCGCACGTAAGGTCCCTCTGCTCAAACCAACACATGTCCAGGCTCGTCTGAAGTTTGCCAATGACCATCTGGATGATCCAGAGGAGGAATGGGAGAAGGTCATGTGGTCTGATGAGACCAAAATATAGCTTTTTGGTTTCAACTCCACTCGCCGTGTTTGGAGGAAGAAGAAGGATGAGTTCAACCCCAAGAACACCATCCCAACCATGAAACATGGAGGTGGAAACATCATTCTTTGGGGATGCTTTTCTGCAAAGGGGACAGGACGACTGCACCGTATTGAGGGGAGGTTGGATGGAGCCATGTATCACGAGATCTTGGCCAACAACCTCCTTCCCTCAACAAGAGCATTGAAGATGGGGCGTGGCTGGGTCTTCCAGCATGACAACGACCCGAAACACACAGCCAGGGAAACTAAGGAGTGGCTCCGTAAGAAGCATCTCAAGGTCCTGGAGTGGCCTAGCCAGTCTCCAGACCTGAACCCAATAGAAAATCTTTGGAGGGAGCTGAAAGTCTGTGTTGCCCAGCGACAGTCACGTAACTTGAAGGATCTGGAGAAGATCTGTATGGAGGAGTGGGCCAAAATCCCTGCTGCAGTCTGTGCAAACCTGGTTAAGAACAACAGGAAACATCTGATCTCTGTAATTGCAAACAAAGGTTTCTGTACCAAACATTAAGTTCTGTTTTTCTGATGTATCAAATACTTATTTCATGCAATAAAATGCAAATTAATTATTTAAAAATCATACAATGTGATTTTCAGGATTTTTGTTTTAGATTCCATCTTTCACAGCTGAAATGTACCTATGATAAAAATTACAGATCTCCACGTGCTTTGTAAGTGGGAAAACCTGCAAAATCGGCAGTGTATCAAATACTTGTTCTCCCCACTGTACTTATCGAAATAACTGATCTTTGGGGAACCTGAATGATGTTCTGTGAATTTCTTCAACCGCTTTATCAATTCCACAACCGCATACATCTATTTTCTTTGGAAACGCTTCATCAATTGATGTGAAACATCACAAATATGATCTCGTCGTGATGGGGAACACATGTTTTAAATTTCAACTTGATCGGACGCATGGTCTGGCAGCTAGAATTATTTAATTTTTTGTTCTGGTTCTTGTTCCTTTTTTTTCAAATAAGGCTCACTTGGCTGTGCTTGGATGGGTTGAGGGTGGAGGAACAGCGTCGAAAATGTGAATCCTATCCAGGTTCCTCCTGATGACTTCATCTTTGCTTTTTGCTTCAATGCTTTTGATGTGGAACAATGAGCCATTTCTCTACAGGAGGAAATACTGTTGTGGGGCTGAGTTTCGGCAGCGAGCACGACTGCGAGATGGCTCAGTAGAGTCGGCTCCACCGAACACCCGGAATTTATAGGTCGTCACCTCGGATAACTCCCGACGGAAGATCCCGACGTCCCTTATTGGACGGAAGATCGCCAATTTCAATTTACCTGAATACCTTTGTCGTCCAAACTACCGGGGAAATTCACCCTCGGCGGAGCTCGAGCGGAACGAGCCGTTAGCGTGCTCGAACCGTGCGTAACCTGAGCGGATGGTTACCGAGGTTACAATTTGCCGCTTCCCAATTTCCCAACACGCACCGTGCGAAACCAATGAAAGAAACACAGAAACGAGCTGAAACATTTAACAGGGGATTTATTTATCATGGGGGGAAGGGAACACACAAGAGCAGAGTTAAACCAACTAACTGTAAGAAATGCAGTCAATGTACAAGCAAACACAGGCACTTAACAGTTTCTACTTGCAGACGGGGCCCAAGGACACACACATGCACACACAAATACCCCAAAAGAAGATGGACCTCGAGGTCTTTATTGAAGGTTCCGAGCTCGAGGGAAGATGAGCTGGAAACCAGAGCTATCTTGTACCTTCCTGCCTCGTGCAGCCCTTGACGATCCGGCTCGGCGGGACTTGAACCCGCAGCTCGATGCCGCCGCAAGCACCGGGTACGGAGGGCAGCGTTGGGCTCCAGCACGCTCCTTCGGCAAGCGATGAGACCAGAAGCCAGCGACGAGATGAGACCAGAAGCCAGCGACGAGAAGAGACCAGAAGCCAGCGACGAGACGAGACGAGACGCCAGCGACGAGACGAGACCAGAAGCCAGCGACGAGACGAGACCAGAAGCCAGCGACGAGACGAGATCAGAAGCCAGCGGCGAGACGAGACCAGAAGCCAGCGACGAGACGAGACCAGAAGCCAGTGACGAGACGAGACCAGAAGCCAGCGACCGGACGAGGCCAGAACCCAGCGACAATACGAGACCAGAAGCCAGCGACCAGACGAGACCAGAAGCTAGCAACCAGACGAGGCCAGGAGCCAGCGACCAGACGAGACCAGAAGCCAGCGACCAGACGAGACCAGAAGTCAGCGACCAGGCGAGACCTGAAGCCAGCGACCAGACGAGACCAGAAGCCAGCAACCAGACGAGACCAGAAGCCAGCGACCAGACGAGACCAGATGCCAGCAACCAGACGAGACGAGAAGCCAGCGACCAGACGAGACCAGATGCCAGCAACCAGACGAGACGAGAAGCCAGCGACAAGACGAGACCAGAAGCCAGCGACGAGACGAGACCAGAAGCCAGCGACGAGACGGGACCAGAAGCCAGCGACGAGACCAGAAGCCAGGGACTCGACGAGACCAAAAGCCAGCGACCATACGAGACTAGAAACCAGCGACGAGACGAGACCAGAAGCCAGCGACGAGACGAGACCAGAAGCCAGCGACCAGACGAGACCAGAAGCCAGAGACGAGACGAGACCAGAAGCCAGCGACCAGACAAGACCAGAAGCCAGATGACCATGCCGTCCCGTCTATTGCTTCCCTCTTTTTCGTCGGGGGCGGGGGGGCGTGTCTCACTTCTCCGCACGCCTCATTCTTCAGGGGGAAATCGGTCACCTCTCCATAATTGGTCGGGGGCGTGTCGGGGCGTCTCGATTCTCCGCCCCCCAAAGAGGCTCTGTTTCTCTTGGAGCTCGCTCTGCGCCCATTGGCCGACCGACGGCAAACTTGCTCGCATCTCCCTGATTGGTGGAGAGCCGCCGCAAGGTCCCTCCTTGAACTCCGCCCACCGCGGGCGCTGTGGCGTCGGTTTGAGGAAGCGAGGTGAAGGTGTGTTGTTGTTGTTGTTGTTATAAGTGTAAAAATACTATCTATTTAATAACTTCGCAGCGCATGCACACTTAATTCCAATAAGACATAGGGGAAAGGAGCAATCTATCCACATTTACTTATTGAAATAACTGAGCTCTGGGGACCTGAATGTTGAGTGCTCATGGGTTCCAGATTCGTAACAATACATCAACAAATCAATTAGTGGGCACGAAATGGGTTGCCAGTATGTAAAGACCAAGGCAGGGTGCCAGACTGGATATTAAACACACGAGATGTCGATTGGAATGTTCTAACTTGCTGTTTCTGTTGAGGTTCAAAGTGTCATCTCATAAATAAAAGTTGTGGTCTGTCTGTATGTTCACCTTTTTTTGCAAAGACCGCTTGGCTGGCAACCACCACATTTAACACACAGACCAAGTCTGATCCAGGGATTGTCCTCAGGGTATTTTCATTCACCACCTCAACCTTTACACAACCTTAAGAACCCAAAGACCTCTTGAGACCCCAAACACCCTTTAAGGCCATCAAGAGCCTGAAGACCCTTAAATACTCTAAAATCCTTTGAGACCACAAAAACCCATAAGACCTTGAAGATCCTAAGACCCATAAGACCATTACGACTCCGTCCATGCATGAAGCCATCTGTGACGCCATCTGTGAATCCATGTGACAATACGTGTATGAATTACATCAGTTGCACCCTGACCACACGTACATCAAAAATTGCAGACTATTGCAATGTATGCTTGTTGATTTAATGGTTAGATTGGTGGGTTTGGGACACAAGAGTCCTGAGTTCAAATCCAGTTTGGCTGTTCAATTAATACCAGCTGGGGTTGACTCAGCCTGCCATCCTACTGAGGTCAGCAACCTGAGTACCAGCTTGTTGGGATGATTGAGCTGTTCAAGTATCCTGTGTTGAAGTGTTGACCCGTCCAGGACAGGAGACTGCTTTCACAGCACTGATGCTCTCTGCAGAGTATGGTCCCAATGGATTGGATTGGATTCTAATTACTGTAATGAAGAACTGTACCGATTTGGTCTTCCATTTGGATTGATTGATTTTAATCTCATTCCAAATTAAATTGAATAATAATAAAAACTTCATGGGTCAGGGTCAGGTGTCCCATCAAAGCAGCACTGCTTGGTACCCGGTCATCAATGCCAGCAGTTATAAAATGGTAGTTCTGATTACATCTCTTATTAACTCCGTAACACACCATTGCACAAACACCACACAACACAATTCCTGGTGAGGTTGTGCAATCTCTGATTGATATTTTTCTTGTTTTCTTTTTGGTGTGGATTATGCAGCTTCTCACACCTGTCTGCCTCATAATTTTGTTTGTGGTGGAGGTAAATGCTTACCTTCAAATTTTGTTTGTGATGGAAAGGTTCACTGCACTGACCGATCTGATGAAGATCCAGCAACCTGTCGTGAGTTCAAGTGCTGTTTTATATTCCAATACGGAGTTTAATTATCCCATATTTTTCGTTAAGCATATTAACATGACCGCTTTGTTGGTGCTCTGACTATCTTTGAGCTCATCTGCCTGGTTTTTTTGTTGGTTTTTCCCACCTTCATTGCAAAAACAAAACAGACCTGTGGTCTTGCTTCAATAGTTGTTATGGTGATTGATGCCTGACAATGCTCTTGTTTCAGACAATAAGACCTGCCCTCCTTCGGAGTTTGCATGTGGTGGTCCGGTGACAAGTCAATGTGTACCAAAGGCTTGGCTGTGCGATGGGGACGAAGATTGCGACGACGGAGCCGATGAGATTGATTGTGGTAAAGACGCTGTGCATTCATTGGTTTTGGTTATTTCTTCAGCTGATTCCCGGTGTACGTTTTCCATGGACTGTGAGGAGGTTTGGAAAACGTTTAGTTGCGGGGAGGGGAAGTTAATATGCCGGAGTCCTTTGCTAGGTCGATGGTATGGCTTTGGGATGTAATATTTAAATGCTCTCTCGTGGTTTTATTTAGAACACGGCGGTTACAAAGAATACGTTTCTGTGTGGATGTGTTTTATCACGAGTGGAATACCCTGCTATGCTGCCATTAATCCCCTAACACTTCCTTGACTTGCTTTTACACTGCCTTCCCTTCCCCTCATTCTGCCTTCCATTCCCCTAAGGTTGCCTTCTCTTCCCGTCACACTGCCTTCACGCTGCCTCCCCCTTCCATCAGGCGACCTTCCCTCCCCTTCCCTTCCATCCCCTCACACTGCCTTCTTTTCTCCTCATGCTATCCTCCTCCGAAACCCTCTCCACCACCAGACAACTCTCTGGGGGTCGAGGAGAGGAACAGGGGTCAAAGAATGTACGAATTGGACAAATGAAAGTTATTTGTTTGTTTTTCTTTGTTTTTATCAGTCAGAGCTGCTGCTCGGATCAATTCCACAAATCGTCTCTCAAGTTAACAAGAGATTTTCGAGGTTATCGTACGTGTGGAAATTAAATAAAGGCACAAACACTGGTGTGGATTTTTCCATGATTGAAGGAAAACATCGTTCCTTCCGTTCCCCTTCCCTCACACTTAACTGCTCCAACCCCCCCCCCCCACTCCCCCCTCTCCTCACGGACGTCTCTGAACGGTGTCCTGGCGTTGTTAATGTTTCGTGTAACCCGTTTGAATATGATGTTTTAATGTTGCCAATTTCACTCAATCCTGCACTAATGTCGGCATTCGAGGATCATACCCACCCCCCCCACCCCCCTCTTTCCCTCACGTCCCCCGATCAAACGTACGTCCAGAACATCCCCTTCCCCTCCCCACTACCTCCCTCTCTCTGTTTTATGAGACTCCCGGAGTGTGCAGTGAAGTGTGGTGTGGCCTCGCTCTCCTCCACCCCTTTCT
>NC_140979.1:1124884-1182384 GCF_056783735.1 Eptatretus burgeri
CAGCAAATAACATCAAAAGTTGATGAACCCTGATGTGTGGTTGTGTGTTTGAGTGTATTCGTGTGATCTTGTGTGATTGAGTGTATTGGTGTGGCTTTGTGTGTGTGTGTGTGTGTGTGTGTGTGTGTGTGTGTGTGTGTGTGTGTGTGTGTGTGTGTGTGTGTGTGTGTGTGTTTCGGGTGTATTCGTGTGATTGTGCATTTGAGTGTATTCGTGTAGGTGTGTGTGTGTGTGTGTGTGTGTGTGTGTGTGTGTGTGTGTGTGTGTGTGTGTGTATCCACCTCCATTTTGGTGAAAAGTCATGTTTGATTGAGCATGTTGTGAAGTTTTCTTGTTCTCAGAGTTTCGTTCCGAGGGTTCTTTTCAGGATCGTCACTGAACACAAGACAGCCTCCAACTGTAGTTACTTTGTAGTAATATTAATTCCCAGGGCTGTTTTTGAAGATATCAGTGAGGTTCTTCTTCATCACTCCAGTTGCTGGAGCAATCACTGACACAATGTCGACAATCTTCAACTTCCAGGTTATTTTGACTTCATTTTCCAAATCCAGGTACTTGGTCATTTCCCTGATAACACGGAATTCACATCGAAGTCGCTGGGTCCTCGCACCTCTGTTGAATCTTCGTGTGTATTTTTTGATGATGACAAAAATTTGATGAAGAACCAAATGCCTTTTTACAAACAGAACACTTGTGGGGTTTATCCCCGGAATGTTTCCGTCCATGACGATGTAAAGAAGGTGAATCAGCAAATACCTTGGAGCAAACAGAACATTTGTGGGGTTTATCCCGGGAATGTGTTTTTTTTATGATAATGCAAACCTGATTTTGAAAAAAAGGTATTCGAGCACACAGAACACTTGTAGGATTTATCTCTGGAATGTATTCGTTCATGTTGATGTAAAGTTGATGAATCAGTAAATGCCTTGTTACAAACAGAACACTTGTAGGGTTTATCCCCGGAATGTACTCGTTCATGTCGATGGAAAGATGAAGAAGTAGCAAATGCCTTTGGGCAAACAGAACACTTGTGGGGTTTATCCCCGGAATGTCCTCGTTCATGTGTTTGTAAAGATGATGATTGAGTAAATGCCTTGTTACAAACAGAACACTTGTAGGGTTTATCCCCGGAATGTACTCGTTCATGTTGATGTAAAGTTGATGAAACAGCAAATGCCTTGGGGCAAACAGAACACTTGTAGGGTTTATCCCCGGAATGTACTCGATCATGTTCATGTAAAGTTGAAGAAGTAGCAAATGCCTTGTTACAAACAGAACACTTGTGGGGTTTATCCCGGAATGTACTCGTGCATGTGTTTGTAAAGATGATGATTGAGTAAATGCCTTGTTACAAACAGAACACTTGTAGGGTTTATCCCCGGAATGTACTCGTTGATGTTGATGTAAAGTTGATGAAACAGCAAATGCCTTGGGGCAAACAGAACACTTGTAGGGTTTATCCCCGGAATGTACTCGATCATGTTCATGTAAAGTTGAAGAAGTAGCAAATGCCTTGTGACAAACAGAACACTTGTAGGGTTTATCCCCGGAATGTAGTCGTTCATGTCGATGTAAAGTTGATGAAGCAGCAAATGCCTTGGGGCAAAGAGAACACTTGTAGGGTTTATCCCCGGAATGTACTCGTTCATGTCGATGTAAAGAAGATGAAGCAGCAAATGCCTTGGAGCAAACAGAACATTTGTAGGGTTTATCCCCGGAATGTGTTTTTTTATGATAATTTAAACCTGATTTTGAAAAAAAGGCATTCGAGCACACAGAACACTTGTAGGGTTTATCCCCGGAATGTACTCGTTCATGTCGACGTAAAAATGATGAAGAAACAAATGCCTTGGGACAAACAGAACACTTGTTGGGTTTTTCCAGGGAATGCATCCGTTCATGTCGATGTAAAGATGATGAATCAGCAAACGTCTTCGAGCACATGGAATATTTGAAGGGTTTCTCCCCGGAATGTAATCTTGCATGACGATGTAAATTTGATGAAGTAGGAAAAGCCTTGTTACACACGGAACGCTTGAAGGGTTTGTTGTTTCCTTGGATCTGCTTGATCGCCTTTAAACAACTCTTGTGGTTGTTGGAAGAGACGCTGCTCGATTTGTGATTGTCCAGACAACAAGGCATTTGCTGATTGAAATGATCTTCTGTGTCGAACTGGGCAGAGTTGGTAAAATAAATGATTTTCATTTCTTTATCTGCAAAGACATTGAAACACAAAACTAACTAGAAAATGCATCATTGCAACACCTACCCCCCCTCACCCCAACCCCCCCCCCACAACCATGTAGACCCTCTTGGACCCCGATATATATCCATATATATATATATACATATATTGTGACGTCTACGGGACTTAAACAGTCCCGCCAACGTAAAATGAGCCGAAACGATGGAGGCGGTTTATTTATTTATAACCCAAAGATGGCGGTTCTAATCGCTCTACCGCAAACGGGACGAGGAAGGTGGCACGAGTCGCTTTTCACTGAGTTGATAACGTTTATTTCTCTAACCAGAAATAACAAGACTCGGCAAGAAGAGGGATCCGGGGCGATTCGACGGGATGGTGGTGTAGGTTCGGGCGTGGGGAAATCACAGATAATTCCAATGAATATACAAATCTCAAGCCCTCTAAGGCGCCAGGTACACACACACACACACACACACACACACACACACACACACACACACACACACACACACACACACACACACACACACACACACACACAAAACGTAGCTGGTCCTGGTGGTCAGGCTGGCCCGTGGTGCGGACGCAACAGTCCCTGGATTGGCGCCGGACGAGCTGGCGTTGCGCTCGTCAGGGGCAGGAGACACCGTGGTACTGTCGACCTCCTGGTGTCGGCCCAAGTCCGCTCACAGCCGCCAGGGAACCAGTTCTGGCGCCAAGTTGCGAGCAGGAGAGGGAGGCAGGTCCGCCCGCCGTTCGACCCCGTACTCAGAGACAGCAGAACCCCAGAGCCAACCGAGCTGAGGCACGAAGCACAGCAGGGCCTCGAGACACGATGAAAACCAGGATCGAATCAGCGCAACAACACAGCACGCTCCAAGCACAACAACCTCCACCAAAACGGTTTTTCTGTACCGATCTTCTTCCTCTTCTCTTTTTGGCCCGAACAGAACCTTTTTATCCTCCCGTCCTCGTCACTTCCAATCGAGCCGTTTTATTGGCCCACCACCGTCGCCTTCCGCCAATCGTGATCACGGGGCGGAGCCATCCGCAGCACTGTCCTGTGACGTCACGGCAAGCCTCCAGGGAATACTTAAAGGGGTTTACGCAGACACACTTACCCTAACCCGTTTCCCCAACTAATTACGTGACAATTATCATTTCCCCCTTGAAGAAATGGACATTTACTAGACAACTTATCACCACGGAATTGCTACTTATTACATCGAGATCCTGGTAAACTCGAACAGCATGGCATACCTAATTAAACATCCTAATTACCCTTTGAATGCATACCCCCTCAAACGTAACAATATATATATATATATATATATATATATATATATATATATATATATATATATATATATATATATATATATATATATATATATATATATATATATATATATATATATATTGTTGCGGATTCGCGCCCGCCGGCGTGCGAACGGCCACGTAACTCGAATCGTGGCACGTCGCCCACCGGACGGACAATCCCGTCGTGACCCTCTCGGACTAACGCCGGGAACTAGTCACGGGTGGGCCTTTCGGCCTCACCACGATCGTGCCAATCGGCCCCCCGCGTGGGATAGGGTTGCTCGCCAAATTCGACCTACCTAAGTACCCACACGGAGGGTAGACCGGGCGATCGCACCTCGCCGCAGGTCGACTTCGGACACGGGCCACTTTAAGCGACCCGTTCCGTACTATCGGGATAACCGAGCGGTGTTATCGTCAACCCCGACGGTTCGATTAATTATCGGGCGTTTTAGCCCACGACCAACCCTTTACGTGAAGTAAGATGGAGATTCAATAAAGGAAAAGACGAAGCGAAACGGGAAAAACAGTTCAACATAAAGCACATTTATTCCGCGATGGCACACGGATAGCACACATATACAATTATACACCAAAAGCAAATGTAAAAGAAGAAACACCACAATAATGCACAAAAAGCAAATGTAAAAGTGAAACACAATGCAGCTCTACCACCGACTACCGAGCACACGGCAACACTTATACAGTTTTACTTCACAGACGGCGCCGACAACACATATACTCAAAGCAAAAGAAAAAGGGACCACCCTCCACTATGAGGGGGCAGACGGGCCTGGGGCCGAGACCGCGTCGAGCCTACCCGTCAGGTGATGAGCCGCAAAATGGCGGTGGCGCCCCGACTCCGCGGGCCTCGCGGACAGTGTCTGGAATGGGGTGGGAACGGGGCCCCCTTCTCACACTATCTCAGCGCGGGGGGAAACAGGAGGGGGTTGTTGATGCTCGGGGGGATGAGGATATCTCGCTGGCTCGGGTCCCGCGACGAGCGTCTCCACCGCGACCTCGGTCGCGTTATCGGCCTCCCCTCTCCGCAGCTCCCCGACTCTGACACGAGCGCCCTCTCGACTGCCTCCGCCGCCGCCACCTCTCCAACTCTCCCACTCTCCACAGCTCCGTCCAACTGCTTTCTCCGACTCTTCTCTTCTCCACTCTCCTTGACTGACTCTTTCCAACTCCACTGCCCGGCGGGCGAACGCGGCCCTTTATAGCCCCCGGGGCCTCGCTCCTTCACCTTCGACCCTTTACCTCTGGCTGGCTCCCCATTGGACAGAGGGAAAGTGGGCGTGAATGCTTTTTGATCCACGAATCTGCATATAGCGATTATACTCCGACGCACCTGGAGGCGGGGTCAAATCGCCCCACGCTCGCCGATAGGACGGAACAGAAGTGGGCGTGAGTCGTTTTTGATCCGATTGCTTCGGAAAGGCTGGTGTTTTTGCACCCGCTGCTCGGTGCGCGCCCTGCACGAGTCCAGTATCGGTGCCCACAAGCGGCGCGGGAATGGCGGTGATGCGATGGTTGCGAGGGCGTGTTGTGACGGTAAAGGTCGTGGCTGTGGTTGTGAAGCGGCGTTGCGGTTGGTGGTTGTTGTGTGATGGCTGTTGAGACGTGGTTGGTGGTGGTAGTAATGGTAGTAATGGCGGCTGGTCCAAAATAAAGATAGTAAAAGAAAAACGGCTATCTAGAATGGTCGCAGCCCGAATGAATGACATTTATTCCCTCGAAACAACGGGTTTGGGCCTAACTACACATATACTTACAGAGATATCTCACCTAAGGGACCTGAATGGTGGTTTGCGAATTTCGTCAACCACAACAATATATATATATATATATATATATATATATATATATATATATATATATATATATATATATATATATATATATATCTTCTTCTCCTTCTTTCGGCTGCTCCCATAAGGGGTCGCCACAGCGGATCATCCGTATGATCCGCAAAGTGATTTGGCACATGTTTTACGCCGGATGCCCTTCCTGACGCAACCCTGGTCGCCTCATACGACACACAGGGATATGGTACACCTATTTTAACCGGGGTATACACCGGCCCAGTATACTGGTACTCATTTCGCCGACCTCGGAAGGATGACAGGCTGAGTCAACCCCCTGATGTATTAATTCAGTGGCCCAACGGGGCTTGAACTCAGGACCTTTTGGATCCCAAGCCGCTGCCCTAACCACGACGCCAACACACCAGGCATATATATATATATATATATATATATATATATATATATATATATATATATGTATATATATATATATGTATATATATATATATATATATATATATATATATATATATATATATATATATATATATATATATATATATATATATATATATTGTTGTGGTTACCAGATTCGCAAACCACCATTCAGGTCCCTTAGGTGAGGTATCTCGGTAAGTGCATGTGTAGTTAGGCCCAAACCCGTTGTCTAGTGGGAATACATGTCATTTATACGTGCTGCGACTCTTCAGGATAGCCGTTTTTCTTTCACTATCTTTATTTTGGACCAACCGCCATGATCACAACCACAACATCAACCACCAACCACAACCACCGCTTCACCACAACCGCCACGACCTTCCCGTCACACCTCGCCACCGTAGCATCGCCACCGTTCTTGCCCCGCTGTGGGTACCGGTGTTGGACTCATGCAGAACGCGCGTCGAACAGCGTGTACAAAACCACGGATTTTCTGCTTCAAAAACGGATCAAAAACGACACACGCCCACTTTTTGCCGTCCAATCGGTGAGCGAGGGGCGATTTGGCCCCGCCTCCAGAACGATCGATATATGCAAATTTGTGGATCAAAAAGCCTTCACGCCCACTTTTTCTCGGGCCAATGGGGAGCGAGGTGAAAGGTCGAAGGGAGGGGGTCAAAGGCGAAGTTACGGGGGGGATAAAAGGACCGTGTTCGTCAGTCAGAGGCGGAACGAGAGGGTCAGCAGAACGAGGTCGGAGAGTCAAGAAGAGGAGAGTCGGAACGAGAGAGTCAGCAGAACGAGAACGAGAGTCGCAAACAAGAACGGGTCGGAGAGTCAAGAAGAGGAGAGTCGGAAGCAGAGGGTCAAGACTTCGCGGGCGGTGGAGCTGCTCGTCGTGTGCGTTGGAGTCGGAACGGAGGGGACGGAGCTGTGGAAAGGCGGCGACGCCGGACGAGGGGGTGCTCGCGTCGGTGCCAGGAGCTGCACGCCCGAGGGAGGCCGGCAGCGCGACCTGGCCGAGGTGGAGACGCACACCAGGGATAATAAAGATCCTCTATACCCCGAGCATCAGCAACCCCCTCCTGTTTCCCCCCGCGCTGAGATAGTGCGACCAAGGGGGCCCCGTTCCCACCCCTGCCAGGCACTGTCCACGAGGCCCGCGGGTTGCGGGGCCATCGCCGCTCCGCGTCTCATCACCAGACGGGTAGGCCCGACCCGGTCTCGGCCTCAGGCCTGCCCCATTCTTGGGGGATTTCTTTTCCTTGGTTTTGGGTATGTGTTGTCGGCGCCGTCTGTGAAGTAGAATTGTATAAGTGTTGCCGTGTGCTCGGTAGTCGGTATTAGCTCTGCACTGTGTTTTCACTTTTATGTTTGCTTTTTGTGTAAAATGGAATTGTGTTTTCTTTTTTTGTGTGCATTTGGTGGAATTGTATTTGTGTGCTTTCCGTCTCGTCGCGAATAAATGTGCTTTATTGTTGAACTGTTCTCCCGCTCGCTTCGTCTTTTCCTCCATTGAATCCTCATCTTGCTTCACGTAAAGGGTTGGTAGTGGGCTGAATACGCCCGATAATTAATCGAACCGTCGAGGTCGACGATAACACCGCTCGGTTATTCTGATAGTACGGAACGGGTCGCTTAAGTGGCCCGTGTCTGAAGTCGACCTGCGGCGAGGTGCGATCGCCCGGTCTACCCTCCGCGTGGGTACTTAGGTAGGTCGAATTTGGCGAGCAACCCTATCCCACGCGGGGGCTGATTGGCTCGATCGCGGTGAGACCGAAAGGTCCACCCGTGACTGGTTCCCGGCGTTAGTCCGAGAGGGTCACGACTGGATTGTCCGTCCGGTGGGCGACGTGCCGCGATTCGAGTTACGTGGCCATCGCACGCCGGCGGGCGCGAATCCGCAACACTGGTGTCAGAAGTGGGATACAAATTCATCGCCCTCCTCGCGGCACTGGTATCGGAGAACAGGAAAACGGGCTGTCCTGTCTCCGGCTAAATTTACGGGAATCGGTCCAGGGGTGAGAGAAGCGACCCCCGATTCCCTCCAAATTACGAGCGAGCAAATTAACCCTTCACGAGAAGCAAGATGGCGTCTCAAGGCGAGCGGGAGCCGGGGGTATTAGAAATGTATATGTGTAATAATGTAGTCCATGGCCCAGGATGGAATCCCCGAGCAGGAAATGTTGATTGTGCAGGAACACGGACTCGCCCAACTGAACCCAGGGCCCGAGGTGGGTGCGGCAGCGGCCGCGGTGTATGACACCTCCCCCCCCCTCTCCACCAAGACCCTTCCCCAACCCCTGCCGAATCGGCTCACCCAAGCGCACCCGACATGGCCCAGCTATTCGCCATGCTGGCGGCAATGAACAAACAAATAAACGAAAAGATGGATACAAATACAAACGAAATGAAAGGCATGAACGAAAAGATGGATACAAATACAAATGAAGTGAAAACGACGATGGATGCGAATACACAGCAAATGAGGGAAGAAATGAAAGAACTACGGGGTGAGACGCAGAACATGGGCCGATGCCTGCAGGCGGGCATGAAGGCCGTGACCAGGGAGATAAAAATGGCGACTCCACGTGTAGGAACAAACGAGCTGGAAGGGGGTGCAACGGCTGACAGGCCCGCGGTGGAGGCGGGTGAAAAAATAATTCGGGGGGCGTGTTGGGCGAGGGTCGTCACGATGACCGAAAGGGAAAAATTAAATGGGGAGACCAAAACGTGTGAGACGAGACACGAGGTGACGACAACGGAAATAATAGTTGAGACAAGGGAGGTAAAGGGTGAAGAGGTGACCGAGTTGGCAGAGACACGGGAGATGGGAACGATAGAGGGAAGACTGCACGATGAAGACGGGGTAAGTGACGCACACACACACACGGAGGAAGTGGAGGATAATGGGGGTGAGCTCGCGGAGTGTGCAGGGACCCGGTGCGAGCAGTTGGATGGCCTCCTCCAGGAACAAGGGGAGGGAGTATGCCCCCTTGAGGCGAGTCACGACCAGGTGAGTTCGGTCGTGTTTTGCGAGGTTGAGGGGACGAGTGCTGTGGACGGGTGCACGGAGAGCTTGGGGGGTATAGAGGCCCCGGAGACCCTTGTGGGGATACGAATCCCCAGTGTAGTTGTCCCTGTGTGTGTGGTGCAAGGCGTGAGTGCGTCCCCGTGTGTGGAAGCGACCACGTGTGTGAGTGGTGTGGTGGCGATGGTGCCAGAGTGCGTGCTTCCCAGCACGCCGGGTGTGGATGGGGCACCGTGTGTGAGTGAGGCCGTGTGTGTGAGTGAAACGGCCAGTATGAGTGAGGCACCACGTGTGAGTGGTGTGGTGGCGATGGTGCCGGAGTACGTGCTTCCCAGCACGCCGTGTGTGGATGAGGCACGGAGTGTGAGTGAGGCACCGCGGGTTAGTGCCCCCGCGTGTGTGGGTGAGGAACCGTGTGTGGATGAGGCACGGTGTGTGGATGAGGCACAGCGGTTGAGTGCCCTCGCGTGTGTGGGTGAGGAACCGCGGGTGAATGCCCCCGCGCGAGTGAATGGAGCACCACGTGTGAGTAGTATGGTTTGTGTGAGTAGTGAGGCACGCGTGAGTGAACGGCCGTGTGCAAGGTCGCTGTGTGCCAGGGAGACCGTGTGTGTGAGAGAGCGGTATGAGAGGGAGATGTCGGTTGGCATGCGGGAGCACGCAGCCGCGTCTCCCCGTGTGAATGTGATGGTGTGGACTGTGTGCGTCGTGACACGCAGGTATGCGTGTGTGGAATGGCGACGGAGACGGCGACAGAGGAGAGAAAGCCGAGTAGCGGCTGTAGTTGTTTCGAGGACCGTGCCGGGTTCACCCAGCAGTGAGCACGCGGTTCGTGCTGTGCAACGCACGAGACCGCCACGTGCTCGCTTGCGAGAGTGAAGTCCCGGTCCGGAAACGCACGCGGTGGATTTGCCGATCCCGCGGACGGACAAAGTTTAGGCAGGTAAACGGATTTGGACCGGACGGGTTCTCCACGCGATCGTGTGTGTTAAGCTCCAACGGGCAAAGCACATGTGTTCGCGTGGGGAACCCCTCGAGACGTGTGGCTTGTGTTTTTTTTTATATGCGCACGTTGACGTCATGGCTGCACGTGGGGTTGGAATCCGGCAGGAGGGGTATCTCTGCCGGATGGTCCCGTCCAAGGAGGGACGAGGAACACGTGCAGCTGCATGACGTCACGGGCAGTTGCAAGGTGCAAAGAGCGCGAGTTGCCGCGCAGGTGCTGCGCATGGGAAAAAAAGAAAAAAAGAAAGCCAAGCCTCACTTTCGGGTGCAAAGGATTCCTGGGCAAGGGGTGAAAGACCCCCTTACCTGGGCACAGGATGGAAACTAGTTAGGGGGAAGGGTTAGCTTAGTTAGACCGACTTCATGGGGCAGGGGTAAGTCCTCATGGAGTCCGTGGAATGGATTAGTTAGAGGGATTGTAGCCAGATTTAGGTTGGGAAATAAAATGAATTTTTGAGTTAGGAGATAGAGACAGACTGGTGAATGTGTAGAGGGGACGTAGTTTAGCTACGTAGTGTTAAAAGGAACGTGCTATAGTTTAAGGGACGACGTGGGAGCACGAGTTAGTTAGGGGAGGTAGTTAGAAGGATGGCAGAGTTCAGCGGTGTGTGTGTTGAAGAGTAGTTGGTGAGTGAATTGGAAGCATGTGCTTGGTGAGTGAGTGAGGCCAGCGGGTCTGTGTGTGAGGAGCGAATGGGGAATGCATGGTGCGATGAGTGATTGGGGGGAGGAGTGACTCCCGCCCAAGGGACCCCGGGGTCAGAGTAAAGTGAGTTAGCTGGGTTAGTCAAATTGAAAAATGGAGGTCGTTTTGCTGTTGGTGGGAAAGTAGGCTCGAGACCCATTTGGAGGGGTGCAGGAGCCCTGTTGACGGGCTTGGGAGCGTGGCTGCGAAAGGTGAGTATCGCTGAGTGGGTACCCCGGGCACCAGGCTAGTCGGCCGCGGTAGGCCAAGGGCCCATGGGGGGCCGGGATAGAGTAGTGGGCACAGGTGCGCCTGCTTGGTGCGGGGGCCCGGGGCGCCATTAGCCGCGTGGGCAGTGTTGTGGGCACCCTCGGAAAGGGGCCCGGGAGGCCGGCCTGCCACGTGTGCGTTTCAGGGGAGGTGCCATGGGGGGCACTCCCCGGTGTTAGGGAGCTGGTAGGCTCGGAGGCAGTGTAGTGCCCGGGGGTGCCATAGCGGGAGATTCGGCAGAGGGTCGTGCCTGCCAAAGGGAGCCACGTGTCCCAGCCAGGAGACCGTGTGAGGGCACGGAGCGAAAATTGGGGGGCGAGGCCCGAAATTGTAAGGACACCAACACAGGCGACGGGAATCTGGGTTGTTAGAACCAATAGTTTAAGCGAGAGGCGCTTGTTGAAAGCCCCGGGGTAGTTTAACAGTTAAATGGTTAGGGTAGATTAGGAGATGTACCCCTCCGCACCATCCATCCCCTCGCTGTCGTTGTGGGCCGCTGGACCCACTTGGTGTTAAGATCGCCGAACTCTGGGGAGGCCATTCTGAGGCTTCGTTGGGCCTCGACACAGGACATTAGCTCTCCCTTGTTCCCCTCTGGGAAGGGAACGTAGGGGTTGGGAGTGGGCTAGGTGACAGAATAGGTTAGCCGAACAAGGACGATAAAGGGGGTTAGGGGACGATTTATAGTGGGGAAGTAAAAATAAAAAAATAAAAAAAAAAAATTAAGGGGGCTAAATTGGTTTTTCACAAATTAAGGGAGTGGGTATGTACAGTGACAGGCAAAGGCGATAGGTTGGGAGGGAGACAGGTAGGTAGGTCCGAGCCCGCCTTCCAAGTGGCCAGCACCACCGCACTCCCTCCACCAACCTCCACTGAACGGCAAAGGCTGGCCAACTTCATCGGCTGGCTGTGTTACTTCAAGGCCTGTGCCGGCCCACTTGATCGGCAGCTGTTGTGTTGCTGCAAGGCCTGTGCCGGCCACTTCGTCTGCAGCTGTGGTACTTCAAGGCCTGTGCCGGCCAGTTCATCTGCCCGCTATGTTTGCCTGCAGCGGCCTTCTTCTGCGGGCTGTGTTTGCCTGCTACCTTTGCCATGCCATGCCCACTGCCCCTGTTCACCAGCCCCCGTTCAATTTTTGCTCTGCCCCCCCCCACCCCTGTTCATTTCCATGTGCGCCAGGATCAAGGCAACAGTTTGCAAGCTGCAAGAACTGCCCTGTTGGCAGCTACAACACGGGCCTGCAGTGGCGGCCCGTGCACCGTGTTTGTGTCCATGCATCCATTCGTTGTGCTCATTGCGTGTGCCACTTGAGCTGGCACGGAGACTGCGTTTGTGCAGCCCATGCACCGTTGTGGTTCACTGCATTCGGTCCATCCATTCATCCATCCATTCGTTGTGCTCATTGCGTGTGCCACTTGAGCTGGCACGGAGACTGCGTTGTGCAGCCCAAGCACCGTTGTGGTTCACTGAGTTCAGTTCAAAAGGGAAGGCCTTGGACTGCGAGTGAGCAGCCAGCCACGTTCCCTGTCACCTGCATTGTTTTGAGCCAGAGACTGCATGCGGGCAGCCTGGCTCCCTGCTAACTGCTTTCTTTTGCAGAGTTCAATGATCCTGGGCCATGGTTTAGTGTAAAATTGGTAAGTTAAGGTTAAGATGTACTGTACATATGAGTGCGCCCCCGGCATGTATGTCTTAGCGCCGGCAATTTTATTTAAGTCGTCCGTGTGAGTGAGTTTGTTTAGGTAGTTACGCAGCCCTCAGGTTATTTATTTTGGGGACACGAATACCATGAATGTCGCACTCAGGGATCCGTAGGTAAAGTGTACTAGGGGAAAACTACACATGATGGCACACGAAAATTTGACGACTCGGGACGAGTCTGTAAAAAGGGAAGGGGGTAGTGTTGTGGTTACCAGATTCGCAAACCACCATTCAGGTCCCTTAGGTGAGGTATCTCGGTAAGTGCATGTGTAGTTAGGCCCAAACCCGTTGTCTAGTGGGAATACATGTCATTTATACGTGCTGCGACTCTTCAGGATAGCCGTTTTTCTTTCACTATCTTTATTTTGGACCAACCGCCATGATCACAACCACAACATCAACCACCAACCACAACCACCGCTTCACCACAACCGCCACGACCTTCCCGTCACACCTCGCCACCGTAGCATCGCCACCGTTCTTGCCCCGCTGTGGGTACCGGTGTTGGACTCATGCAGAGCGCGTCGAACAGCGTGTACAAAACCACGGATTTTCTGCTTCAAAAACGGATCAAAAACGACACACGCCCACTTTTTGCCGTCCAATCGGTGAGCGAGGGGCGATTTGGCCCCGCCTCCAGAACGATCGATATATGCAAATTTGTGGATCAAAAAGCCTTCACGCCCACTTTTTCTCGGGCCAATGGGGAGCGAGGTGAAAGGTCAAAGGGAAGGGGTCAAAGGCGAAGTTACGGGGGGATAAAAGGACCGTGTTCGTCAGTCAGAGGCGGAACGAGAGGGTCAGCAGAACGAGGTCGGAGAGTCAAGAAGAGGAGAGTCGGAACGAGAGAGTCAGCAGAACGAGAACGTGAGTCGCAAACAAGAACGGGTCGGAGAGTCAAGAAGAGGAGAGTCGGAAGCAGAGGGTCAAGACTTCGCGGGCGGTGGAGCTGCTCGTCGTGTGCGTTGGAGTCGGAACGGAGGGGACGGAGCTGTGGAAAGGCGGCGACGCCGGACGAGGGGGTGCTCGCGTCGGTGCCAGGAGCTGCACGCCCGAGGGAGGCCGGCAGCGCGACCTGGCCGAGGTGGAGACGCACACCAGGGATAATAAAGATCCTCTATACCCCGAGCATCAGCAACCCCTCCTGTTTCCCCCCCCCGCGCTGAGATAGTGCGACCAAGGGGGCCCCGTTCCCACCCCCTGCCAGGCACTGTCCACGAGGCCCGCGGGTTGCGGGGCCATCGCCGCTCCGCGTCTCATCACCAGACGGGTAGGCCCGACCCGGTCTCGGCCTCAGGCCTGCCCCATTCTTGGGGGATTTCTTTTCCTTGGTTTTGGGTATGTGTTGTCGGCGCCGCCTGTGAAGTAGAATTGTATAAGTGTTGCCGTGTGCTCGGTAGTCGGTATTAGCTCTGCACTGTGTTTTCACTTTTATGTTTGCTTTTTGTGTAAATGGAATTGTGTTTTCTTTTTTTTGTGTGCATTTGGTGGAATTGTATTTGTGTGCTTTCCGTTCGTCGCGAATAAATGTGCTTTATTGTTGAACTGTTCTCCCGCTTCGCTTCGTCTTTTCCTCCATTGAATCCTCATCTTGCTTCAAGTAAAGGGTTGGTAGTGGGCTGAATACGCCCGATAATTAATCGAACCGTCGAGGTCGACGATAACACCGCTCGGTTATTCTGATAGTACGGAACGGGTCGCTTATGGCCCGTGTCCGAAGTCGACCTGCGGCGAGGTGCGATCGCCGGTCTACCTCCGCGTGGGTACTTAGGTAGGTCGAATTTGGCGAGCAACCCTATCCCACGCGGGGGCTGATTGGCTCGATCGCGGTGAGACCGAAAGGTCCACCCGTGACTGGTTCCCGGCGTTAGTCCGAGAGGGTCACGACTGGATTGTCCGTCCGGTGGGCGACGTGCCGCGATTCGAGTTACGTGGCCGTCGCACGCCGGCGGGCGCGAATCCGCAACAATATATATATATATATATATATATATATATATATATATATATATATATATATATATATATTAACGTCGTGAAGAAACTTTGGTGAATGTTGTGGTCAAGTTTCATTGAAATTGCGTGTCGTTTCGGAGAAGAAAGCAAATACATATTTTGGGGGGTGTCGGTGCAAATTTCTCCAAAATTAGCGTAATGGGTTTGAGGGTGATAAAAAAATTAAAAAAATTTAATGTTTTTAGGAAAAGCACAATATATTGTAATTTCTCTTTTATTGGAAATGTGCTCAAATACAACATGCTTTTTACATCAATGTGCTTGAACAGGTATCTATTTTAATTATACATATTCGCATTTTAAATGACCTCATATTGTAAAGGATTCGGCGGTGGCGGGATTCGCACCCTTCTCTTGACAGCCAAATGTTGAAGATTCGGCGTCACTTAACAGCACCGCCCTCTCCGGGGTTATAACGCCGGCCAGTTCAGCACAGGCCTAGGTCCACGTGCCTCGGTTCACGATACCAACGTACACCTGTGCTTTGCCAGTTGGGGAAATAGACCCCGGTTACAGACTGGGTTTGTCAGAGACCGAGCGGAGTGTGCCAGTCCGTAACCATTTTTGGTTTTAAATACAAATCGAACAATTGTTCCTCAGCACGGCACGAATAAACTCAAGGCGGCAACTTCCATTTGAATCAGCCAGATTTATTGGGGACACATCGGGAACACGACACAAGCAAAACATTCACGACAATGTTTTAATCAATGGATAACCCGCTCTTAACTTGGGAGCTACGGATTATGGGTTTCGAAGGGAACCCTAGCGAGATAAACCTTAGACAACATGCAGAAAACATGCAGACAAGACACAGAGTACTTAGTGATGCCTCATGGACGAGAGGAAAAGTGTCAAAGGCACGAATGTGGCTCGTGACAAGCCGATGTCAACGGATTTGAGCACCCAGCTCGAGCATGCAGCGTGGCAAAACTGCACTCGTACTCCTTCTCCCGGCACTGCTTGCGCACCAGCGTCAGCGCGTTCAGCCCCCGTAAGGTCGGCGGCGCAAGAGCGGAAGATCCACGGTGTGCTCCAGCTGGCTTTTCACAAGGTCCAGCATACAAATCCAGGCCTGGTCCGTTCACCAGAATAGGCCAAATGGAGGTGTTGGGCTCCGCAGGCGGATCGATGGGATTACAAGACGTGTCGAGCCGTGCAGTGAGTAGGGACAGTCAGAGGCTCCGTCACTGGACTCCGGATGAACCTGTCGGTGACCTCCTCATAAAAGTCGATCGCCGACTCCCCTCATGCAGTTCCTCCTGCCTTCCTGGGGCTCGCTCTTCTCACGAAAGCCGATCCCAGACTCGACTCGAGCAGCCAGTTTCATTTTACAGCCGATCGCAGACTCCCACAAGCCGTTTCTTATACAGCAGATCGCAGGCAGACCTCATGCAGTTCCACTTACTGCCGATCGCCCGACTCGAGGCTCAGGCAGTTCCACCCTTTCCCTCCGGCGCCCGCTCTCTGGACACTCCCCCGGGGACCCGTGATTGGTCCATCGCTCGAGATTGCAGCTGCCCTCCACCAATCAGCTGCCGACACGTCTCGCCGACCGAGACTCTCAGAGCGCTGGGCGGAGCAAGTTCGGAGAGGGGAAGGAAAAATAAGCAAGGCGCCTCCCAGTCCACCACCACTGTAGGAACACTGGACAGCCTGCTACACCTCCCGACACACATGTAATGTCCAATTACCAAACAACCTGACTGAACATGCATTTAAGGGGGAATCTGGGCTAATCCTATATTTAATAACACACTAAGGGTCATTTCCGCAACAATATCCCTTGACTGTATTGGAAGGTGACCAGTCTGATAAGTAAAAATACCCCTTGTTCCCCAAAACAGATTGGCCTTCCAAATAATCTTTAATCCTCATTCAGGATAATACAATCACCTCGTATTTTATTTGTATTATTGACGGATTCTTAGAAATAAATAATTATATACTGGTGCCTGAAAGTCTATCTGGAAACAAGAGTCCAGCTGAAATTGAATGTGTGTGAAAATAATGACCAAAACTCCCATCAAGCTTCAGGCCATAAATATTCCTCATCCCTGCAAAATTAAGCTGGCCTCCAGATGGCTACTGCAACAAAGCTGTGTGATTATTTCCCCTGAACCCCAAAAACATCAGCTGTGGCGTCAGCATGTCTGGAGGAAGAACAGACATTGTCTCATTGAATACTATATAAGAATTCAAAGTTTCCATGTATGTACAGCAGAATTAGAGGAAGGCCATGTGACTGATTGAAGCGCCTCTGAATTCTCCATGTGGATATTGTTGCGGAAATGGCCCTTATTGGACTACTAAATATAGGATTAGCTCAGATTCCCCATTAAATGCATGTTCAGCTAGGTTGTGTGGTAAAATGGACGTTACATGTGTGTCGGGAGGTGTAAGAGGCTGTTTTTATGTTCGTACAGTAGTGGTGTGCCGAGGGCTCCCTCTTCTTCCTCCCCTCTCCGGACGATAGGCCCTGCCCAGTTGGCTGAGAGGGTGTGGCCAAAAAGAGAAAGTGACGCGAAGGGGAGGAGTTTGTCCACTTCGAAAAGGGGGAGGAGCCAATGGCTCGGAGCGAGCCAAAGAAGATCTCGTGAACAGGTTGAGTTTGGCAGAAGTACAAAACTGCAGTCGGTTGAGAGGGTGCTGGTGTGTCGAAGGATAGAAAGAGTGCTGTGTGTGAAGAACAGTCGGGTTCTCAAGGCGTGCTCGGAGTCGCTTCGAAGCGAGAAACGAAGGCTTCGTAAAAAGGTTCGGTGTGTGGAAACAGTCGCTCTCGAGGCGTGCTCGTGTTTTCGAAGCGTGCGAACGAAGAGGGACAGTGTTGGATCTGCCGGGAGAAACACTGAACCTACCTGCACGTCGAGTCCGCATTTTTGGCAGTAAGAGAGGATGGAGTTGAGAAATCGGGCTTCGAGGCGGGAAGGCAGGAGAGGAGACGACGGAGCCTCTGACGGTCCCTGCTCACACCAACGACTCGACATGTTTGCCGATCCGCTTGCCGGAGCCCAGCACCTCGATTTGGGCCTTGTCTGGTGAACAGGCCAGGCCTGGATTTGTATGCTGGACCGTGAGAGAGATCAGCTGAGGCCCATCGTCGACCTTACGTGGGGTCAGAGCGCGCGGAGACCGCGTGTGGTGCGAAGGGGTCAAGAGTACGACGCCTCTATTTTGCCACGCGGCGCGTTCGAGCTGGGGCTCGAATCCATGGACATCCGCGTGTTGCGAGCGACATTCTTGCTTTTGACACTGTCCTCTCGTCCATGAGACATCACCAAGTACTCTGTCTTGCCTTGCATGCATGCTGTCTGTCTGTCTGTCTGTCTTTGGCTGCACGTGTTGTATAAGGCATATCTCGGTAGCGACCGGCTCAAAACCTGTAGTCCGTGGTTCCCTAGTTAAGAACGGGTTGAGGATTGTTGATTAAACCATTGTCGTGAATGTTTTGCTTGTGTTGTGATCCCCGATGTTCCCCAATAAATCTGGTTGATTCGGATGAAGTTGCCGCTATGGATTAATTTGTGTCGCGTCGAGAAACGATCCGTTTGATTGGTATATAAAACCAAAAATGGTTACAGACTGCCAGGAAACGCTCGGCATCTGACACAACCAGTCTGTAACTGGGGTTCTATTTCCCCAACTGGTAAGGTACAAGGATTACGTTGGTATCACAATTGAAGACGCGTGACCGAGGCCTGTGCCGAGCCGGCCGGCGTTATAAACCCTGGAGACGGCGGTGGTGAGGGTGGCGCCTTAGGATCGGGTGAGAATCCCGCCACCCGGGATCCGCAACAATATGTTCGTGTTTGCATCTGTTTTGTTGTAATAAATAACTCAAATATACAGAAGAAATTGAAAATTCTTCAACAGGGACAACCCACCCGTCGACCCCTCAGACCTCGATTTATTAAATACTGTTTACAGACTTTGTTACCTCATGGGTGATGAAGGTTGTGGTCAAGTTTGATCAGAACTGTGTGTCATTTCTGAGGAGAAAAGAAACACCTACATTGGGGAGCAACCCCCACCCCCATAAGGCCCGTTTTTTTAATACCAGTGAACAAACTTTGGTGCATACCGGGTGATTTGTCAAGTATTGTCAAGGTTGTGGTCAAGGTGATTTGTCAAGGTTGTGGTCAAGTATCATCAAAATCGTGTGTGCAGTTTCAGAGAAGAAATTGCAAAAAGTTGGGCTGCACAAATTGGACAAACAACCCTTATAACAGCAATAAACCTTCCGCTATCCTACAGGAGTATCGGGGGAGGCTTAACAAGAGAGGGTAATCAGATATTGCAGTCCCTCACCAGGACTTCTTTTGCATGGTGTTTTATGTGGCTTTGTGTCATTAATATAATTCGATGAGTAATTATTCATTATTAAAACGTTCCAACCCGTTATTGGTACATAATTAAGAGTCATACATTCCATCAGCAAGGATTCAATGGACAAACGTTCCAAAACTACATAATCAATCAATAGACCAACTCACATTTTAACAATATGTAATTAACAGACGTACTCAGAGCTCAAAGCAGTCAGGTCACAAACAAAAACATTTCGCTGTTATGTATATATATATATATATATATATATATATATATATATATATATATATATATATATATATATATGTATATATATACATATTGTTGTGGTTACCAGATTCGCAAACCACCATTCAGGTCCCTTAGGTGAGGTATCTCGGTAAGTGCATGTGTAGTTAGGCCCAAACCCGTTGTCTAGTGGGAATACATGTCATTTATGCGAGCTGCGACTCTTCAGGATAGCCGTTTTTCTTTTACTATCTTTATTTTGGACCAACCGCCATGATCACAACCACAACATCAACCACCGACCACAACCACCGCTTCACCACAACCGCCACGACCTTCACGCACACCTCACAACCGTAGCATCGCCACCGTTCTTGCCCCGCTGTGGGTACCGGTGCTGGACTCGTGTAGGGCGCACGTTGAACAGCGTGTACAAAATCACGGATTTTCTGCTTCAAAAACGGATCAAAAACGACACACGCCCACTTTTTGCCGTCCAATCGGTGAGCGAGGGGCGATTTGGCCCCGCCTCCAGAACGATCGATATATGCAAATTTGTGGATCAAAAAGCCTTCACGCCCACTTTTTCTCGGGCCAATGGGGAGCGAGGTGAAAGGTCAAAGGGAGGGGGTCAAAGGCGAAGTTACGGGGGGATAAAAGGACGGTGTTCGTCAGTCAGGGGAGAGTCGCAAACAAGAACGGGTCGGAGAGTCAAGAAGAGGAGAGTCGGAAGCAGAGGGTCAAGACTTCGCGGGCGGTGGAGCTGCTCGTCGTGTGCGTTGGAGTCGGAACGGAGGGGACGGAGCTGTGGAAAGGCGGCGACGCCGGACGAGGGGGTGCTCGCGTCGGTGCCAGGAGCTGCACCCGAGGGAGGCCGACAGCGCGACCTGGCCGAGGTGGAGACGCTCGTCGCATATAATAAAGATCCTCTATACCCCGAGCATCAGCAACCCCCTCCTGTTTCCCCCCGCGCTGAGATAGTGCGACCAAGGGGGCCCCGTTCCCACCCCCTGCCAGGCACTGTCCACGAGGCCCGCGGGTTGCGGGGCCATCGCCGCTCCGCGTCTCATCACCAGACGGGTAGGCCCGACCCGGTCTCGGTCTCAGGCCTACCTCATTCTTGGGGGATGTTCTTTTCCTTGGTTTTGGGTATGTGTTGTCGGCGCCGTCTGTGAAGTAGAATTGTATAAGTGTTGCCGTGTGCTCGGTAGTCGGTATTAGCTCTGCACTGTGTTTTCACTTTTATGTTTGCTTTTTGTGTAATTGGAATTGTGTTTTCTTTTTTTTTGTGTGCATTTGGTGGAATTGTATTTGTGTGCTTCCCGTGTGCCGCGAATAAATGTGCTTTATTGTTGAACTGTTTTCCCGCTTCGCTTCGTCTTTTCCTCCATTGAATCCCCATCTTGCTTCACGTAAAGGGTTGGTAGTGGGCTGAATACGCCCGATAATTAATCGAACCGTCGAGGTCGACGATAACACCGCTCGGTTATTCTGATAGTACGGAACGGGTCGCTTAAGTGGCCCGTGTCCGAAGTCGACCTGCGGCGAGGTGCGATCGCCCGGTCTACCCTCCGCGTGGGTACTTAGGTAGTTCGAATTTGGCGAGCAACCCTATCCCACGCGGGGGCTGATTGGCTCGATCGCGGTGAGACCGAAAGGTCCACCCGTGACTGGTTCCCGGCGTTAGTCCGAGAGGGTCACGACTGGATTGTCCGTCCGGTGGGCGACGTGCCGCGATTCGAGTTACGTGGCCGTCGCACGCCGGCGGGCGCGAAAACCGCAACACTGGTGTCAGGAGTGGGATACAAATTCATCGCCCTCCTCGCGGCACTGGTATCGGAGAACAGGAAAACGGGCTCTCCTGTCTCCGGCTAAATTCACGGGAATCGGTCCAGGGGTGAGAGAAGCGACCCCCGATTCCCTCCAAATTACGAGCGAGCGAAATTAACCCTTCACGAGAAGCAAGATGGCGTCTCAAGGCGAGCGGGAGCCGGGGGTATTAGAAATGTATATGTGTAATAATGTAGAGTCCATGGCCCAGGATGGAATCCCCGAGCAGGAAATGTTGATTGTGCAGGAACACGGACTCGCCCAACTGAACCCAGGGCCCGAGGTGGGTGCGGCAGCGGCCGCGGTGTATGACACCTCCCCCCCCCCCTCTCCACCAAAACCCTTCCCCAACCCCTGCCGAAACGGCTCAGCTGAGTGCATCCGGCATGGCCCAGCTATTCACCATGCTGGCACAAATGAATGCGGAAATGAAAGGCATGAACGAAAAGATGGATACAAATACAAATGAAGTGAAAACGACGATGGATGCGAATACACAGCAAATGAGGGAAGAGATGAAAGAGCTGCGGGGTGAGACGCAGAACATGGGCCGATGCCTGCAGGCGGGCATGAAGGCCGTTAGCAGGGAACTTAAAATGGCGACTCCACATGTCGGAACGAACGAGCTGGAAGGGGGTGCAACGGCTGTCGGGCCCGCGGTGGAGGCGGGTAAGGAAAAAGTAATTCGGGAGACAAGAGACGAGGTGAAAGTAATTGCGAGGGAGAGAAAAGAACAATTAATACGGAAAGCAAGGATGAGGTACGCGGAGATCGTGAAAGAGCAAGGAGTGAAAAACAGGGAAGGACGGGAGCGACTTAAAGAGAAAGCAAGGTTGACCTACATAAAGATAAGGGAAAGACGCCAGAAAGAAGCAGAGACCAATAAACACGATGAAGACGGGGTAAGTGACGCGCACACACACACGGAGGCAGTGGAGGACAATGGGGGTGAGCTCGCGGAGCGTGTAGGGACCCGGTGCGAGCAGCGGGATGGCCTCCTCCAGGAACGAGGGGAGGGAGTATGCCCCCTTGAGGCGAGTCACGACCAGGTGAGTTCGGTCGTGTTTTGCGAGGTTGAGGGGACGGGTGCTGTGAACGAGTGCTTGGAGAGCTTGGGGGGTATAGAGGCCCCGGAGACCCTTGTGGGGACACGAATCCCCAGTGTAGTTGTCCCTGTGTGTGTGGTGCAAGGCGTGAGTGCGTCCCCGTGTGTGGAAGCGACCCCGTGTGTGAGTGGTGTGGTGGCGATGGTGCCAGAGTACGTGCTTCCCAGCACGCCGTGCGTGGGTGAGGCACCGTGTGTGAGTGAGGCCGTGTGTGTGAGTGAAACGGCCAGTGTGAGTGAGGCACCGCGGGTTAGTGCCCCCGCGTGTGTGGGTGAGGCACCGTGTGTGGATGAGGCACCGCGGTTGAGTGCCCCCGCGTGTATGAGTGAGGCACGGTGTGTGGATGAGGCACCGTGTGTGGAAGAGGCCGTGTGTGTGGATGAAACGGCCAGTGTGAGTGAGGCACCGCGGGTGAGTGCCCCCGCGTGTATGAGTGAGGCACGGTGTGTGGATGAGGCACCGCGGGTGAGTGCCCCCGCGTATGTAAGTAGTATGGTTTGTGTGAGTAGTGAGGCACGCGTGAGTGAACGGCCGTGTGCAAGGTCGATGTGTGCCAGGGAGACCGTGTGTGTGAGAGAGCGGTATGTGAGGGAGATGTCGGTTGGCATGCGGGAGCACGCAGCCGCATCTCCCGGTGTGAATGTGATGGTGTGGACTGTGTGCGTCGTAACACGCAGGTGTGCGTGGGTGGAATGGAGACGACGACGGCGACAGAGGAGAGAAAGCCGAGTAGCGGCTGTAGTTGTTTCGAGGACCGTGCCGGGTTCACCCAGCAGTGAGCACGCGGTTCGTGCTGTGCAACGCACGAGACCGCCACGTGCTCGCTTGCGAGAGTGAAGTCCCGGTCCGGAAACGCACGCGGTGGATTTGCCGATCCCGCGGACGGACAAAGTTTAGGCAGGTAAATGGATTTGGACCGGACGGGTTCTCCACGCGATCGTGTGTGTTAAGCTCCAACGGGCAAAGCACATGTGTTCGCGTGGGGAACCCCTCGAGACGTGTGGCTTGTGTTTTTTTTTTTTTTATGCGCACGGTGACGTCATGGCTGCACGTGGGGTTGGAATTCGGCAGGAGGGGTATCTCTGCCGGATGGTCCCGTCCAAGGAGGGACGAGGAACACGTGCAGCTGCATGACGTCACGGGCAGGTGCAAAGTGCGCGAGCTCTGAGTTGCCACGCAGGTGCTGCGCATGAAAAAGAAAAAGCAAGCCTCACTTTCGGGTGTACAGGATTCCTGGGCAAGGGGTGAAAGACCCCCTTACCCTGGGCACAGGATGGAAAACTAGTTAGGGGGAAGGGTTAGCTTAGTTAGACTGACTTCATGGGGCAGGGGTAAGTCCTCATGGAGTCCGTGGAATGGATTAGGTAGAGGGATTTAGTGAGCTTTAGGTTGGGAAATAAAATGGGATGATTTGGAGACAGCGACAGACAGTGAATGTGTAGAGTTGACGTAGTTTAGCTACGTAGTGTTAAAAGGAACGTGCTATAGTTTAAGGGACGACGTGGGAGCACGAGTTAGTTAGGGGAGGTAGTTAGAAGGATGGCAGAGTTCAGTGGTGTGTGTGTTGAAGAGTTGGTGAGTTGTGAGGTGAGTACTTGTTGAGTGAGTGAGGCCAGCGGGTCTGTGTGAGTGGAGCGAATGGGGAATGCATGGTGCGATGAGTGATTGGGGGGAGGAGTGACTCCCGCCCAAGGGACCCCCGGGGTCAGTGTAGATTGAGTCAGTTGGGTTAGTCAAATTGAAAAATGGAGGTCGTTTTGTTGTTGTTGGGAAAGTAGGCTCGAGACCCATTTGGAGGGGTGCAGGAGCCCTGTTGACGGGCTTGGGAGCGTGGCTGCGAAAGGTGAGTATCGCTGAGTGGGTACCCCGGGCACCAGGCTAGTCGGCCGCGGTAGGCCAAGGGCCCATGGGGGCCGGGATAGAGTAGTGGGCACGGGTGCGCCTGCTTGGTGCGGGGGCCCGGGCGCCATTAGCCGCGTGGGCAGTGTTGTGGGCACGGGTGACCCTCGGAAAGGGGCCCGGGAGGCCGGCCTGCCACGTGTGCGTTTCAGGGGAGGTGCCATGGGGGGCACTCCCCAGTGTTAGGGAGCTGGTAGGCTCGGAGGCAGTGTAGTGCCCGGGGGTGCCATAGCGGGAGATTTGGCAGAGGGTCGTGCCTGCCAAAGGGAGCCACGTGTCCCAGCCAGGAGACCGTGTGAGGGCACGGAGAGAAAATTGGGGGGCGAGGCCCGAAATTGTAAGGACACCAACACAGGCGACGGGAATCTGGGTTGTTAGAACCAATAGTTTAAGCGAGAGGCGCTTGTTGAAAGCCCCGGGGTAGTTTAACAGTTAAATGGTTAGGGTAGATTAGGAGATGTACCCCTCCGCACCATCCATCCCCTCGCTGTCGTTGTGGGCCGCTGGACCCACTTGGTGTTAAGATCGCCGAACTCTGGGGAGGCCATTCTGAGGCTTCGGTGGGCCTCGACACAGGACGCTAGCTCTCCCTTGTTCCCCTCCGGGAAGGGAACGTAGGGGTTGGGAGTAGGCTAGGTGACAGGATAGGTTAGCCGAACAAGGACGATAAAGGGGGTTAGGGGACGATTTATAGAGGGGAAGTAAACATAAAAGTAAAAATAAAAAAAAAATAAGTTGGGGCTAAATTGGGGTTTGACAAATTAAGGGAGTGGGTATGTACAGTGACAGGCAAAGGCAATAGGTTGGGAGGGAGACAGGTAGGTAGGTCCGAGCCCGCCTTCCAAGTGGCCAGCACCACCGCACTCCCTCCACCAACCTCCACTGAACGGCAAAGGCTGGCCAGCTTCATCTGCTGGCTGTGTTACTTCAAGGCCTGTGCCGGCCCACTTGATCGGCAGCTGTTGTGTTGCTGCAAGGCCTGTGCCGGCCAACTTCATCGGCAGCTGTTGCTGTGCTGCAAGGCCTGTGCCGGCCGGATCGTCTGCAGCTGTGGTACTTCAAGGCCTGTGCCGGCCAGTTCATCTGCCGGCTGTGTTTGCCTGCAACGGTCTTCTTCTACGGGCTGTGTTTGCCTGCTACCTTTGCCATGCCATGCCCACTGCCCATGTTCACCAGCCCCGTTCAATTTTGCTTTGCCCCCCCCCCCTGTTCATTTCCATGTGCGCCAGGATCAAGGCAACAGTTTGCAAGCTGCGAGAACTGCCCTGTTGGCAGCTACAACACGGGCCTGCAGTGGCAGCCCGTGCACCGTGTTTGTGTCCATGCATCCATTCGTTGTGCTCATTGCGTGTGCCACTTGAGCTGGCACGGAGACTGCGTTTGTGCAGCCCATGCACCGTTGTGGTTCACTGCATTCAGTTCAAACCGTTCATGCATTCATTCGTTGTGCTCATTGCGTGTGCCACTTGAGCTGGCACGGAGACTGCGTTGTGCAGCCCATGCACCGTTGTGGTTCACTGCGTTCAGTTCAAAAAGGGAAGGCCTTGGACTGCGTGTGAGCAGCCAGCCACGTTCCCTGTCACCTGCATTGTTTTGAGCCAGAGACTGCATGTGGGCAGCCTGGCTCCCTGCTAACTGCTTTCTTTTTGCAGAGTTCGATGATCCTGGGCCATGGTTTAGTGTAAAATTTGTAAGTTAAGGTTAAGATGTACTGTAAATATGAGTGCGCCCCCGGCATGTATGTCTTAGCGCCGGCAATTTTATTTAAGTCGTCCGTGTGAGTGAGTTTGTTTAGGTAGTTACGCAGCCCTCAGGTTATTTATTTTGGGGACACGAATACCATGAATGTCGCACTCAGGGATCCGTAGGTAAAGTGTACTAGGGGAAAACTACACATGATGGCACACGAAAATTTGACGACTCGGGACGAGTCTGTAAAAAGGGAAGGGGGTAGTGTTGTGGTTACCAGATTCGCAAACCACCATTCAGGTCCCTTAGGTGAGGTATCTCGGTAAGTGCATGTGTAGTTAGGCCCAAACCCGTTGTCTAGTGGGAATACATGTCATTTATGCGAGCTGCGACTCTTCAGGATAGCCGTTTTTCTTTTACTATCTTTATTTTGGACCAACCGCCATGATCACAACCACAACATCAACCACCGACCACAACCACCGCTTCACCACAACCGCCACGACCTTCACGCACACCTCACAACCGTAGCATCGCCACCGTTCTTGCCCCGCTGTGGGTACCGGTGCTGGACTCGTGTAGGGCGCACGTTGAACAGCGTGTACAAAATCACGGATTTTCTGCTTCAAAAACGGATCAAAAACGACACACGCCCACTTTTTGCCGTCCAATCGGTGAGCGAGGGGCGATTTGGCCCCGCCTCCAGAACGATCGATATATGCAAATTTGTGGATCAAAAAGCCTTCACGCCCACTTTTTCTCGGGCCAATGGGGAGCGAGGTGAAAGGTCAAAGGGAGGGGGTCAAAGGCGAAGTTACGGGGGGATAAAAGGACGGTGTTCGTCAGTCAGGGGAGAGTCGCAAACAAGAACGGGTCGGAGAGTCAAGAAGAGGAGAGTCGGAAGCAGAGGGTCAAGACTTCGCGGGCGGTGGAGCTGCTCGTCGTGTGCGTTGGAGTCGGAACGGAGGGGACGGACCTGTGGAAAGGCGGCGACACCAGACGAGGGGGTGCTCGCGTCGTGCAGGAAGCTGCACCCGAGGGAGGCCGACAGCGCGACCTGGCCGAGGTGGAGACGCTCGTCGCATATAATAAAGATCCTCTATACCCCGAGCATCAGCAACCCCCTCCTGTTTCCCCCCGCGCTGAGATAGTGCGACCAAGGGGGCCCCGTTCCCACCCCCTGCCAGGCACTGTCCACGAGGCCCGCGGGTTGCGGGGCCATCGCCGCTCCGCGTCTCATCACCAGACGGGTAGGCCCGACCCGGTCTCGGTCTCAGGCCTACCTCATTCTTGGGGATTTTCTTTCCTTGGTTTTGGGTATGTGTTGTCGGCGCCGTCTGTGAAGTAGAATTGTATAAGTGTTGCCGTGTGCTCGGTAGTCGGTATTAGCTCTGCACTGTGTTTTCACTTTTATGTTTGCTTTTTGTGTAATTGGAATTGTGTTTTCTTTTTTTTTGTGTGCATTTGGTGGAATTGTATTTGTGTGCTTCCCGTGTGCCGCGAATAAATGTGCTTTATTGTTGAACTGTTTTCCCGCTTCGCTTCGTCTTTTCCTCCATTGAATCCCCATCTTGCTTCACGTAAAGGGTTGGTAGTGGGCTGAATACGCCCGATAATTAATCGAACCGTCGAGGTCGACGATAACACCGCTCGGTTATTCTGATAGTACGGAACGGGTCGCTTAAGTGGCCCGTGTCCGAAGTCGACCTGCGGCGAGGTGCGATCGCCCGGTCTACCCTCCGCGTGGGTACTTAGGTAGTTCGAATTTGGCGAGCAACCCTATCCCACGCGGGGGCTGATTGGCTCGATCGCGGTGAGACCGAAAGGTCCACCCGTGACTGGTTCCCGGCGTTAGTCCGAGAGGGTCACGACTGGATTGTCCGTCCGGTGGGCGACGTGCCGCGATTCGAGTTACGTGGCCGTCGCACGCCGGCGGGCGCGAAAACCGCAACAATATATATATATATATATATATATATATATATATATATATATATATATATATATATATATATATATATACATATATATATATATGTATATATACGTATATATATACATATATATATATATACATTATATATATATATATATATATATATATACATATATATATGTATATATATATATATATATATATACATATATATATATATATATATAGAGCCTGGTGTTGGCGCAGTGGTTAGGGCAGCGGCTTGGGATCCAAAAGGTCCTGAGTTCAAGCCCCGTTGGGCCACTGAATTAATACACCAGGGGGTTGACTCAGCCTGTCATCCTTCCGAGGTCGGCGAAATGAGTACCAGTATACTGGGCCGGTGTATACCCCGGTTAAAATAGGTGTACCAGATCCCTGTGTCGTAAGAGGCGACCAGGGTTGCGTCAGGAAGGGCATCCGGTGTAAAACATGTGCCAAATCACTATGCGGATCATACGGATGATCCGCTGTGGCGACCCCTAAGGGGAGCAGCTGAAAGAAGAAGAAGAAGATATATATATATATATCCATATATATATATATATATATATATATATATATATATATATATATATATATCCACAAGCCGGTAGGCGGACATGGGTAGTCGACGACCCAATAGAACCTGACGTGATGGGCCCGTTCGATGGGGAATGACCTGAGGATTAAGCACAAGAAAATTCATGATTTTAGCTTGAAGGGAAAATGCTGCAGATTGTTTTTTCGTTAAAATACCCCCACATTTAGAGGTTTTTCGGCCGTTGCTCGGCACCGGTTCTTTCTCACATTACGGCTGGCCGTTGCTATGGAGGGGTCCATAGCAACGGTTCTTTCTCACACATAACCAGGACAAACCATGAACCTACCATACCAGTTTCATGTATATCTGACTCATAGTCTCTGAGAAATAACAAACTGTTTTTTTCTTGTTTTCGACCAGGGTTCATTCAACATCTATCTTCTCCGACAGTTTTTATAGGATCCGGCTGGAAATCTTTGACAATATGGCTGAATGTACTGCCCACAGTCGCTCGTGGGCCAATTTTTGATTTTCGAAAAAATAAATTTTTTATGATTTTTCGAAAATTTCAAAGTCCCGTTGCTAGGCAACGGTGGGGTCAATAGCAACGGTTCTCTTTTGCACACAACTCGGTCATGGTATGAACCTACCAACCAAGTTTCATCGAAATCGCCATTGTATTAACTGAAATCACCATTTTAAATACTGATAATAAGGGGAGAATAAATCTCAAATTTTTTTTTTTTTCGACTCGATCGACTACCCAATAAATATATGAGATAACCTATTTTATCTATTGGATGGATAACCTATTTTCATGCTGCCGACTCTTCTTACTTCCTCTTCTTCCACTTCTCAGGATGGTGGCATCACTTTTTTTTCTTCCATCGACCAGCTTACAGTGAGATGGGGCAAATTTATATCGCTCGTTTCCCCTCCCCCCCCCCCGAAACGTATCAGTGGCACGTTGTGCAATCAAGTACAAAGGTACCGAGATTGTAGCCTCAACTTCCCTTCCTTCTTCTTTCAATACTGCCTCTTCATCGAGGTGTGTGTGTGTGTGTGTGTGTGTGTGTGTGTGTGTGTGTGTGTGTGTGTGTGTGTGTGTGTGTGTGTGTGTGTGTGTGTGTGTGTGTGTGTGTGTGTGTGTGTGTGTGTGTGTGTGTGTGTGTGTGTGTGTGTCTGTGTGTGTGTGTCTGTGTCCTGGCGCCTGTCTGCTTAAGTAAGGCTGTAGAAGATCGTTGTTGTTATCATTATTATTATTTTCAGGTTGTCTGCTCTGTGTCTGCTTTTGCAAGTTGCTTGTTTATTTGCTGCACCACACCTCTCTCCCCCCTATCTCTGCACAAAATACCCCAATAAATCTTGATCGTACCACATCCCATTCCTCGCCCATTGTTAATAAATTATTATTGGAAATAATCCCAGCTCGTTTTTGTCTTTTCTTCCATTGATCCAGCATGGTCCGAATCCTAGAATAGCTGGGACTTTATTCCCAACGATCACTTCCTTTTAGCCGGTACGTCCTTGGCAGTGTCGCTCGGCTGCATCCGATCCCGTGACGTGATCCGAGAGAGTGATCCGGTTCAGACAAGGCGTAGCGAGGGCGTGTTCCCCAGTAATTAAATCACGGGATTAATTAGGTAACCCGATTAACTCAGAGACGGGAGGTAATGTAATGGTAATGCGGTTGTAATTACCATTACACAGGTAATGCGGTTGAGTTATTTTGGGTCCACGGTCGGTGAAGCGACCCGCCGCGTCACGGAATTATCCGTGTGCGACGGTCGACAATTCCCGGGAGTCTGGTGGGAGCCCAGATAGCTTCCCCCACCTCGTGGTCTTCTCACACGACCCCCGGCCCACAACAATATCTATCAGAAATTAAATATATCTCACCTGTCAGGCCAGGTCAGGTATGGGAGCATGCACTGGAGGAGCACATTGCCGCGACCACTTTCCTCCGGTACTCCAGGGGTCTCCGTCTGTCCATCCCCCAGACAGATGCCTGGCCCATCCCCATCTCCTTGAGATGCTGAACAACCTGAAGCAACCACGAGACACGTGGTGGGCCCATTGGCCTCCTCCCTTCACAAGGATCGCTCGCTGAGAGAATCTGGTGAGCAGGATCAGCATCTGTGAAAACGAGCCACATGTTCAGACAGCCGCAGCTGATGCTCACAGACTATGCAGGTAACAAATCTCATTGGTACCAAAAAGAGACATGGTACCAAAGGAATTAAGTCTCCGTCTCAGATCTCTGGTCAGAGTTCAAGTCTCACATTCATAGAGCAAAACTGGAAGCACCAAGGACCTGAAGACTCGGACCTTTGTCCACCTGCAGAGGTCCCGGCAGCGCTACACCCCGTGACACAATAAATCCATGACTCCCCAGGCCCGACCCAGACGTCTGTTGACCTCTGGCTCACAGCCAGCAGAGACATGAATATCACTCCCAAGGTAAGTGAATCTCTCCATGACCTCAACATTATCGCCACAAACAGGCACAGACAAGATAGCAGCATCCCAGATGTCATTGAAAGGCTGGATCTTAGTCTGGACCCAGGAAACCCGTCATCTCAGTGGCTCCAACTCCACGTTCAGCACCTCGAGGGCCTCCAAAAGGATATCTAGAATCCCCACAAAGATGACTGCATCATCTGCGAAATCAAAGTCAGAGATCTTGACATTCCCACATGATGCACCGTGGTGTGATCTCTCCAAAATCTTCCCCAGAATCCAGTCCATACAAGCGCTGAAAAGTGTGGGGCCAGTACACACCCCTGACAAACTCCAGTAACAACTCGAGATAAGTCAGAGATGGTACTACCACATCTCACAGCAGTCTCAGTACCAGAGTAGAGTTCAGACATCAGAATGATCAGGCTTGGTGGCACCCCACGAAAATCAAGAATCCTCCAGAGGGCATTCCGATTCACTGAATCAAACGCTTCACAGAGATCAACATAGGCTGCAAGCAGCCCCTGCCGAAGCTCTCGTCTGCGTTCAGTGACGACCCGAACAGGAAGGATACAGTCAATCGTTGACCTCTTTGGTGTAAAGCCTTACTGCTCTGGACCCTGGTGCTCAAGCAGATGGTGGCGAACCCTGTCAAGAATTATCCGAGCAAAGACCTTGCCTGGCACTGAGAGGAGCGTCACCTCTCGGTACCCATGAAACAGGTTCGTACAGGTTTACGTGGTACCTGAAGCAAGTCACAGATCTCATCGAGCCTGACAGCTAACAGACCTTCAATGGACCTATCTCACCTGTGATTGTCTATTTATGTGACAGTGACCAGAAACCATTTGAAAATCAAAATTTTAATGGTTGCCAAGGTTACCAGCTCCACCCACTTAAAAAAAAAGTATCACCTGTAATAATTTTCGCTTTCTATTCGTGACTCAGCCTTCCATTTTCGGTTTTTAAAATTAATTTTAAAATTTAACATTTATTTAAATTCAATATTAATATTAATATTTTAATATTAAAATTAATTTTTTTCTTCACAGATTTGCAGTGCCAATTTCAAACCAAATAATTCGCAATGAGTGAAAAGAGGCGGGAGTATCTTGGCGAACATATTCTGTTTGTATTTGTGTCCCTCCAAAAGGGTGACACACAGATCCCCAATGGGTAATATGCCACAAGACTCTGAACAATGATGTCGTGCGGCCCACATGCTCGGAAAGCCACTTGAAGACAACACATCCTGCTCTAGGTGCCAAACCCAAGGCATTCTCTGAAACAAAAAGGCAGTCCTTGAAGCAAGCCAAGATGGACAGCAGTGGAGCATTTTGGCAACAGACCCCAAAGGTTGTTGAGGCTTCCTGTGAGATCGCCATGTTGATTACAAAGGGCCAAAAATATCCATAACATCAGAGAAACTCTCATAAAACCAAGACTGTGTGGAGCAGAGCTCGTTCTGGGGAAGGATAGTGCAAACAAGCTTTCCCAAATCTCTCTATCAAACGATACCGTCAAGGGAAGGATCGATGAAATGTCTCAAGACATCAAGGATCAAGTTCTCCACCAACTCAGATCTTCTTCTCCATTGGAAGAATCACTAGTGATCTATATATTAATACTGAAGGACCAATTTTGTGCTCCTCATAGCGGTCGTGTCACGTTTTTCTCGGTACTGTGACCTGGACTGAAAGAGACTTCGTACCTGTAAGAGTGCATAGCACATAGTGGCAAGAGTCAACTTTCAACTCTGAAGCAGAATAAACACTTTTCGGTGAGACGGGGGCGAGGAGTGAAGAGGCGGAGGCGGGGGATGAAGAGACGGGGGCAGGGAGTGAAGAGGCAGGGGGCAAGGTAAGCAAATTTTTGGGTGGGAGTAAGCAAATTGAAAGCGGGAGACGGGGGTAAATGGGGCGGGGGTGAGTGGTCGGGGCTGGGGTGAATTAGGCGGGGTTGAGTGTGAGGGGGTGGACAGGGGCGGGGGCCCGGGGGCAAGTGGGGCGGGGAATCAAGAGACGGGGGGCAGGGCCGGGGTAATTAAACTTTTGGGCGGGGGTAAGCAAATTGAAGGCAGGGGGTGGGAGGCAGGGAGGAATGGGGCAGGGGTGGGGGCAAGCACGCCCTGTCCAGTCCATGTCCCTCGAGTGTGGGTGAGCTGGTGAGGGTGGTTGAATGAACGGAATCCGTCTGTGACGGGGTTTTGCCTAGTATTAAATATATAATTCTCGTGTCCGGATTCGGATCTTCAGCAAAATCAAATCAATTTGTCCTTGTTACACACCTAACCTGTCCACCAAATCAATCCGCGACTTCTTAAGATATCCTGTTCACAGACAGACAGACATGGATGGAAACATAAAGTCCGTCCAACCTGGGGGGTGGAGGTAACAACCATGTGTGAAGAGGCGGGATGAGCAGGGATTCCCCCGACACGGTGATGACGTCATACCGCCGGTGATATCCCATCCCCAGCTCCCCCCCCTCCCTACTCACCGGGTGGACGTTTCCACTCCTGACGGTGGAGCAATTGTCCTGCGGTCAGCAACGTGTCCATGTTGATCGCTGGTTATTCAAATGGAGGATCCCGGGTCTCAGGGGTACCTCAAGTTCCCTTCCCCTCCATCACAGCTACCTCCAAGGTCCGATTCCCTTTGGTCGGCGATGTACCCGCTCCCTGAGCCTCGACCTGCATAACAGAGAAATCCGTGCTCGCTCACCACTCCCCTCGTCGAGGGCCGAATGGGGCCTAAACCCCCTTATTATGTCTCGGACAAACGAACCACCCAACATCGCGTTCCGCCGTCCCCACGCCCGTCCGTCGAGGACTCCGCACAATCAGTGTCCACACACAAAATGGTGGAAGATGGGAGCGCGAGGGAGGAGCATGTGGCGCCAAAACAGCGGGCGAGTCACAAAACCCGGACCGGACGTTTTGATTCGGAACGACCTTTGGATTCGGAGCGACTTTGTCCCCATACCTTGTACACACGATGTGACGTAGGATTTATATTAAATAAACCGGATGATTGATTGATATCTTCTTCTATCCCCTCACGGTGTAGTCATCTCACGATCCCAACCTTGGGATTGTGTAAACTCCACGATGAGGCCGAGTCTTTGGGTCTCTCACTCTTTCACCACAGGCAGGTCGGTGGTCTTTCTGTCTTGGACCGTCTCCTCTGGGGCCTTGTCCGGAGACCATTCGTCTGTCAACATGTTGAACAATCCTTGGTGAGAAGAGTGAGCACAATGACACGTGGAACTCGTTCAATGTTCACGTGGAATGATGAGAACAATGGGAGTGTGAACGAACAATAGAACATGGATTCGTGAGAACATGGCACAACAATACAAGGGTTTACTGAAAGACCCGTGTTCGATTCCCAGCCTGGTCATGTAATTTTCCCAACATATACATTTAATATTAGAACGATGAAAATATTCCTTTGTTTTTGTCAAAAAGTATTTTTCCTTCCAAAGAATCATTTTTCAACAATTATCATTAATAATACAAGATTATAATTGTTGTTAAGATTATTTTACAGGATCATGTGGCGGATGAAAGATTCATCACAGAAAGTTGAAAAAGTTCGCAATCTTGACAACAACAACAACAACAACAACAATAAAAATGACTTCCGATATTTCGTCACGTGCCTTGACGGAGCAAATAGCGAGACACGTCATGGAGGCTCCTCCTCCTCCTCCTTGCCATCTCCGGTCTGATGGTGTCCGCGGAGACGGTGTCGCTGGTGATGTGATGGTGGCTGTGCAGACAGCTGCCTGGAGACCATCGGAATATGCATCACACTTTGTTCTAAACAACCATGAAAGGTCGTGTGTAAAAGTGTTTTGTTCGAGCGAAATAGAGGTTAAATGAATACTCGGGTCCATCTGACCCACGACTGCATTCATGTGAAGTTTTTTCACATTAAATTTTTAATGACAATCCGGAAAAAAATAAAATTAAACAAACACACAGGAATGTGTGAACCCCTTTATCTGGTGCAAGTGTGAAAGATCAAACCAAAAAAAAAACATTTTTATGAAAAAAAGTTGCAAGAAAACAAAACTCTGCCGGGTCAATGTGTCCAGGCGAACGCGACGGAGGGTTCAGGCTTCCAGTGAAGTTTTGTAATGGTGTTGTTGTGTTTGAAATAATGACGTCATCAATTTTCTCTCAACGTACGTTTGCGAACATGTACAAAATTCAATTTTACTAATACTGATGATGCCTCATAAAGAATTAGCTGCCCTGGTGGTCTAGTGGTTAGGATTTGGTACTTTCACCGCCGAGGCCCGGGTTCGATTCCCGGCCAGGGAATTATTTATTTTCAAAGTCCCATTATTTTTTATTTTATAATATTCCTCATCAAGGTTTTTGTATGTTATATCATCCTTACATATGATCGATGAGTCGTTTTGTCACTTTTCCTTGCTTGTGTTGATCGTTGATAAAGATTGTGAACGATCTGATTGATTTGCTGTGACGTCACAATGGACAATTGTATTTAATTTCTCGGAGCCCCCAATGACCCTCGGTGATCCAAGGAGAAGCAGGACCTGGAAATGGCCGAATGTTTCAAGGTTCTTCCATCAGAATTAAATAATACTGAACACCACTGATAATTTCTAAATCCATGGGGTAAACTTGGATAAAGCACTAATTATGGACAATTTACAAGTGTTCGTGCGTGTAACGTCTGATGAGAGTTCTTACACAACATAGTTTGGAATGTTTCATTCATTTGCAATTTCTTTCAACACTGTCTGATCTTCATTCATTCATTCACCTTGTTCTGGAGAGAATGTCGGTTCTGCTGAAACAGTTTCTTGGCTGCGGTTACGACCCTGGACGGGTCGCCACTCCGACACAGCTGTCGATACCAATAAAAGGCAATGTGTGTGTGGTCGATTGGTATCTACACATGCGGGTTTCAGTATGTGGAATGGAGTCCTCCCAGGGTTGGCTCAAAGTATCCACCTCCATTCCGGTAAAGGGTCTCGATTCGTGGACCAAGCTGTGTGAAGTTTTCTGTTCTCGAACTTTTGTGCCGATGACTCTCCTCAGGATAATCACTGAGTCCCGGACAGCTTCCAACTGCAGTTCGTTTGTAATAATATTCCCAGGGATGGTTTTGAGCTGACCTGTAAAGTAGTTCCGGGGAGCTTACAGGACGGCACGTTGTCCGTCCGTCCATAAATATTCATACGATTTCAATGAAATTTGACCACAACCTTCACCACCAGTGATGACATTTAAAAAAGGAGTCTGAAGGGGTCTACAGATTGCCCCTCTGTTTCATATCTCTGTGAGGTTCTTCATCATCATTCCTGTAGGTCTAGCTATCGCTGGGACAACTTTATCATTCTTCAGCTTCCAGGATCTTTTCACTTCATTCTTGAGGTCTTGATATTTGGTCGTTTTCTTGATTTCTGCATCATTTAGCCCAAAATAATTGGTATTAACACCTCGTGTAGCAATACTTTCTTCTCTTTTTTGTACCTAAGGATGATATCTTGCCGCAACGCTTTGTTGTCGATGTTCACGCTCGAAGGGAACATTAGGTCGCACGTGAGCGATAGGTACTTCAATGTTTTCAATGATTACTTTTGGTTTATGTTCCCACTAATTTTCTGGAACTGGAACATCAAAGTTTTTACAGATGTGCCAGCGGATTTCATTACAAACTCTGCTGTGTCGTTGTGTGTACAGCTGTTCTGACATGAGTTTGTTTTTGTATGTGTGTCGGTCATGAAGCATAACATATCATTCTCTTTACAAACCCCACCTCCACCCCTCACCTTTCTCTCGTTTTTTTTTTTCTCATGCTACTCTCTCTCTCTCTCTCTCTCTCTCTCTCTCTCTCTCTCTCTCTCTCTCTCTCTCTCTCTCTCTCTCTCTCTCTCTCTCTCTCTCTCTCTCTCTCTCTCTCTCTCTCTCTCTCTCTCTCTCTCTCTCTCTCTCTCTCTCTCTCTCTCTCTCACCCCCTCCACGCATCCCTCCCTCCCACAGTATAGACTATAGACGATAGAAGACAGAAAGACCACCGACCTGCCTGCGGTGAGAGAGTGAGAGACCCAAAGACTCAGACTCATCACGGGAGATGCCAATAATCTGAAATGCCTTGGTTTCCGCAGCGTGAAGCCGAGAAAGGTGGGAGGCAGGAGCACCAGCCCAGAGGGGAGAGCAGTACTCCATCAGGCTGCGGACGTAAGCTTTGGAAGTGGTCAGGAACTCAGGTGGGCCGAGGAAGGACTTTGCACGACGGAGGATTCCCAGTCGGCGACTGGCTTTGGAGGCGAGGTTGGAAATGTGACTTTCCCAGGAAAGGTCATGGCAGATCGTGAGACCCAGAAGCTTGAAAGAAAGGTCTTCTTCCAGAGGATTATTGAGAAAGTGGATTGGGGGGGGTCGAAAAGGTCCTTTCGGAGAGACATAGTGAGGGTGTGAGATTTGTCCGGATTGAAAGACATGTTCCACATGTTGGACCAGTTTGTGATTTTATCCAGATACGCAGTGAGCGAAGAAGCTGCTGTTTGCCGGTCTGAGGGATGACATATGGTACGGCAGAGGGTGGAGTCATCAGCAAAGGGATAAAGAGGATTTTCCAGAGAGTCGGAGAGATCATTTATGAAAACCAGAAAAAGAACAGGGTCCAGAACGCTACCTTGAGGAACTCCAGCCTGGACAGGAAGAGGGGATGAAAGCACTCCATTGAGGGCCACACGTTGACTACGACAGGAGAGGAAGTCTGCGAGCCATGAATGAAGATGGCCTTGGATACCACTGGAAGAGAGTTTGGTGAGCAGGGCGGGGTGTCAAAACTGTGTCAAAAACACGCGATATGTCAAGGGATATGGCTCTGATTTCATGTTTGGCATTGAGGACCTCCATCCATTGTTGGGAGAGCAGAAGCGGCATAACCAGGGTAAAGTGACCTGGTCTGAAACCAAATTGGTGATCGGAAATCAGGACATTGGAGAAGAGGAAGGATTTCATGTCTGATGCGATTTGCTCAAAGAAAATACAACAAAGAGCCTTTGAATCTGTTGTCAAAATCTGCAGGGGTAAAAGGTGAAAGAATAACTCTCCAAAGATTGTGAGTTTGGTAACATTTATTGGCACAAAATTTAGCAATTTGAACGTTTGGTGGATAACATTGATCAGCAAAAAGTAGTCCTTTCAGTGAACTTCTGATTTAAAAACATTTTTTGGCAAAAAGTCACATTTCATCAATGTTCTCATAACACCACACTTTGGTTTGCGTGATGGAGACGTGTGGAAAGACAAGTGTCATTTGGGCGGCCACAATCTCATCCATTCGTAAGCAAAAGGAAATGTCAAGGGAGCGCATATGCCGACAGGTTTCAAGCAGGTGAAAAATCCCTGCAGGGGTCACCAGCGGAGTGCCTGCCACACGCACACAGATATAATCGCTCCGATGAATCACAAACAAGGTTTAAAATAGCTCACAGTCATCTGGAGCTTTGGTGTGCAGTAAACACAGCACTCAACGACAGCACAACAGCACTCAGTGGAGCACATACATCCACCAGAACGATAAGGACGAAATGATTCAATTTTGGTGAAGATCTGGATCAGGATACTGGAATTTTTTGAGTGAATCTTCACCACTGATAGATAGATCCAAAAATGATATTTCAAGATGTATAGCAGGATATTGAAAAACGTAATGTGGACGGATTTGGATGAAACTTGGGGGATGAGTTGTGTAGGTGACAAGAACAAGCCGATTCGATTTTGGTTCAAGTCCGGATGCAGATCCGGCCTACCAGTGGGCTACAAAACGTAAACTGTTCAGCCTGGTGGAGGTAAGCACTCCACCAAGTGCCGTTCTCGTTTCTACTTGCAATTTTTATTTTCCTTCCACAATGAGCAACTTCTGTGACCTTCTTGGATCCATCCACATCAGTTCCACTCATCCCCTCAATGACCGTACCCATTATGTCCAGGTGCTCCAGTAAAGGGCAGTGATTGCCGAGCGATTCGAGGACAGTGTCTCCGACGGAGTGGATAGCCGATAACACCAGTCGGCGCAGTTTGGGCAGCTTTCGCACCATCTCAACGAGAGCGCCACTGCCTGACCGCATAAACGTACACCAGCCAAGGTCCAGGTCCTGCATGAACAGTTTAAATGTGGAACAATTAAATCAACATAAGTGTTAAATGCAGTTTTAAAATTCTCATTCATTCAAGTCCTGCATTATACAATTAGAGAGGCATTATTGTCATGAGAAGATCCTGGAAGTTGAAGAATGATAAAGTTGTACCAGTGATAGTTGGAGCTACAGGAATGATGACGAAGAACCTCACAGAGATATTAAATAGAGGGGCAATACACCTGGACACTCACCTGGTAGTGGGTGGATAAGATCTAATCTAATCATTTTGTCGGTGTCACATCCCCAAGCTCTCCACCAAATTTCGTCCAAATTTTTGGAGATATTTTGTTCACAAAGAAACAAACAGCCAAACAAACAGACAGATGTCAGGGATATTTCCATTTCCATTGCTGACCCTCCAATCAACTGTGATCCACCTTCGTTTGTGGAAACACAGGCTGTGGTGAACCGGTTGAAATGGGGTAAAGCTCCAGGGATCTGTGGCATCCATGCTGAACTTCTCAAGGCTGGTGGAAGTACTGCACTCGTGACGTTAGATGCAGTTCTGTGCTCTGCCTGGAACACAGGCATCATCCCAACTGACTGGAAGAGGGGACTTGTTGTCCCTCTCTGGAAAGGGAAGGGTGATCGCCAAGACTGCAACAACTACCGAGGGGTGACGCTGCTCTCAGTGCCGGGCAAGGTCTTTGCTCGGATAATTATTGATAGGGTTCGCCAACATCTGCTTGAGCACCAGCATCCAGAGCAGTCAGGCTTCACACCAAAGAGGTCAATGATTGACCGTATCCTTGCTCTTCGGGTCTTCACCGAACGCAGACGAGAGTTTCAGCAGGGGCTGCTTGCAGCCAATGGTGATCTCTGTAAAGCGTTTGATTCAGTGAATTGGGATGCCCTCAGGAGGATTCTTGGTCTGAGAGTGCTGTGAGATGTGGTGATAACATCTCCGACTTATTTCCAATTGTTACTGGAGTTCGTCAGGGGTGTGTTCAGGCCCCCAGACTTTTCAGCACTTGTATGGACTGGATTCTGGGGATGTCAGAGAGATCAAGCTGCGGTGCATCATTTGGGAATGTCAAGATCTCTGACCTTGATTTCGCAGATGATGCAGTCATCTTTGCGGAGATTCTTGATATCCTTTTGGGGGCCCTCGAGGTGCTGAATGAGGAGTCGGAGCCGCTGGGATTATGGGTTTCCTGGGTCAAAACTAAGATCCAGGCTTTCAATGACATCTAGGATGCTGCTATCTTGTCTGTACCTGTTTGTGGCGAGGATGTTGAGGTCGTGGAGAGATTCACTTACCTTGGCAGTGATATTCATGTCTCTGCTGGCTGTGACCAGAGGTCAATAGACGTCTAGGTCAGGCCCGGGGAGTCATGGATTCACTGGATCATGGGGTGTGGCACTGCCGGTACCTGTGCGGGAGGACGAAAGTCTGAGTCTTCTGGTCCTTGGTGCTTCCTGTCTTGCTCTACGGATGTGAGACTTGGACTCTAGCCAGGGATCTGAGACGGCGACTTAATTCCTTTGGTCCCAGGTTTCTTCAAAGAATCCTTGGCGATCGCTGGTCGGACTTTGTGTCCAACGAGCGGTTGCTGAGAGAGACTCAAATGAGATTTGTTACCTGCATAGTCCATGAGCGTCAGCTGCGGCTGTATGGACATGTGGCTCGTTTTCCTGACGCTGATTCTGCTCACCAGATTCTCACAATGAGGGAGTCTCGTGAGTGGAGGAGGCCAATGGGTCGACCACATGCCTCGTGGTTGCAGCAAGTTGATCGGCATCTCGAAGAAAATGGGGATGGGACAGGCATCTGCCTGGGGGATGGCCAGATGGGGCGGAAAGTGGACGCAGCGATGCGCTGTTCTGGCACATGCTCCCATACCTGACCTGACCTTTTGCTGTGTAAATAAATAATTCGTTGTTGCTATTAACAACATGTCTCAGTTGTCTTTTCCTTTGTTGTCCAACACAGTGTACAAGTATAGTTGGACGGGAAGTTGCACCCTTCCTGATTTGCTCTATTAGCGGGTGCTGCACCGACCTGCTCTGCTCAGCAGAAGATCACCAGGTGTGGTGCCGAGGTTGTTGCCGTGCAATACAAAGGTATCGCGGAAATAGAGAAGCGTAACTCTGCTAAGCCAGCAGTCGAAATCAAGGACCGGGTGTTGGGGAGAAACTCGAGTGCTTCCCCTCGTGGCGAGCCCCAAACCCTGGGCGGTAACAATAATAATAATGAGAGCAGTTAGTCCAGGTACCGGACAACGCCCATACCAACGACGATGCCATCCCACGCCGCCTGTTCCGATGACGATGCTGTCCCACACTGCCCCTTGCGGTGACGATGCCGTCCTATTTTATCATTTTTATCAAACTATATTTCTCATGGCTAGTCCGTCCCAAGAACTGCCACTTCCAACTGCGAGTCATATTTGAAAGAAGGAAAATGTTTAAAAATGCATTTCTCTGGAACCACTTCAGCGACTGAAGCAAAACATTAAATATATCATGCACTACCCATGTGGAAAAAGGTGTGATACACCGAACACCAACGGTGTGAAACTCAATAATGCACCGAACGTTTTGCATCAGTTGGTTTAGTGGTTTGACAGAGGAAGGTTTTTAAAGCATTAAACTTCAATCTTACATGGCTGCCCGAACAAGTGACCGATGACGTTTTTACTCTCAAAACTAATTTATCATGGATCATACATATTGTTGCGAATCTGGAAGCCATGAGCACACAGACATTCACGTCCTATAGATCAGTTATCTCGATAAGTACGTGTTTTATAGATAGCCTTTTCCCGAGTCTAATGGGTAATTAAATGTGAATGCGCTACGATTGTTATTAGAATATCCCACCAACAACAACATCAACGACAACAATGCCATCTCCACGTCCATCCTGACGCCATGACACTCGCGGAATTCTTCGTGCATGCCAGCCAGCAGGCGCGCTCGTGGGCGGAGTCTAGCGTAGGCATGGCGTCCCTCCTTCGCCAATCGGCAGTGAGTGGGCATCTTCCGCGCTCCGCCTCCGACCCAGCACCGTCGCCATTAAGCACGCGGTCTGAGGTGAAGCGGTAGGCGGAGCCACAAACGCCCCCACTAGAGACTCCGCCCAGCGGGATGGGGGCGCCCCACCCACCGCGCGCCTGTCCAATGGAGGTCGGCCAAGGAATCGCACGGGGTTTCCCGTCCAATGGGAAGGCGAGTGGGGAAAAAAACGAAGCGGTCGTTGCACGGGAGGGGCGCTTATCAGAGTCAGGGTCTGCGGAGTTTGCGCGCTTCTCTCTTCCTCGATCATCGACCTTGCCCTGGCTCCGAAGCGCTCTTTTCATCGACCCCGTCCTGGCTCCTGAGCTTTTCTTGTCGTCGCTGGGGGCTCCGCCTGGCTGGTTCGACGACGCCACCCGGAGTCCCAAGAGAAGGGGACTTCCAGCCGCGCGTTCGCGGCCAGGTAGCCTGCTGCCCCTGGTTCACAGCCGGACTGTCCTCCTCGGCTGGAGAGCCACAATAAAGATACTCAGGGTCCAATCATTCTGTGTGTGTGTGTGTGTGTGTGTGTGTGTGTGTGTGTGTGTGTGTGTGTGTGTGTGTGTGTGTGTGTGTGTGTGTGTCTGTTTGTGGCGCCAGTCTGGCAAGTAGTGCAATTGTTAAGTTCCATGCTGAATATTGTTTGCCTTGCCTATCTCATAATCGGTTTAAATCTTCCCTTGCGTGCTCCCTATTTCCCCCTGCCTATTGTAAATAAATATCCCCATTTGTTGAATGTTCTCAGCTCGTCGCGTCAATTCTTCCATTGACTGAGCGTGTCGCGTGTTGTGGGAAATTAGCAGCCATTGCCGGAGAAACGGGATAATCGGGCCGACGGAACTCGGCGATTAAAACCGCACGGAATCGCTCGCGGAACGAACTTGGTAAGCAGCTCGTTTCCGTACGAGTTCCGTCGAGGGTGAAATTCCCCGGTAGCTGGACAACGTGGGTATTTAGGTAAATTGAAGTTGGCAATCGACCCTACCCAACGTGGTCTACCCATTGGCGGATTTCGGTCCAAAATAAATAACAAGGACCCGTCGACCCGGACTTTTTCGGCCCGGTGATCTGACATTCCGGGCGATCGAGCTGGGCCGACTCGCGGCTCCGTCTGGCGGTCGTGTCGCGGCCGACGAAACTGTAACAATATGAATATTCGCATCGATCCATTAAGCGATTTCGGAGAAGATTTTTAAAGGATTTGTTTTTAAGATCTAATTTGACCGACTGACCACGTGACCTATGATGTCATCATTTTCACACTGCATGAAGTAAGTTGGATTGCATTTGTAAAGTTTTGCATCGATAGGTTTTGCGGTTTCGAATAAATCGTTTTTTTTTTTAATTTCCCTTAAATCCAATATGGACGCCACAGCATGTGACTGATGACGTTTTAGTTCTCAAACTTTAATCCACACGTCGAGTCGATGACAGACGTAAAGGTTTGCGTACATCGGTTGTGCGGTTTGAGAGAAGAAGCTTTTTGAAAGTGTTTACTAAAATCCAACATGGCTGCAAGAAGACGTGACCAATGACGTTTTAGTTTTCCAGCTTTAATTCCCATGGGTCGTCGATGACACAGTTAAAGTTTTGCGTCGATCGGTTGGGTGGTTTGAGAGGAGATTTTATAAAAAAAAATTTTTTGCTAAAATCCAACATGGCTGCCAAACCATGTTACTGATGACGTTATAGTTATCAAACTTTCTTTCCACATGGACAGTCAATCAAACTTGTGAGGTTTCACATCGATCTGTTAAGCCGTTTCAGAGAAGATTTTTTACCTCCGCCACCGAAGATGGATGGAAGTCATGTTTTCACCCACGTCTGTCTGTCTGTCTGTGAACAAAATATCTCAGAAGGTGGTGGACGGATGTGGACGAAATTTGGTGGAAAGCTTGGGTATGTGACAAGGACAAAATGATTCGATTCCGGTGAAGATTCGAATCCGTATCTGGATACGAGAATTATTTAAAGTGATTCTTCACCGTTGAGTGAAGTGCGTGCGTGGCTTACTTGGATCCACATGTCCTGTTCAAGATACAAAATCAATTTCTGGTTAAATTGGACAAAATGTTATGCTTGCATGACACAAGTTTGTCGAAGTACACCAATGGTTGTTCGGATGCTAGTCGAGTCTGTTGGCCTTGCAGCACACCCCAACAAGCATGCTCAAAATTAGACTATGGCCACCTGAGCACGCGAGTCAAGCTAACGGTCGGAGGTACGTCGCAAGGTCCAAGATACAAATAAATGCGGCTAATATCATTTTGAAACACAACTTGCCGTTGCTGCAGGTGCTGCACAGAATATGTGCATTCTTCACGAGATCAGGTGAAATTAGAAAACATTGTTCCCATTTCAATGGAGAAAAAAACAAAACAAAAAAACGCACTCACCTTGCTGTACAAATTACATTCAATGTGATAATGAACGATGGACATCATTTCATGTGAAACTCTAATTTTCTTCATCCCAAATATACCGCTTTCTCCTGACTCAATAACATAAATTTTCAAGCGTTGTGTCCGTGTTTATATCAGGCCGTGTACCTCAATATCCTTACAACGGGATGTCAGGTGTTCCAATGCGTCCTCCGTCAGCCCAGTGGAGCTCCACAAGTCGAGCGAGCGAAGCTGTTGGCAGTTTGAGGCCAGACTGAGTAAGACCAGGTCAGGACTTTTCACCTGAGGTTGGAGGGATGAGGAACATGCATCGTGACATCTATTGCTGCAAGGGGAAGGAAACGCTTCTGCGAATTCCATAACACATGGGACATTCAAACTCAAACAAATCTCCAACAAAGACGTCATCAGAGGCGGTGTCCGACAAACATAGTCCTCGTCTCCTTTCTTATTTCAGGCACGAGCTTTGATTAAAATTTAATTCCTTTGTTATCCCGAATCTTTTTGAAAAAAAAACGGGCGGGTATTGTAAATGTGGGGATTTGTGCCTTTTTCTTCAAAGCTTTTGTTTCTTCGCGACTCAATTCACTCGCCTGCAGTTCATTAAAATATATTCCTGCTTTATAGGACATTGTGTGTGAGATAAGTGAGGTTAACCTTGGGTGATTCAAGGGAGCATTGTGCAGCAGAATCTGGGAGGAAAACCTTTGATCTTGCTTATCTGTTTGATATATATTGCCAGGACATAAGCCAGCTGGTAATCCTGCTGGTCCTGGGATGAAAGGAAGGACAGTTATGTAATTAAATTTGTTGGAGATAAAACCGTGTATATATGAGGGAGTGACTCGACCATTCGGGCAGAGCACTCTCCGGGTTCCTCAAATGCAAATTGTTGTGCCTGGGGTGTGTTTTCTGTGCGCACGTATTGATAGATAATTAATCAACAATTTTCTCAAGTATATCGACGTCTTCATGCCTGAGTAAAGGGTGATCGACGCCTCGACATAATCGGCTCTGTCTGTCTGTCACACTAACTCCTCCGAAACAGATGGGCAGAAATACACCCAACTTGGGAGTTGTGATCACCACATGGCAAGAAGGTTCAAGAACACAATAACTTTTCGCCAATAACCAAAAAATGCAAATTAATAACATGTTTTAATGAAGCTTTGTACATGCAGTCAACATTGGGGGAACCCATGGAATATGTAGCAATTTTGGGGGGATTTGTTCCCCGGTTCGTGCCTCGGGATGGGAACTTGCAGTCACAGAGGTCAAAATGGGGAAAAAAATGTTTTAATCAAAATTTGATATTGGGTCGTTCCTGATGGAACTTTTTGACATCTTTCAACTTTGCTCGAGGTGGGGAAGCGTGGGCGATTTGAGATGGCGAGCCATCGGCTTCGTTCGAGTTTCCTTTATTTTTGCAGCGATTAAGGTTCAAAAGGGATCTTGTGTTAGCAACACCTGGAGCTCATCGTGATGAATCATGACCGCACATCGACTGCGTTCATATTTATGAGACGAGGAAAGAAAATATCAACAAATCAGGTGAAGTCATCCCAAGGTGGAAGTCAATCAGTTTGTCTTCACAATCGTACAGGACTATCGCTTGACTGCAAAACACCTCTGCGGTCATACAAAGAGGTGCACGTACCTCGAAACAGTTTCCAATGTTGAGATGCCTCAACTCCGTGCACTTGGAAGTGATCGACAGGAGACTCTCGGTCTGAAAGAAGATGGGAGCTCGATGTCATCCTTTAACACCGGTAAAATAATCCCCTTCCCATCCACAGAGCACAACGAGAGAGAAAGACTCACTTCGGTGGCTTATTCGAGAATTTAACGTTTTATGGAGTTTAAAGATCTTCGAACCAGTCTGAGGATCTTAAAACCATTGTGGCACCGTGCCAGCAGGGGGGGGGTGATGCATCATGAAGGTGACGTTAAGCCAGGTAATCTCCTTTGCAATCTTAAGGGGATTCAAAAACATCTCACAGGCAGTTGACCATGCAGATTGAAGAAGGGCACTACCAAGGCCACATCGATCTTGCCTAGTTCAATGGGTTATGTAAGGAAAGTAAATGGCAAATGTACGAAATTCCTGCTTCATGTGTTCCTTGTATTTAATTTTGGTTTCACATTTCTCATCTCGTCTGTGTTAGACTTTCAAATAACTTGTCTGGGGAGGGGCAAAGGAAGTGGGGGGTCTCAATTTTACATTGCCATAAAACTCAACATTTACTTGCAATGACTTTATAAACAACAAAACTGCAAGAGAGTAAAACGAACACAAACTACTAAAAAGCTCACATCGATATGCGTTCGGAACAGGACGAGGCGTTGTAGGTTCTGCAAGGACGAGAGCTGCCCGAATTCCCCAGGTGATATTCGTTCACACGATGACAGGTTCAGGACACGAAGGTTTGGGCAGAGCATGGCTACAGATTCCAAGGATTCGTTTGTGATCCAATGGCAGTTTGCCAGCTCCAGGTGCAGTAGTTGCTTGGACCACTCACCGAGGAAACTGAAAAAGCAGGAAGATATTGGGACAGTGTTTTAAACAAAGTCTTGAGAGACAAGACAAATTGAGAAACCAAGTCACATCAACCCACGTTTAGTACTGTGGTGGAAAATCCCTTTTAAAAATTAGCTCTACTTTTTTTTTAGTTTGGCTGTGGCTCAATTAAGCCTCATGATTGATTTAAATCCCATGCTTGAACATGGTGACCGGTGTTCCTACGCTCGCACAAACACCATATGTGGTGTTCTGCTAATTAAGAGACTGTGGAACATTGAGTGATATATAGTTTTGCTGTGAAAACATGTACTGTTCTTTGTCCGACCCATGCACCCTCTTTTCCCTCTTTCAATGCAAATAATTTTGCTATAAAAAGCTCGGCTTGTGAACAGAACTCCGAGAGAAGGAAGTTCACAACAGCTCATCTTGGTGTTGCTCTGTGAATTTGTTTCTTCCTGTGTACACCTTAATAAATGGTTCAACTCTCATTGGGACTGGAGTTACCGGAGTGATTCCACTGGAGGTTCGAGTAATTCCACCACGGGACAATACCGGGCTTTGTCGCCTCTTCAAGGATGACAGCTGCTCCCAAGTTATCTGGGGGATAAAGACCCCAATTGAAGACACGACTTCATTGAAAAGCTTGGGTTCATATGCTGCACCCCCTCTATGTCATGGAAATAATTTGACTGAAGGAGATATTTAAATGAATTTCTTTTTCGCATTCCAACAAGTGAGAAGATGAGATTACATGATGATCGGATGTAAAAGGCACGGGTTGCAGGGTGTTTCACGATTTTTCTTCTCCGTAATAACAAAATGTCAGTGTGTGTCAGTCAGTTCATGTGTGTGTGTGTGTGTCAGTTAGTCAGTGTGTGTCTCCTCCATATCTTCAAAACCAGAAACCTTTCAGCCTGAAACTTTGCATGCACACTGAGGGAACTCCAAGGGAGTGCATGAGTGAGAATTGGGTGTTTGCATTTATTAAAACATCCCTTTTGAAGACAATTAACGGCCTTATTTAATTATAATCCTTTATCAGGCGCCTCCTCGGCCACCACTCTCTCCCTCGCTGGAGTCTTAATTCGCTATTTTTTTGGCCTGCTCAACAATGCCTTGACTTGAAACAGGCAGCAACTGTTTCTCAAAGATAAAGTTTGTTTTTTTTCACTTTCCTCACTCATATCATCGAATGCCTGATCATCAAACCGACAAATCACTGAGTGCATTGTAATGCTTATCAACGCACAGAGACGTCAGCGTTTGTGGCTTTATTTCATTTCCGCACATGCCATAACCTCGACAATCTCTTAAAGCGAGCCGAATTCCAAAATTTAAATTCCGGAAAAAGAAGTGTTCATTTGTCCAATTCGGACATTGTTTGATACTCTGGGCGCCTCCGGGTGCATGTATGTTTAAATTACCGATCAACGAAACGTATGGAAATACCCACAGAAAAAGAAACGGCTGGGCCAATCCTCACCAACTTTAACAAACTTGCTGGTGGTTCAAAGGGTCAGGTCAAGGGAACAACCCACCCACAAGTAAATTCTCTGTATGTTTGTGTAGGTCTGAAAATCATCAGAAAAAAAACGGCTCGGCCAATCTCTCCTAAATTTTGCAAACTTACTGGGGGTTCCCAGGGTCAGGTCATGGGTATACCTCACTCCCCCCTTACCCCTGCAAGGATATTCTCTGTACGTGTGTGTGTGTGTGTATGTCTGAAAATGAAGAAACAAAACTCAATGAAGGAAACGAGGCCATTTGGCCCATTACTGCCGTGGTGCAATCTCAGGTTGATTTATTTATTTATTTTTGCTACAGCTTTAAAAATCGATCTTCCGAACAGTCCTGTATCCTAAAGTCGAAATAACCAGATCTTGATTGGGTGACCCAGCTTGTTATTAATAGCAGTTGGATATAACTGTCAAGGAATGGTGATGGGATGGTATGTGATAGGAGGTGAGGACTGCACAACTACAACCACCCCGGAGCACAATAACGTCAGAAGAGCCACTTGTCAAGGACTGCTGAGGACATGGTAAAGGATATCAAAGGACGGAAGTGTCATTAAAAAAATTAATGAAATAAAATAAAAACAGCAGCAGTAACAATCCCATGATGCAATGGTGCCCACCATCAGAATTCTGTGACTTCAGCATTGGAAACGCTTTGAGAAAAATCTACTTTCAATTGGGCCAACCACGATAACCTGAAGAGTGGTGAGTAAACAGAAATCCTGTAAGCAGAATTGTAACTGTTAATTGTGTCAACGAAGTTTGGTGGTGATCGGAGAAGCGGTAAGAGACGAGACAGGCGAGGAAACAGATCAGAATGAGAGAGTCAATGAATGAAAGAGAGGTGGAGACGGTTCACCTAAACCCAGGCCATCGATTACTGACTTTGAATTCAATTACTCACTTTTTAAGGACCGTAGGACTGAATCTTCCCTCGTTTCCAGTCCACGAGAGTCCGAGCGAGCGTGCACAGGTGAGACGAGGCTTCAAAGGCAGAAGGTCCTCCTCGCAGAGAGATGGCCAGAAAGGCTTGAGGTCCAGGTGTTTGTACATGGAAGGGTTGTAGCAGCAGTCGCGCAGAGTACGGCTGCATTGAGCGAGGCGGCACAGCTCAGGGAGCGTCAGGTGAGATAAAATCATTTCGATAATCTGTCGTGGAAGTAAGGCAGCAAAAAACAAAAATCGATTTAATTATCAGTGCATCAACCTGACCAGCTGTCACTGTCCAGAGAGTCAAGGATGTCCATCGAATGATCAAACAGTAACCCTGAAAAAAACCAAGATAACCACCAAGATAAATGAACACTTCTTTTTCCAGAGTTTAAATTTTGGAATTCGGCTCACATTAAGAGATTGTCGAGGTTATGGCATGTGCGGAAATGAAATAAAGCCACAAACGCTGGCGTCTCCGTGCGTTTATAAGCATTACAATGTACCAAGTGAGCCATCAAGGACATCCAAACAAAAAGACTTGGACAGCCATTTCAACATGGACGCCATTATCTAAAACCATTCTGAAGCCAAACAATGAGATGATGTGATCTGGAAAAAATATGTTTTAAAAGAAGAAGAAAAGATGACGAGTAGGGGGTTCACATACTCACCTCGAAAGGTAAAAGGTCAAAATATCCATTATTTGTGAAGTGGGAAAGCTTCCCTTCCTCTTCGTTTGCCCTCCTTTCTTCCTCCATCTGTTTAACCATATCTTGTCTCCTTCTTTCCATCATATTTCGTTTCTGCTGAAGTCCTTTTGACTCAGCAAGATATTCACTCTTGATCTTCTTTGGTTGCATAATGTCCACCGGGATCCCGTGCAGGACAACAGTGGCCAGTTCCATGCAGTAAACGCTCAGGGAGCAATTCAACTCCAGACGGAGGGCGTTTGTTGCAAAACCTGGTGGTTGTATCGGTGAGGAAAAATGACGAGTGGCATTCTGTCGAAGATTGGTGTCCGCAGGGCCGGACCACAGCGTCTGCCACCTGCATCGTACATCACCAAAGTAAACCTTTTGAGGAGCGTCCTTTTGATTTTACTATGAAGTAGACATTGTGTATTAGGGTGTGGCTCATGTCGTACAACATCTCCAATTTGATACAATGGATGTGTAAAAGGACATCACTCACATTATGAAATAAATTAACAAATAAATGAATGAAACTTTATGGTGTAATAAAAATTTACACAACCATCCCCTTATAGCTGCGGTGAAAAGTAATGGCTTGAGGATGAAGACCTTACAGCAAAAAAGAGGGCTTTCAGGATGGTCTAGAGTCGAGACTCTAGACTCGAGAGGAACACACACTTTGCCTCCAAGCCATCCTGCCTGGGTTTGAATCCCGACCCAGTTACAAACTGTCATCCTGGTGTTTCACAGGAAGGATGATTCATCGATGTGTGTGTCGTCCCTCGGATGGAGGTCCCTTGCCGGCACCATGGACAAGTTACAAATTCCTGCCCTAACCAGCATGGGGGCACTGCATCAGCAGCACAGCCGCACCCTCAGTCAAAGACGCTACCCTGAAGCCCTGTGCTGCATAAGGACAAGGAAAAAGTACAAAATGACAATTATGGTCAAGAGATTAACTTCACGACATCTCTATTACTCCCACACTCCAGTTGAGTGGTGAAACAATACACCACATTCCACACCACACACCACATCCACACTCTCCCGATATGAAATCGAAACAACTCCTTTATTGTGTGATCGACACAAGTGCAGATGGCAACGACACCATTTTGTTCTCGACCAACGAGACCGGGCACATGTTGTTATTGTTGTTGTTTCGTATGCATCCTATGGCTGCTGATTGCATAATTTTCTGCACTGTGCCACTGATGCAGTGCCCCTGTTAACCAGCAATCTGCTACTCATTTTGCCGACCTCGGAAGGATGACGGGCCGCGTCAACCCACCTGGTGTTATTTCAACCTCAGATCTTCAGCCAGCCACCAAGAGACATTTTAAAAACGTGCAGGTAGTCGACAAACAGTAAAAGGGAAAGAAACAGACAAGATCGGGGGGGGGGGGATAAAGCATGTAGAATAAACACAGCAAGGCCAACAAGCTGCTAACAGCCCCCGTTAAAAAAGGGTTTTATCCTCTTGCAGCCATGCTCGCCATAATTGGAGGCAACCAGGCCTGTGCAGCATATTGTATACATGACCCTGAGCATGCTGGGATGTCAGTTGCTTCATTAACGCATATGGGCCACACCTGTGTGGAAGTTCGTGCTTTCAAAGAAACACTCATTTACCCAGGGGGTTTCCAATATTTTGTCCACTACCTGTCGATCAAATGTGATGAAAAACCAGGGAACTAGTCCATTTATACAACGAAGATGTTAATGAACTCCTGCTATTATCATGTGAGACCAGTCAGAGACTCAACATACTCCCAAAGCAAACGATAATAATTGGTCATTTGGTCCCTTTTGGACTCGCGAGCATAAAGACTTGAAGACTCGGAGATTCAAACCAAAAGGGTCATTGGTACCTGCACACAGCAGACTCTTCACCTTCATCCCATGGCTTGACCAGAATCCGAACCACGTGTCCAGGGTGCTGCATCTGTGAGACCGAGACCCTGGTAGGGAAGACGGGCTCGTCGAAAAGTAACTCGATGAAATCCTGGCTTTTAAACCACTCGGGATTCTTGGGACAACGTCCGGGTGTCCATCGGGCCAAGCGGTCCCACCACGTCCCGTATGTGCTCGGCACGGCCACGTACGTGAAGTCCGCGGCGATCGGATATATGGCAGGCGGACCCATCCGGTTTCTGGTGGAAATCGCTCCGCACTGGGAGCTCAGATCCAGAACTTGGCTCACGTGCTGAGACAGCTCGGGAAAAGACCGCTGCGGGAACAAACCTTCATTGTCTTCCTGCAGTTCGGATCCATCTCCATGATGTTGGTTTCTCCTGGTCCTGTTGAACAGGAAATGCAGAGCAGGCTCAACATGCAAGTGTATTACATACCGTAGCTGGAATAAAATCCACAATCGCAATCCGGCACGTGTAGATCACGTGATCATTTATTTATTGCACTTGTTCAATAATATTGCACAATAATATCATTATTGCACTAAGAGAAGCTCATGTTGGCCATGTTGATGACGTCGGCACTGCATCCTAGCAACGACCGTTTGAGCGATTGTTTGGCATAGCAACAAAACAGAGAATGATATTATTATAAATGACCGCCAGTCGACCATCTTTCATCAGATTTAAAAACAAAACGAGGTACACGTGTACGCCATCATGTAGTGTGCTGTTGCCAGGTTTGAATGGAATCAGAGCGTGCAGGTCTGAGAAATTGTTGGGGACACATTTAAATAACAAAATGGCTGCCAGTCGGCCATCTTGGATGTGATCTCACAAAAAAACGACGTGCACATGTAAACCATCATTCATTATGTGTGTGCCAGGTTTGATCGACATCAGTAAATGCACGTCCGAGAGAGGTTTGAGGACGTGTTCAAAATGGGGGGGGTTTTACAACGAAAATGGCAGCACGTCAGACATCTTTGATCGCATCGCAAAACAAAATGAGGGGCATATGTGTACCATGGTGTGTTGTCTTTGTGCAAAGGTTGAACAAAATCGATCCATACATATCCAAGATATGGCTGTGGACTCCCACCCCTCATCTCACACACCCTTCTACTGGAGTGTTTAACGACACGTGGTTATGTGTCGCTCCCCCCCTCCTTTCCTCACTCTCCCTCTCTTCCTTATTCACCGCCTTCCGAGCTCGCCCCCCACCCCTCCTCTCTCCCCCATCCAACTCGCTACCAACCCCCCTCCCTCCCCCAGCGTATGGCGACATTTGGTGAGGCATCACTCCCACACCCCCTTCCTCACACCTCCGAGCTCCCCCACCACTCTCTCTCCCCTCCCATCCGTCCTCTCTTGCTCCACTCCCTCCCTTCCCTCCTTTACCTCTTCTTTCTCTCCCCCCCTCCTCTCTCTCCCTTCCCCCTCCTCTCTTTCTCTCCCCTGTTATCCACCCCTCCTTCCTCTCTCAACAATCCCTCCTCGTCTCTTCCCTCCCTTCTGTAACCTCCCCCATTTAATATTTCCCTGAGTGAAGTGACGGGTTGTATTTACTCGTATAAAAACATCAGCTCGGATGGATGAAGAAGATGAGGTGAGATAACTCCCGAGCACATGGAACAGATGACCTCGGGTTAATGACGTGGAGTGAATGGAGCAGAATGTTCATGAAGAACAACATGACGTCATTTTATTAAATATGTCAGTGAAGCGACGACGACTTCGGCCACCACACTGGGTGTGCTCTGGCTTTCAAAAGGAATTAGCCACTGTGGCTAATCTAGGTTTAGAATGATTAGCCACAGGAGAAAGGAAATAGCCACATATTTTATTCAAAAGTTTTTTTTTTAGCAATATGAAATAATAACTTAATTTTAAGGTGGATGTGTGAGTTTGATGGGTGAGGTTAGTTGGATGAGTGAGTTGGATTGTTCAGATTGGTTGGATGAGTGAGTTTGACTTGTGAGATTGGTTGAATGAACGACCATCAGGTGAGGTGGTAATTATGAGATATGGTGGTGGTGGTGGTGGTGATGGTGTGTGTGTGTGTGTGTGGGGGGGTATGGTCGTTGTGCCTTTCGTAGGTGGTAGTGGGGGATGGGGGTGGTTGTGGATCAGGATTGGACCAACCTCATTCCAGTCAAACTCACTCATCCAACCAATCTCACCCAACAACTTCACTCATCCAACCAATCTCACACATCAAACTCACTCATACAACCAATCTCACCCATCAAACTCACTCATACAACCAATCTCACCCATCAAACTCACTCATACAACCAATCTCACACATCAAACTCACTCGTACAACCAATCTCACACATCAAACTCACACTTTCAACCAATCTCACCCATCAAACTCACTCATACAACCAATCTCACCCAACAACTTCACTCATCCAACCAATCTCACACATCAAACTCACGCATACAACCAATCTCACACATCAAACTCACTCATACAACCAATCTCACACATCAAACTCACTCATACAACCAATCTCACACATCAAACTCACTCATACAACCAATCTCACCCATCAAACTCACTCATACAACCAATCTCACCCATCAAACTCACTCATACAACCAATCTCACACATCAAACTCACTCGTACAACCAATCTCACACATCAAACTCACACTTTCAACCAATCTCACCCATCAAACTCACTCATACAACCAATCTCACCCATCAAACTCACGCATACAACCAATCTCACACATCAAACTCACTCATACAACCAATCTCACACATCAAACTCACGCATACAACCAATCTCACACATCAAACTCACTCATACAACCAATCTCACACATCAAACTCACTCATACAACCAATCTCACACATCAAACTCACTCATACAACCAATCTCACACATCAAACTCACTCATACAACCAATCTCACACATCAAACTCACTCATACAACCAATCTCACACATCAAACTCACTCATACAACCAATCTCACCCATCAAACTCACTCATACAACCAATCTCACCCATCAAACTCACTCATACAACCAATCTCACCCATCAAACTCACTCATACAACCAATCTCACACATCAAACTCACTCATACAACCAATCTCACACATCAAACTCACTCATACAACCAATCTCACACATCAAACTCACTCATACAACCAATCTCACCCATCAAACTCACTCATACAACCAATCTCACCCATCAAACTCACTCATACAACCAATCTCACCCATCAAACTCACGCATACAACCAATCTCACACATCAAACTCACTCATACAACCAATCTCACCCATCAAACTCACTCATACAACCAATCTCACCCATCAAACTCACTCATACAACCAATCTCACCCATCAAACTCACTCATACAACCAATCTCACACATCAAACTCACTCATACAACCAATCTCACACATCAAACTCACTCATCCAACCAATCTCACCCATCAAACTCACTCATACAACCAATCTCACCCATCAAACTCACTCATACAACCAATCTCACCCATCAAACTCACTCATACAACCAATCTCACACATCAAACTCACACTTTCAACCAATCTCACCCATCAAACTCACTCATACAACCAATCTCACCCAACAACTTCACTCATCCAACCAATCTCACACATCAAACTCACGCATACAACCAATCTCACCCATCAAACTCACTCATACAACCAATCTCACACATCAAACTCACTCATCCAACCAATCTCACCCATCAAACTCACTCATACAACCAATCTCACCCATCAAACTCACTCATACAACCAATCTCACACATCAAACTCACTCATACAACCAATCTCACCCATCAAACTCACTCATACAACCAATCTCACACATCAAACTCACTCATACAACCAATCTCACCCATCAAACTCACTCATACAACCAATCTCACACATCAAACTCACTCATACAACCAATCTCACACATCAAACTCACTCATACAACCAATCTCACACATCAAACTCACTCATACAACCAATCTCACACATCAAACTCACTCATACAACCAATCTCACACATCAAACTCACTCATACAACCAATCTCACACATCAAACTCACACTTTCAACCAATCTCACCCATCAAACTCACTCATACAACCAATCTCACCCAACAACTTCACTCATCCAACCAATCTCACACATCAAACTCACGCATACAACCAATCTCACCCATCAAACTCACTCATACAACCAATCTCACACATCAAACTCACTCATACAACCAATCTCACCCAACAACTTCACTCATCCAACCAATCTCACACATCAAACTCACACATACAACCAATCTCACACATCAAACTCACTCATACAACCAATCTCACCCAACAACTTCACTCATCCAACCAATCTCACACATCAAACTCACTCATACAACCAATCTCACCCAACAACTTCACTCATCCAACCAATCTCACACATCAAACTCACTCATACAACCAATCTCACACATCAAACTCACTCATACAACCAATCTCACACATCAAACTCACTCATACAACCAATCTCACCCATCAAACTCACTCATACAACCAATCTCACACATCAAACTCACTCATACAACCAATCTCACCCATCAAACTCACACTTTCAACCAATCTCACACATCAAACTCACTCATACAACCAATCTCACCCATCAAACTCACTCATACAACCAATCTCACCCAACAACTTCACTCATCCAACCAATCTCACACATCAAACTCACTCATACAACCAATCTCACACATCAAACTCACTCATACAACCAATCTCACCCATCAAACTCACTCATACAACCAATCTCACACATCAAACTCACTCATCCAAACAAACTCGTCCTACTACACGTTCTCCCACTGATTGTGTCAAAACTCACCTGGCAACCACTGACCCAAAGAAGAACGTTGCGGCGAATCATTCCGGAAAATTTTATTTTTTTTCAAAAAAATTAAAATAAAATTTTGAGACGAGAATCATGCGAATCACGCGTAATTTCGGTCGATTTTTTTTTACTAGAAACAAGTTTAAAACTACTAAAGTTATTATCGGTAAGCTTGTACAAAATCACGCATGATTCCCGTAATCAAAACATACAAAATGGCGGCCGTCTCACGAAGGTTGAATTCTGTGCTAAAATCACTCAAAATTCGTCTAAAACCGGTAAAAAAAATCACTAAAACATGGATCAGCCACAGTGGCTACTGGGTGGTTTAAAATATTAGCCACAGGTAAGGGGGGTTCGCCCTGTGGCGACGTGGCGAGCGGCAGCGCACACCCAGCCACGTCAGATATTTCGATTCCCCACCGTGAAGAAACCCCAGGACTTACTGCAACGGACGAACGACGACGTCCTCCATTTTGGTTCATTCTTGTGTCTCGATAAGAGAAACCGAGGTCGTGGTCAACGACCTGGAAAGTACAGGTAAAGGTAACAAGGACTCGCACCTTGTGAGGCCTCCTAGTCCGACATCAACACCGACCATCTTTTCCAGCGAAGTCCACAACCAGGAACATGTTCTGAGAAGTACGTCACCGTTGACTCCGCCCCCAACGTCCGGAAATGACGTTTTGTGCTACGTTCACATGACGTCATCACGTTGTTTCATTCTAAATCTACTTTAATCTTCTCATCGTGCATTTTACTCGTGAAATGCTTTCCTCGATCTACGAAGATCTAGATTTGCCACACCTCCCGTGTTAAATGGGTGTTGGGTTGATATTTGTAAATAAATTAAACCTTTGAACTGGCCGGCTGGCCCAACGTGCCTGTGTGACATTTTACACGAACACTAAATTTA
>NC_140979.1:1184884-1312384 GCF_056783735.1 Eptatretus burgeri
GTTTTGATCTACTCCATAACTCCAAAACCATGAAACCTAACAGCCTGAAACTTTGCACGGACACGAGGAAAACGCCAAGGAAGTGCAAGAGTGAAAACTGGGTGTTCCGGTTAATTAATACACCCCTTCTGAAGATAATTGACAGCCTTATTTAATTATATTGTTCCGAATTTCGGACCGTCCGGCGTGCGATCGGCCGCGTAACTCGAATCGCGACGCGTCGCCCACCGGAACGGACAATTCAGTCGTGACCCTCCGGGAACTACCGCCAGGAGCCAGTCACGGGTGGGGATTTAACCTCACCACAATCGTGCCAATTGCCCACCCGCGCATGATAGGGTTGCTCGCCAAATTCGACCTACCTAAGTACCTGCGCAAGTGGTCGACCGGGCGATCGTACCTCGCCGCAGGTCGACTTCGGACACGAACCGCTAAAGCGGCTCGTTCTGTGCTGCAGGGATAACCGAGCGGAGTTATCGTCGACCTCGACGGTTCAGATTGGTTACCGGGTGTTTTCAACCCACTATCAATCCCTTACGTGACGCAAGATGGAGATTCAACAAAGGAAAGGACGAAGCGAAAAGGGAAAACAGATCAACAAGCAAGCACTTTATTTCATACACACACAACACACGCACGTAAGGCAGTAATGCAATGTGCAGCAAAAAGGAAAATGCAACCAAAGCAAAAGCACTACTACCGACTATAATTATTTACAACACTTAAACAATTATAGTTGTCGGGACTCGGCGCCACATCATTCATTCAAAATAAACAGGAAAGACCTCCCCAGAGGCAGGGAGGTAGACGGGGTCCATGGACCAAATGTGCGCAGAACCTGGAGGAGCGGCCAGGTCCACGAGACCGAAAAGGTCTTACCCACGTCCTTGTGACGCGATGGCGGGCAAACCGCAATATCCGCGCAGCTGCGGATATTGCGACTCCGTGCCCCTGGCGTGGTCGGTGAGCCCTCTCCGGCGTGCTCCGCGCCAGCACGGTTGGGCCGGCACCATGGTTAGGGTGGGGAATGAACGGGGCCACCGGCACTATCTCAGCGCAGATGGGGGGGAATTATTGATGCTCAGGGTCGAGCGAGGGGAATGGCTGGCTGGCTTGGTCGCTTGTGAAAGCCAAGGTGGCTCGATTCCAACGACAAGACGAGCCCAGCGACAAGATGAGCGACCCCCACACCACAACTACAAGTTCCACACAGACTCACGTCTTTTATAGACCGGAGGAGGAGCCTGTATGCAGATTTTAGGATCAAAACGCGATTGGATGCGGGGCCACGCCACCCTCTGTTCAGCCATTGGTGTGGCAAAAAGGGGCGTGAGCTTCTTTTGATCCGAATTTCTCTCCCGTAAGGAATCCACATTCATCGCGCTTGGAGGCGGGGCCATACCGCCCGACGCTCACCCATTGGACGGAGGAAAAGGGGCGTGAAGCCTTTTTGATCCAAATTTCTCTCCCGTAAAGGCATCCATTGCACTCGCGGTTTGCTGCGTTCGGCAGCAATCACCGAACGGCTTCGGACAGTGCGACGTTCGGTGTTGACTGGTGGTGGGGTCGATGGTTGTGGAAGGAGAAAGGCGAAGGTGGTGGGAGGTTTGCTGTGGTGGTTTGGTGGTTGGCGGGCGTCGTTTGGGAATGGCGGTGAAGCGATGTTTGCGGGATGGAGTTGTGGAGGTAAAGAGGCAAAGGTGGTGTTTGAGTTGTTGGCAGCTGAATGGTCCAAAATAACAATAGAGAAAGAAAAATGGCTAACTCAAAGCGTCACAGCCTGGATGAATCACACATATTCCCTCTAAACAACAGGTGTGGGCTAACTACACATGAACTTATCGATATATCTCACTTGTGGACCCTTTATGGTGTTTTGCGAATTTCCACAGCCGTAACAATATCCTTTATCAGGCACTGAGAGAGAGAGAGAGAGAGAGAGAGAGAGAGAGAGAGAGAGAGAGAGAGAGAGAGAGAGAGAGAGAGAGAGAGAGAGAGAGAGAGAGAGAGAGAGAGAGAGGAGAGAGAGGGAGAGAGAGAGAGAGAGAGGGAGAGAGAGAGATATATTTATCACTTTGAGAGATATTTAATTATATTCTTTGGTCATCCCTCTGTATGGGGTCTGAAGGCGTATCCGAGGTAACCTCGCTGCTGTATGAAGGCGCCATGTTTTTTGGCCTGCTCAATCGTGCCTTGACTTGGAGCAGTCAAGAATTTCTGAACGAGAAAGTTAATTTTTTTCACTTTCCTGACTCATATTATCGAATACCTGTTCATCATAGCTGTGAATCGCTGGGTACATTGCAATGCTTATCAATGCCTGGAGATGTCAGCGTTTGTGGCTTTATTTAATTTCCGCACATGCGATAACCACGAGAATCTCTCAAACCAAGCTGAATCACAAAATTTAAGCTCCAGAATCGAACTTAGCAGCAGTTATGACTCTGAAAAAAGTGTTCATTTTTTATATACATTGTCGAGGCTCGTACAAGAGCTCACACACAGAATGTACAACAAGGAGAGCAGGACAGGAAAGGACAAACCAGTGGGGAACAGACATGAGATCTGTGTGAGGGAGAGGGATGGGGCGGGATACACAGGGTAAACAAGATGAACATTACAGGGGCTTTCAGGTACTGACACGACAGGAGTTTCAGGAAGGAAAGCAGGGAATTTGAAGGAGGTAGGTTTTGGGTGGATTAGCGGGGGTAGAAAAGATCATGGTTTTGGATGGGGGAAGAGAAGAGATGGTGGTGAGCAGCTGGTTTAAAGGCCTGGAGGGAAGAGTAGGATTGAAGAGTGTGTGGGAGTTTGTTCCAGAGGATTTTTTTTCTGTACCTTGTCGAGGCTCGTATGAAAGTGAACACACAACACACAGCAAAGGGGGCATGAGACAAGAGGGGCGGGAGTGGGAAGGACAAAACAGCGGGGAACAGACACATGAGATCTGTGGAAGGGAGAGGGATGGGGCGGGGAACATGGGAAATACAAGACGGATATTACAGGGACTTTGAGGAAGGAAAGCAGGGAGTTTGAAGGGGGTGGGCTTGGGGTGGATTAACGGGGGTAGAAAAGATGGAGGAGTTGGATGGGGGATGATAAGAGGTGGTGGTGAACAGCTGTTTTGAAGGCCTGGAGGGAGGAATAGAATTGAACAGAGTGATGGAGTTTATTCCATAGGTGGGGAAAAAGAGGAATGAAAGAGTGAAGGTGAGCAGCGATTCGTGATTTTGGTAGTTTTCCAAGAAGGGGGTTGTTGGCGGACCTTGAGCACCCTGCTGAAATGTGGGGACAAATCGCAGATACAGCAAGGGGGAGGGGGCGAGACTGGAGAGGAGACGGTAAAAGACAGAAAGACCCCCGACCAACCTGCGGTGAGAAAGTGAGAGACCCGAAGACTCAGCCTCATCGCGGGAGATGCCAATGATCCGAAATGCCTTGGTTTGCACAGCGCGAAGCCGAGAAAGGTGGGATGCAGGAGCACCATCCCAGAAGGGAGAGCAGTATTCCATCAGGCTACGGATGAAAGCTTTGTATGTGGTCAGGAGCTCAGGTAGGCCGAGGAAGGACTTTGCACGATGGAGGATTTCCAGTCGGTGACTGGCTTTGGAGGACAGGTTTGAAATGTGGCTTTCCCAGGAAAGGTCATGGCAGATAGTGAGACCCAGAAGCTTGAAAGAAAGGTATCCTTTGTTGGATTGTTGAGAAATTAGATGGGGGGAGGGGGGGTTCTAAACGGTCCTTTCGGAGAGACATTGTGAGAGTTTGAGATTTGTCCAGATTGAAAGACATGTTCCACGTGTTGGACCAGTTTGTGATTTTATCCAGATCTGCAGTGAGCGAAGAAGCTGCTGCTTGCCGGTCTGAGGGATAACAGATGGTACGGCAGAGGTGGAGTCATCAGCAAAGAGATAAAGAGGATTTTCCAGAGAGTCAGAGAGATCATTTATGAAAACCAGAAAAAGAACAGGGCCCAAAACGCTACCTTGAGGAACTCCAGCCTGGACAGGAAGAGGGGATGAAAGAACTCCATTGAGGGCCACACGTTGACTGCGACAGGAGAGGAAGTCTGCGAGCCATGAGTGGAGATGGCCTTGGATACCAGAGGAAGAGAGTTTGGTGAGTAGTGCAGGGTGCCAGACTGCGTCAAAAGCACGTGATATGTCCAGGGATACGGCTCGGATTTCCTGTCTGGCATTGAGGACCTCCATCCATTGTTGGGAAAGCAGAAGCAGCATATCCAGGGTAGAGTGACCCGGTCGGAAACCAATTTGATGATCGGAAATGAGAACATTGGAGAAGAGGAAGGATTTAATGTCTGAAGCGATGATGGATTCCATAACCTTGCTGATAATTGGGAGAAGGCTGATTGGTCTGGAGTTGCAGGGATCTGTTTTTGCAGATTTTTCATGCAGGGCAGTAATGTTTGCTGATTTCCAAGCAGATGGAAGATGACCTTGAGCAAATGAAAGGGTGAATAGAACAGAGAGATGATGAGCAAGAGCAGAGGAGCAGGTTTTTCGGACGTAGGCCGATGCCATCTGGACCGGTTGCAGAATCTGAGTCGAGGTTTGACAGCAAGCTCTCTACCTTGTCAGGAGAAAAGGACACATAGTCCAGGGATAGTTGGGTGTGACTGGGCAAGGTGGATACAGAAATCGATGGGTTTCAGTCAAGATTTCGATGCAAACACCGAGTTTAGGCATTCAGCCTTTTCACGTGCGGTATCAGCAGTGCGGCCATTTGTGGTAACTAGTGCGGGCCCGTAGGTGCGTGCCCGTAGGTGCGTGTCAGTATATGCAGCTTCGTTCCTTCGCTCTCGTAAACGACGACTGGATTGGGGCATTGTTTCAATGAGATCGGACGAACCGTATCATAAATGGCCATAACTTGGGAAACACCTGGGAAACATACTCACGTCCCCAGCGTCAATTGTGACGTCATATCAAACGAAGAAGAATTCTGACGCCCCTCTCTTGCCCCCCCTCTCTCCCCCCTAGCTTCGCCCCTCCTCTCTCGCCCCTCTCTCTCGCCCCTCTCTCTTGCCCCCACTCTCACCCCCCTCTCCCGCCCCCTCTCGTCACCTCCTCTCTCCCCCTCTTGAATTGTGATACCCCCTCTCTCACCCCTCTCTCTCCCTCCCCTCTCTTTCGCTCCTCTCTCTCTTACCCCCTCTCTTGCCCCCCTCTCTCCCGCCCCCATCTCTCCCCCTCCCTCCCCCTTCTCTCCCCCTCCTCTCTCACTCCCCTCTCTCCCCCTCTCTCTTGCCCCCTCTCTTGTCCCCCCTATCTTCCCCTCTCTCCCCCGTCCTCTCTCGCCCCTCTGTAAATGTATTCACAAATGTCTACCAAGCACAACAATTAATTCAAACCTTGGGAAAAAACAGCTTTCAAACCTTTGGGAAACAGCTGTTTCCCTTGGGAAAATTCATTCCTTCAGATGAATTAATAATTTGAACAATTAATTCAAACCTTGGGAAAAATTCAAACCTTGGGATTAATTAATAATTTGAACAATTAATTCAAACCTTGGGAAAAAACAACTTTCGAACCTTGGGAAACAAAAAATAAATAAATAAACATTAATTGTGACGTCGTTTGTGACGTCATAGCACTGTGTCCTGTCATTGGTTGACAGACGTAATTGGTCATTATTGATTGACAGACAATATATAGGTCGTTATCGGTTGACAGACATTGGTCATTGTATCACGTTATTCTTTTTATGACTGCCAATTATTGTGCTATTATTATTGTGATCTATCTATAATTCCAGCAGTGTGTGTGTGTGTGTGTGTGTGTGTGTGTGTGTGTGTGTGTGTGTGTGTGTGTGTGTGTGTGTGTGTGTGTGTGTGTGTGTGTGTGTGTGTGTCTGTCCATCTGTTTGTCTGTTTGTCTGCGACCACCGTTTCTCGACGACTGCCAGTCCGATCTGGTTGAAACTTGCCAGGAATATTGCCAGGGACCGGTGGATGTGCCTTTTCAAGGTGTGATGTTCATCGGACGAGCGGTTCCCAAGTTACGGCCATTTTATTGCTTTTTTCAGTGTTGAAAAGGTGTATATAAGGCAGCTGAAGTGTCGTTCCACCTTATCACCTTATCATGCCATTTTTTCTCAGAATAATGACAACAGCATATTAATAATAATAATAATAATAATAATAATAATAATAGCACAATTATTGGCAGTAATAAAAAGAATGACGTGATACAATGACCAATGTCTGTCAACCAATAACGACCTACATATTGTCTGTCAACCAGACAGGACACGGTGCTATGACGTCACGAATGAGGTCACAATGCTTCCTCTTTTTTTTTCTTTGAATTCTATTGCTTTTTTCAGTGTTCAAAAGGTGTATATATGGCAGCTGAAGTGTCGTTCCACCTGTATCACCTTATCATGCCATTTTTTCTCAGAATAATGATAACAGCATATTAATAATAATAATAATAATAATAGCACAATAATTGGCAGTAATAAAAAGAATAATGTGATACAATGACCAATGTCTGTCAACCAATAACGACCTATATATTGTCTGTCAACCAGACAGGACAAGGTGCTATGACATCACGAATGACGTCACAATTAATGTTTATATATTAATTTATTTGTTTTTTGTGAATACATTTGTGAATACATTAACAGAGAGAGGGGTGAGAGAGGAGGGGGGAGAGAGGAGGGGGGAGAGGAGGGGCAAAGAGGGGGAGAGAGGGGGCAAGAGAGGGGGGCAAGAGAGGGGGCGAGAGAGGGAGGGAGAGAGGGGGAGAGAGGGGGAGTCACAATTCAAGAGATGGGGAGAGAGGGGTGTCACAATTCAAGAGAGGGGAGAGAGGAGGGGCAAGAGAGGGGGTGAGAGAGTGGGGGCGAGAGAGAGGGGCGAGAGAGGGGGGATGAGAGTGGAGAGGGTGAGAGAGGGGAGCGAGAGAGAGGGGCGAGAGAGGGGGGCGAGAGACAGGGGCGAGAGAGGGCTGCACATACTGGCACTCACCTACGGGCCTGCCTCTACGGGCCCGTACGAGTTATTAATTTGGGAAAGAATGGCATGATAAAGTGGAACGACACTTCAGCTGCGATATATACACCTTCCCAACACTGAAAAAAGCAATAAAATGGCCGTAACTTGGGAACCGCTCGTCCGATCAATATCAAATCTCGAAAAGGCACATCCGCGGCTCCCCGGCAATATTCCTGGCAAGTTTGAATCAGATCGGACCGGTGGTCGTCGAGAAACGGCGGTCGCAGACACACAAACACACACAGATTGCTGGAATTATAGATAGATTATTATAAAATATTTTTTTCCGATTTGGAGGAACACACGAACATCACTAAATCCCTTGGATACAAGGGGGTGTTTCAAGGTACGGAGCACCAGGATTACCGAGCGATTCACTTTTCTCTGGGAATATAAAACACCACGTGACACACGTACCTTACCCACAGGTGACATCACAATCAGGACGATTAGATCCGACGCCGCCATGATTCAGGAAAACGCACAACAAACACCAGTCAAAACCACCAGCGAGATTCAAGTTGTACAAGGGGCGGAGCCTGTGCTCACAGTTTTCTGCGCATGCGCACGGCACTCCTCGATGACGATACGATCCGACGCCAAAAAATGCCGAGGCGGTGTATAAGTACTATGAGCATGGAAGAGAGGTCGCTTCACTGGTGGGAATATCAATGTTTACGTAATTACAAAATAAAAACGGTTACTGTTTGTTGGAAATACATTAAAATAAAAAAAATAAAATAAAATAATTTAGGCGGTGTATAGATCCCGACTGCTTGCGCAATGAGGGAGCGAGGAGGGATGGAGTGTTAGTGGTCTATTCATCATAACCTTTTTAGATGCTGATTGGGGAATAACACACAACAACAAATTTAAAGGAAGATTAAAATGTTTATTTTTTGGAAGATATTGTCGAGGCTCATATCAGAGCGAACGCACAGAACATATAACAAAGGGAGCCTGAGAAAAGAGTGGCGGGAGAGGGAAGCACAGAACAGCCGCGAAACAGAGACATGAGGACATCTGAGGAATGGTGACAGCGGTGACAACAAATGAGCGGAGAGGAAGCTCGTCCGTATCCATGGCGACGGCGGTGACAAGGAATAACAAGTAATGGCGGAAGAAGGTGATCAGGAGAAAGGCGATGATAAAATCGCTCAGGATTTCTCCTTTGTCCGGGTGAGGAGAGAACGTGAATTCTTACCTCGAACCTTCTCCTTGTCTGTCACACCCGCAGAGTACAAAATGTCCAGAGCGGGGAGTAAATATGCCGAGAGACGGAGACGGAGAGTAAAATGATTTGTTGCTCACAACTGCACACCACCCCTCCTTCCCAAACCTCAACCCCCCCCAACCCATGGCACAGCAATCGGACATGCCTGAGGAGATGAGGATGGAGACCAAGGAACTGTGCATCACTGCCTGCGAGAAATATCCAACGAACAACGAGGTGGCACCTCACCTCCATCTTTTAATATTTACTAGTGCGGGCCCGTAGGTGTGGGCACTTAAGTGCGTGCCAGTATGTGCAGCTTCGTTCCTTCGCTCTCCTAAACGACGAATGGATTGGGGCATTGTTTCAATTAGATCGGACCAACCCGTATCATAAATGGCCATAACTTGGGAAACACCTGGGAAACATACTCAGGTCCCCAGCGTCAATTGTGACGTCATATCAAAAGAAGAAGAAGAATTGTGATGCCCCCTCTCTCACCCCCCTCTCTTGCCCCCCCTCTCTCCCCCCTCTCTTGTCCCCCTCTCTCGTCCCCTCCTCTCTCCTCCTCTCTTGACTTGTGACGCCCCTCTCTCTTACCCCCTCTCTCCCTCCCCTCTCTCACTCTCCTCTCTTGCCCCCTCTCTCGCCCTCTCTCACCCTCTCCCCTCCTCTCTCGCCCCTCTCTCTGTAAATGTATTCACAAATGACTACCAAGCACAACATTTAATTCAAACCTTGGGAAAAAAAACAGCTTTCAAATCCTTGGGAAACAGCTGTTTCCCTTGGGAAAATTCAAACCTTGGGATTAATTAATAATTTGAACAATTAATTCAAACCTTGGGAAAAAAAAACAGCTTTCAAACCTTGGGAAACACTTGGGAAGCAGCTGAAACGGATGAAGAACGATATCAAACCTTGAAAAGGCACATACTCAGGTCCCCATACCAGCGTCGATTGTGACATCAATGTGACATCAAAAGGAAGCAGTGTAACGTCATAGTGACGTCATAGCACCGTGTCCTGTCATTGGTCGGCTAATAAATGGCCGTAACTTGGGAACCGCTCGTCCGATTAATATCAAACCTTGAAAAGGCACATACTCAGGTGCCCAGCGTCGATTGTGACGTCATGCCAAACGAAGAAGAAGAAGAACTGTCACGTCAATCGTGCAAAAAAAAAGAACATTAATTTTGACGTCATTCGTGATGTCATAGCACCGTGTCTTGTCATTGGTTGACAGATAAATGGCCGTAACTTGGGAACCGCAATATTCCTCGCAAGTTTCGATTAGATCGAACCGGTGGTCGTCGAGAAACGGCGGTCGCATACAGACACAAAGACATACAGACAGACACACACACACACAGAGATTGCTGGAATTATAGATAGATATATACTGGTGCGTGCCCGTACGTGCATGGCCGTACATGAAAAAAAAAAGAATTGTGACGTTAATTGTGACGTCATAGCACCGTGTCCTGTCATTGGTTTGGTAAATAAATGGCCATAACTTGGGAACCCCTTGTCCGATTAATATCCAACCTTGAAAAGGCACATCCTCAGGTCCCCAGCAATATACCTGGGAAGTTTCAATTAGATCGGACCAGTGGTTGTCGAGAAACAGCGGTCACAGACACATACACACACACACACACACACACAGATTGCTGGAGTTATACATAGATATACAGTATATACATTATTTTAATGTCTGTCATAAACAGATTACCTGGGTACATTGGTTACCCCTATAACGAGATCAGTTGAGCACCTTCAATGTCGACTTCTTGTGATGCGAGTCAAACTGCACCGTTGATTCACCTGAGACCTTCGTGGTCCTGTCCCTCCGTTCCCCAGTTTGCTTCCCGATTCATTAAGGAGGCGATGGACGAGAAGTTTAACTCACCCTGGCAGGTCGTTGTTGGTGAAAGCTTTTCGTTCGAGATCACCCATGATGTCCAAGGACTCTTCTTCATGTTCTTCGGAGGAAGGATCGCCATTCTCATGTGGAAATGTTTGTAGACCTCGTTCGTCATCTGCTGATCAATGATGATCGACGGTTCATGGAGTTAAGTTCGAATTCCTCCGCTTTTCTGGTTGAACCTTCAATTAGTTACGAGGGTGATGGATTGGGTGGTGGAATCCATCAAGAAGTTGGTAAATCCCACACATTCCAGCAGTGATTCCCATCTCGTCGACAACACGGGAAGATGGAGAAAAAATGTTTTGGGATTTGTGGTTCAAACACTATGATTCGGGTCCATGTTGTTAAACTAATTGGTAACCTTAGACGAGAAGAGAAGAGATCCCAAGATGTTCTTTCAATGTTCGACTATGTATGGGATTTTTGTGGGATAACGAGTGGGTATAAACCAGTACGATGCTGTGTCCATGCTCTCTCTACCCTGTATGGGATTTTGTGGGACAACGAGTGTGTACAAACCAGTACGATGCTGTGTCCATGCTCTCTATACTCTGTATGGGATTTTTATGGGATAACAAGTGGGTATAAACCAGTATGATGCTGTGTCCATGCTCTCTACTCTGTATGGGATTTTTGTGGGATAACAAGTGGGTATAAACCAGCAAGATGCTGTGTCCATGCTCACTCTACTGTGTTTGGGATTTTTGTGGGATAACGAGTGGGTATAAACCAGTACGATGCTGTGTCCATGCTCACTCAACTGTGTTTGGGATTTTGTGCGATAACGAGTGGGTATAAACCAGTACGATGCTGTGTCCATGCTCTCTATACTCTGTATGGGATTTTTATGGGATAACAAGTGGGTATAAACCAGTATGATGCTGTGTCCATGCTCTCTACTCTGTATGGGATTTTTGTGGGATAACAAGTGGGTATAAACCAGCAAGATGCTGTGTCCATGCTCACTCTACTGTGTTTGGGATTTTTGTGGGATAACGAGTGGGTATAAACCAGTACGATGCTGTGTCCATGCTCACTCAACTGTGTTTGGGATTTTGTGCGATAACGAGTGGGTATAAACCAGTACGATGCTGTGTCCATGCTCACTCTACTGTGCATGGGATTTTGTGGGATAACGAGTGGGTATAAACCAGTACGATGCTGTGTCCATGCTCCCTCTGCTGTGTATGGGGTTTTTATGGGATAACGAGTGGGTATAAACCAGTATGATGCCGTGTCCATGCTCTCTCTACTCTGTATGGGATTTTTGTGGGATAACAAGTGGGTATATACCAATACGATGCTGTGTCCATGCTCACTCTACTGTGTATGGGATTTTTGTGGGATAACGAGTGGGTATAAACCAGTTCGATGCTGTGTCCATGCTCTCTCTACTCTGTATGGGATTTTTATGGGATAACGAGTGGGTATAAACCAGGATGATGCTGCGTCCATGCTCCCTCCACTGTGTATGGGATTTTTATGGGATAACGAGAAGATACAAACCAGTGTGATGCTGTGTCAATGCTCCCTCTACTCTGTGTGGGATTTTTGTGGGATAACGAGTGGGTATAAACCAGTACGATGTTGCGTTCATGCTCCCTCCACTGTGTATGGGATTTTTATGGGATAACGAGAAGGTACAAACCAGTGTGATGCTGTGTCAATGCTCCCTCTACTCTGTGTGGATTTTTGTGGGATAACGAGTGGGTATAAACCAGTACGATGTTGCGTTCATGCTCCCTCCACTGTGTATGGGATTTTTATGGGATAACGAGAAGGTACAAACCAGTGTGATGCTGTGTCAATGCTCCCTCTGCTCTGTGTGGGATTTTTGTGGGATAACGAGTGGGTATAAACCAGTACGATGCTGTGTCCATGCTCCCTCTGCTGTGTATGGGATTTTTATGGGATAACGAGTGGGTATAAACCAGTACGATGCTGTGTCCATGCTCCCTCTCCTCTGTATGGGAATTTTATGGGATAACGAGTGGGTATAAACCAGTATGATCCTGTGTCCATGCTCTCTCTACTCTGTATGGGATTTTTATGGGATAACGAGTGGGTATAAACCGGTACGATGCTGTGTCCATGCTCACTTGACTGTGTATGGGATTTTTTGTGTTGGATCTGAGTGCACAGTGTCCTTTGCATTCCGCACATTGTCTCCTGCTGAAAAGAAATACTCGACAGTTGAGAAGGAAGCTCCAGCCTGTGTCTGGGCTGTGGAAAAGTGGACGACATACCTCTGGGGACATCACTTCACCCTTCCAACTGACCACCAAGCACTGACCACAAGTTGGTGACAAAAGACATTGTTTGTGCTGGATTGTGAATTGCCAGATGTGACGTACACTACATGGCCAAAGGTATGTGGACACCTGCTCGTCCAACATCTCATTCTAAAATCATGGACATTAATATGGAGTTGGTCCCCCCCTCACCCCCCCCCTTTGCTGCTATAACAGCGTCCACTCTTCTGGGAAGGCTTTCCACTCGATGTTGGAACATTGCTGCGAGGATTTGCTTCCATTCAGCCATAAGAGCATGAGTGAGGTCGGGCACTGATGTTGGGCGATTCGGGCAATTTGATGAAGAAGTAAATGTTTGGCAACCTATCCAGTTAGTATGGAGATCAGTGGGCATACCTTGTTTGGTTGGAAGACATGCCATCACAATGGCGCCTTGTACAAGTTCTGACCAGGTAGAGATGAAAGTCGACCTCGTTGAGAAGAAGGATGGTGTTCTATAAAGAGATGTTGAGGTTTCACAAAAGCACAAACCTCATCAAAGAGGGACCAGAGATCAACACGATTATCCTGAACAATTAAAACCAATCAAACCACAATACTAAGTTGTTTTAACCAAAAAAAAACAAACAAACATTTTTGAACGAGAACAGCACTCGGTGGAGCGTATACCTCCTCCAGGTTGAACAGTTTACGTGTTGTATTCCACTGATAGGCTGGATCTGGATCCGGACCTGAACCAAAATCGAATCGGTTTGTTGTTGTTACCGACCTAACTCATCCACCAATTTTGGTCTGAATCCATCCATAACTTTCTGAGATGTACTATGTATAATTTGAGCCTCAACCTCTCAATGGTGAAGAATCACTTGAAAAATTCTCATCTCCAGATCCGGATTCAGATCTTCACCAAAATTGAATGGCTTTGTCCTTGTCACACACACAATGTATCCACCATGTTTGGTCAGAATCCATCCATAACCCGGTGAGATTATGTGCGATTATATATCGTTTTTGGCCCCGTCTCTCATCGGTGAAGAATCACAGAACAAATTCTCGGATCTGGATTCGGATTTGGATCTTCGCCAAAATCGAATAAATTAGTCTTTTTGACACACCCAATCTGTCCTGCAAATTTCGTCCGAATCCGTCCACAACTTTTTGAAATATCCTGCTCACAGACAGACAGACAGACAGGAGTGAAAACTTAACCTCCGTCAACCTTAGGTGGTGATGGTAATAGTTAATTAAAGAATTCCTCCACCAAGTCTTTGTCAACTCGTGCGTGAGTTGAGATAAAGAGAGAGTGATCCGCCTCACACATCTCCAGATCACTCACTCTTCCATCTCACTCACCCCCCTCCCAGATCACTCACTCTTCCATTTCACACACCTCCAGATCACCCACTCTTCCATCTCAGACACCCCTCCAGATCACTCACTCTTCCATCTCAATCACCCCTAGATCACCCACTCTTCCATCTCAATCACCCCTCCAGATCACTCACTCTTCCATCTCAATCACCCCAGATCACCCACTCTTACATCTCACACACCCCTCCAGATCACTCACTCTTCCATCTCAATCACCCCGAGATCACCCACTCTTCCATCTCACTCACCCCCCTCCCAGATCACTCACTCTTCCATCTCAATCACCCCTAGATCACCCACTCTTCCATCTCAGACACCCCTCCAGATCACTCACTCTTCCATCTCAATCACCCCAGATCACCTACTCTTACATCTCACACACCCCTCCAGATCACTCACTCTTCCATCTCAATCACCCCAGATCACCCACTCTTACATCTCACACACCCCTCCAGATCACTCACTCTTCCATCTCAATCACCCCGAGATCACCCACTCTTCCATCTCAATCACCCCTCCAGATCACTCACTCTTCCATCTCACTCACCTCTCCAAATCACTCACTCTTCCATCTCACTCACCCCCAGATCACCCACTCTTCCATCTCACACACCCCATCAGATCACTCAATCTTCCATCTCACTCACCCCCAGATCACCCACTCTTCCATCTCACACACCCCTCCAGATCACTCCCTCTTCCATCTCACTCACCCCCAGATCACTCACTCTTCCATCTCACACACTCCTCCAGATCACTCACTCTTCCATCTCACTCACCCCCAGATCACCCACTATTCCATCTCACACACCCCTCCAGATCACTCACTCTTCCATCTCACTCACCCCCAGATCACCCACTCTTCCATCTCACACGCCCCTCCAGATCACTCACTCTTCCATCTCACTCACCCCCAGATCACCCACTCTTCCATCACACTCACCCCCTCCCCCTCCCAAATCACTCACTCTTCCATCTTACACACCCCCACATCACCCACTCTTCCATCTCACTCACCCCCCCCCCCTGAGCACTCCCCCTTCCATCTCATACCCCCCTCCCGACCCCCCACTCTTCCATATCCCACACCCCTTCACATCACTCACTCTTCCATCTCACTTACCCCCAGTTCACTCACTCTTCCATCTCACACACCCCTCCAGATCACTCAATCTTCCATCTCACTCACCCCCAGATCACCCACTCTTCCATCTCACACACCCCTAAAGATCATTCAATCTTCCATCTCACTCACTCCCAGATCACCCACACTTCGATCTCACACACCCCTCCAGATCACCCACTCTTCCATCTCATTGACCCCTCCAGATTACTCACTCTTCCATCTCACACACCCCTCCAGATCACTCACTCTTCCATCTCACTCACTCCCAGATCACCCACTCTTCCATCTCACACACCCCTCCAGATCACTCAATCTTCCATCTCACTCACCCCAGATCACCCACTCTTCCATCTCACACACCCCGAGAGATCACTCAATCTTCCATCTCACTCACTCCCAGATCACCCACACTTCCATCTCACACACCCCTCCAGATCACCCACTCTTCCATCTCATTCACTCTTCCATCTCACACACCCCTCCAGATCACCCACTCTTCCATCTCATTCACCCCTCCAGATCACTCACTCTTCCATCTCACTCACTCCCAGATCACTGACACTTCCATCTCACACACCCCTCCAGATCACCCACTGTTCCATGTCATTCACTCTTCCATCTCACACACCCCTCCAGATCACTCACTCTTCCATCTCACTCACCCCCAGATCACTCACTCTTCCATCTCACACACCCCTCCAGATCACTCACTCTTCCATCTCACTCACCCCCAGATCACCTGCTCTTCCCTCTCACACACCCCCAGATCACTCAATCTTCCATCTCACTCACTCCCAGATCACCCACTCTTCCATCTCACACACCCCTCCAGATCACTCACTCTTCCATCTCACTCACTCTTCCATCTCACACACCCCTCCAGATCACTCAATCTTCCATCTCACTCACCCCCAGATCACTCAATCTTCCATCTCACTCACTCCCAGATCACCGACACTTCCATCTCACAATCCCCTCCAGATCACTCAATCTTCCATCTCACTCACCCCCAGATCACCCACTCTTCCATCCCGTACATCTTTCTCTCTTCGATCTCATGTGTCCCTCGGATCACCCAAAGTACAAAGATTCAGTTCGCTACATGTACACGAGGGTACACGAGGGTCCACGTGGAATTTGGAGGCAGGACGAGCTCATTTGACCCATGGAGCACGTGGTACATCTTCACCATGTGTTTAAGTATTAAAAATGTCAATGATGTATGAAGAGAGAAGAAAGCCATGAGGGGTCTAGGAAGACCCTTTCAGGTCTCAGCTTGTGCATGATGTAAATATACCGTTTTTGAACAATGGTGAGTTTGGAGTTCCGTTTTTCAGGGATTTTACTCTTCCGTGGATCTTTTATTTCATCCCTTTGTTTCGAGTAAAATGTTCCAGTCGGTTTCACAAACCGGTTTTAGTGAAAAAGTTTTACTTCTTCTTATTCTTCCTCTTCTTCTTCTTCTTCTTCTTCTTCTTCTTCTTCTTCTTCTTCTTCTTCTTCTTCTTCTTCTTCTTCTTCTTCTTCTTCTTCTTCTTCTTCTTCTTCTTCTTCATATTTCCAACGAAGATTCTTCTTCTCTTGCTCTGTGGGCGTCGCGGCGTGACGTCACTGAATTGTGGACCAATGAAAACGTTTTGAAGAAGAGGAATCCTCATTCTCAAAAGGAAGCCATCATGGTTGGTTGGGATGATGGAAGGCCTCGGCTTACTCGGTTTGGGGAGTTCGTTGTTTTGTCCATTTACATTCCCAATGTCGGGGTTTGATAAATGTTTTATTGAATTTGTTTTCTCTGTGCTGTTTCTCACGTGAATACGAGACGGGGAGCCGGATCGGAATTAATAATTAGCGGTGATTAAAGTCTCCAGTTCATTCTGATGAGTTTGTGTGTGGGTGATGGTGTGTGTATGTGGTCTGGGTGATGGTGTGTGTATGTTATGTGGGTGATGGTGTGTGTATGTGGTGTTGGTGACGGTGTGTGTATGTGGTGTGGGTGATGGTGTGTGTATGTGGTCTGGGTGATGGTGTGTGTATGTGGTGTGGGTGATGGTGTGTGTATGTGGTGTGGGTGATGGTGTGTGTATGTGGTGTGGGTGATGGTGTGTGTATGTGGTGTTGGTGATGGTGTGTGTATGTTGTGTGGGTGATGCTGTGTGTATGTGGTGTGGGTGATGGTGTGTATGTGGTGTGGGTGATGGTGTGTGTATGTGGTCTGGGTGATGGTGTGTGTATGTGGTGTGGGTGATGGTGTGTGTATGTGGTGTTGGTGATGGTGTGTGTATGTTGTGTGGGTGATGCTGTGTGTATGTGGTGTGGGTGATGGTGTGCATGTGGTGTGGGTGAAGGTGTGTGTATGTGGTCTGGGCGATGGTGTGTGTATGTGGTGATGGTGCTGGTGTGTGTTTGTTACGTGGGTGCTGGTGTGTGTCTGTGGTGTGGGTGATGGTGTGTGTATGTGGTGTTGGTGATGGTGTGTGTATGTTGTGTGGGTGATGGTGTGTGTATGTGCTGTGGGCGATGGTGTGTGTATGTGGTGTGGGTGAAGGTGTGTGTATGTGGTGTGGGTGATGGTGTGTGTATGTGGTGTGGGTAATGGTGTGTGTATGTGGTGTGGGTGACGGTGTGTGTTTGTTGTGTGGGTCGTGGTGTGTGTATGTTATGTGGATGACGGTGTGGGCGGTGGTGTGTGCATGTTATGTGGGTGACGGAGTGTTTGATGTGTCGGTGGTGGTGTGTTGACGGGGTGATGTGTGGATGGTGTTGTGCGTCTGTGGATGATGGTGTTTGTATGGAGGTGGTGTGTGGATGGTGGTGGTGTGTGGAGGGTGGTGGTGTGTGGAGGGTAGTGATGTGTGATTGGTTGTGTGTATGGTGATGGTGTGTGGATGGCAGTTTGTAGGTTGTAGGTGTGGATGATGGTGTGTGGTTGGCAGTGCTGTGTGGGTGGTGGTATGTGGTTGGTACACCTGGTAGTTGTATGTGGATAGACACATTTTTATCTTACCTGGAACGTAGTTCACGGGATTTCGCGCCGTCCGTCTGTCCGTCCATCTCTCCGTCCACAAATACTTGCAACTTCATCACATTTCATCACATCACTTTTCATCACAACATCATCACACACGATTTTGATGAAACTTGACCACAACCTTCATCACCGGTGATGTACCAAAGCTTGTTTACGGCATTAATATAATTGGGGTCTGAGGGGGTCTACGGAGGGAGTTTACGGGGGTCGGGGGGCGGGGGCTGGGGTTACCCGGCCGTACAGAGTATTGTCCCAATTGAATGATGTAATAGTTTCAATTGAATGATGTAATAGCTCAGCCACATGGTACAAAAAGGGAAAAGGTAGACATTTAGAACACCTTGGACAAAACATCGTACAGGGAATATGTGGATTGGGAATTGTGGTTAACCCATCAGACTCACCGTGGTGTGCGTGTGTCCCACAGCGCGAGTGTATCTCCATCCATATAGGCCAGGCGGGCGTACAGATCGGCAATTCGTGCTGGGAGCTCTATTGTCTGGAGCATGGGATCCAGCCTGATGGACAAATGCTCAGTGACAAGACAATCGGGGGTGACGATCACTCTTTCAACACCTTCTTTAATGAGACCGGTGCTGGGAAACGCGTTCCTCGTGCCATCTTTGTCGATCTGGAACCGACCGTGATTGGTGAGCAACCTGTCGTTAAGTTTCTTCTTCGTCCTCCTCATCTTTCCCTTTTCTTCCTCTTTCTGAACTTTCAGCTTGTGAGGGAATTTACCTTCATCCTGACGTTGAGGTTTTGCCACTTTATAGATGAAGTCCGCACCGGCACTTATCGACGACTCTTCCACCCCGATCAACTTATTTCTGGCAAAGAGGATGCAGCCAACAACTACGCACGGGGCTACTACAGCATCGGAAAGGATATCGTGGACGTGGTTGAAGACCGCATCCGTAAGCAGGTACACTGGCAAAATAAGTATTTTATTTATTTAATCTGGGCTTGGAAGAACTTTGTGGCCTCCTGTTGGTCCAACAGTGATGTTCAAGTCCAGAGAAGAACCTTCTACATGCACAAACATTACTGCTCCACCAAGGGGATGTGTCACAAAGTTCTGAAGCACCTCGTGTAGGTCCTATCATTGTCACTGAATATCTCCTCTCAGGACCAATGGCTGTCACCAATAACCTGCTCTTTACTCAACCCCAGGCAGACCAGTGCACGGGACTGCAGGGTTTTCTGATCTTCCACTCCTTCGGGGGTGGCACGGGTTCCGGCTTTGCCGCCCTGCTTATGGAGCGCCTTTCCGTCATCTACGGAAAGAAGTCCAAGCTGGAGTTCGCGGTGTACCCAGCACCTCAAGTGTCTACCGCAGTGGTCGAGCCATACAACTCTATTCTGACGACCCACGCCACTCTGGATCACTCTGATTGCGCCTTCTTGGTGGATAACGAGGCCATCTTTGACATATGTCATCACAACTTGGACATTCGACGTCCGAGCTACACAAACCTGAACCACCTTGTCGCGCAGGTTGTCTCGTCCATCACCGCCTCGTTACGCTTTGACGGTGCACTCAATGTCGACTTGACCGAGTTCCAGACAAACCTGGTACCCTACCCACGAATCCACTTCCCATTGGTGACTTACGCACCCATAATCTCTTCCAAGAAAGCCTTCCACGAGCAGCTGTCGGTGTCTGAGATCACCAACGCGTGCTTTGAGCCCGCCAATCAGATGGTGAAGTGTGACCCTCGTCACGGCAAGTACATGGCATGCTGCATGCTGTACCGCGGAGATGTCGTGCCCAAAGATGTGAACGCCGCCATCGCTACCATCAAAACGAACCGCTCCATCCATTTTGTGGATTGGTGTCCCACTGGCTTCAAGGTACGTCTGGACCCAGGTTCACCAACAGGGTACAGTTAGAAAATGGTGGTCGTGTCATTGCACTCACTTACGAGCCATTGTTTCTCCTCTTCCCAGGTCGGCATAAACTACCAGCCTCCTACCGTCCTACCCGGAGGTGATCTCGCCAAGATCCAGCGGGCCGTGTGCTTGTTGAGCAACACGACGGCCATTGCGGAGGCCTGGGCACGGCTTGATCACAAGTTCGACCTGATGTACGCCAAACGTGCTTTTACGCACTGGTATGTTGGGGAAGGAATGGAGGAGGGAGAGTTTACAGATGCACGAGAGGACCTCGCCGCACTGGAGAAGGACTATGAGGACGTTGGATCCGACTTTGTTGAGGGAGAGGATGAGGACATTGAGGAGTACTAGATGGTTAGGTTACTCTCTTTTTTTACCCGTTGTTATCTGCTGATTTCTTGGATTGCTGATTGGTTGGAAGGAGCCAACTAAAGATTGCTGGGTTTTAATAACCCTCATTTTCCCTCACGTTTCCTTCATTCGTTCCTGTACCTACCTTCGTTCATCATTAAACTTCACCGAAAACCTTTGATTGGATTCTTACCTCATACTTCACCCATTGTATGTAATTGGGTGAAAGGTAATTTGATTTATATAGTTACAGCCATGGGGTTGTTCCGGAATCAACGGCGGGTTGTGTCAACAATGGTCGCAAATGTCCGGCTGAGTCACTAACCCCGAGCTGGATCACGTGTCCACTGCCACAATACCAAGCTGGTGAGATAGGCTGAGTCAGCTGATATGTTGCGATGATTCGGTACCGCACGCATGGTCTCTAATGAATGGTCAAGCGAAGCTGGGAAGCACACGGCACGGTCTCTTGATGCAGCTTTGGTCGCCATTCCCAATCAGCCCTTAAAATAAACAGACTTACTCAATTGCAATGCCGATCACCACTGCTCACTTCACCCCAAGACCAGGTGTATCTATCTGTAATTCCAGCAATCTGTGTGTGTGTGTGTGTGTCTGTCTGTCTGTCTGTCTGTATGTGTGTTTGTCTGCGACCGCAGTTTCTTGACAACCACCGATCCGATCTGATTGAAACTTCCCAGGAATATTGCTGGGGACCCGAGGATGTGCCTTTTCAAGGTTTGATATTAATCGAACAAGCTGTTCCCAAGTTACGGCCATTTATTTGCCAACCATGACAGGACACGGTGCTATGACATCAGGAATGACGTCACAATTGTTCTTTTTTCACGATTGACGTCACAATGCTTCTTCGTTTGACATGACGTCACAATTGACGCTGGGGACTTGAGTATGTGCCTTTTCAAGGTTTGATATCGTTCTTCATCCGTTTCCCAAGTGTTTCCCAAGGTATGAAAGCCGTTTTTACCCAAGGTTTGAATTAATTGTTGGGATTGGCTAGATATCCGTTATTGTCAGGTTTTCCCTGTGTGTGTGTGTGTGTGTGTGTGTGTGTGTGTGTGTGTGTGTGTGTGTGTGTGTGTGTGTGTGTGTGTGTGTGTGCGCGCGCGCGCGCGCGCGCGCAACGCGAGGCTCCACAGCACAAACCAGCAAATCGATTTCGATGAAACTTGGCGCACAGGTGCCAAATGCGCTGGGAGTATGCGCGTTTGAGTTTCGTTGCTAAGCAACCACCCGTTGCTATGCAGCGGCCGAAAAACCGCGTTTTAAGAATCCAAATGGTAACTGACAGAGCGCGGCTTCTATGATAGGTAGAGCGACCGGACCAACTCCTGCCTATTCCTTGCATCCCCATCTCGTTATTGCGACAGCATAACGTTCCTCTATCTCTCATAGTTTCCGAATGCGGAAAGGTGGTGAACCAGGGAATATGTTAAGTGACCTTGACCTCGGAAACCGTCGACGACGGAATATTCAAATTCGATGTATGGATAGAGTTTAATAACTACTACAAAATTGAACCGCAGCATTTTTCCAGATTCGATCACCAAGGGTGTCGGCGCTGAAATACGCAAAATTCGAAAAATACTTTTTCTCGACTTACGTTCACTATTTTCAATACTTGTCCTACAGTTTTGAATGTGGAGAAACGAGACTTCGGAATTAAACACTTCGAGATATTTAGAAAATTTTACTCGAGCCGATTTTTTATTTCGGTTTCATTTTTCAAATGGTAGTCCTGTGAGGAGTGCCAGTTGGCAAAATACGCAATCGGAAAAATCTTGCCAGACACAGGAACAATTGTATGTGAACCAATATGTCTTGGCAATGAATCTTCGTCGGTGGATCGGTCAGAATGAAAAGCAACGTATCCAGCGCTTCGATCCGAGCGGATCCCTCGTCGCCTACCGGCTTGTTCAAATTATTAATTTTCCCAAGGGAAACAGCTGTTTCCCAAGGGTTTGAAAGCTGTTTTTTCCCAAGGTTTGAATTAATTGTTCAAATTATTAATTAATCCCAAGGTTTGAATTTTCCCAAGGGAAACATCTGTTTCCCAGGTTTGAAAGCTGTTTTTTCCCAAGGTTTGAATTAATTGTACAAATTATTAATTAATACCAAGGTTCGAATTTTCCCAAGGGAAACAGCTGTTTCCCAAGGTTTGAAAGTTTGTTTTTTTTGCATGTGCAGCCACACACGTACTGGCACGCGAGAGTGAAGGAACGGCCTGTGTGGTTGTTGTTTCTGGCACGCAGTTTGAATTGTTTTTTTTTCTGTACGTACAGCCACACACGTACAGCCATGCACGTATGGGCACGCACGTACGGGCATGCGAGAGCGAAGGAACGGCCTGTGGTTGTTGTTTCTGGCACGCAGTTTGAAAGTTTTTTTTTTTCACGTACAGCCACACACGTACAGGCACGCGAGAGTGAAGGAACGGCCTGTGAGTTGTTGTTTCTGGTACGCAGTTTGAAATTTTTTTTTTGCACGTACAGCCACACACGTACGGCCACGCACATACGGCCATTCACGTATGGGCACGCACGTACGGGCATGCAAGAGCGAAGGAACGGCCTGTGTAGTTGTTGTTTCTGGTACGCGGTTTGAAAGTTTTTTTTTTCCACGTACGGGCACGCACGTACGGGCACGCGAGAGCGAAGGAACAGACTGTGTGGTTGTTATTTCTGGCACGTGGTTTGAAAGTTTTTTTTGTTTGTTTTTGTACATACAGCCACGCACGTATGGGCACGCACGTAGGGGCACGCACATACGGGCACGTACGTACGGGCCCGCACTAGTCTATCTATAATTCCAGCAATCTTTGTGTGTGTCTGTCTGTATGTCTGTCTGCGACCGCTGTTTCTCGATGACCGCCGGTCCGATCTAATTGAAACTTGCCAGGAATATTGCTGGGGCCCTGTGGATGTTCCTTTTCAAGGTTTGATATTAATCGGACAAGCGGTTCCCAAGTTATGGCCATTTATTTATCAACCAATGAGAGAACACGGTGCTCTGACGTCATGATTGACATCACAATTATTTTTTTTGCTTTTTTGCACGTACGGGCACGCATGTACGGGCACGCATGTACGGGCACGCACGTACAGGCACGCAGAGTGAAGGAACGGCCTGTGTGTTTGTTGTTTCTGGCACGTGGTTTGAAAGTTTTTTTTTTGCACGCACGGCCACGCACGTACGGGCATGCATGTACGGCCACGCACGTACGGGCATGCCCGTAGGTACGTCATCCATCAGATCCTTCAAAATATGTTGGTTGCAAAATCTGTGATAGGTGTACGGGATTACGCACGTTCGGGCACGCACCTATGGGCCCGGATGAGTTTAATTACAATGATTGGTTGCAACGGGGGATGGGAATACAAGGGGTAAATCAATCTATCTATAATTCCAGCAGTGTGTGTGTGTGTGTGTGTGTGTGTGTGTGTGTGTGTGTGTGTGTGTGTGTGTGTGTGTGTGTGTGTGTGTGTGTGTGTGTGTCTGCAACCGCCGTTTCTCGACAACCGCCGGTCCGATCTGATTAAAACTTGCCAGGAATATTGCCGAGGCCCCGCGGATGTGCCTTTTCAAGGTTTGATGTCAATCGGACGAGCAGTTCCCAAGTTACGGCCATTTATCTGTCAACCAATGACAATACACGGTGCTATGACATTACGAATGACGTCACAATTGTTATTTATTTATTTATTATTATTATTTATTTGCATGATTGATGGTCTAATCTGATTGAAACTTGCCAGGAATCTTGCTGTGGACCCGCGGATGTGCCTTTTCAAGGTTTGATATTAATCGGATAAGCAGTTCCCAAGTTACGGCCATTTATCTGTCAACCAATGACAAGACACGGTGATATGACGTCACAAAAATATTTATTTATTTTTTGCACGATTGACGTCACAATTCTTCTTTTTCTTCGTTTGGTATGACGTCACAATCGACGCTGGGGACCTGAGTATGTGCCTTTTCAAGGTTTGATACCATTCTTCATCCGTTTCAGCTGTTTCCCAAGTGTTTCCCAAGGTTTGAAACCTGTTTTTTCCCAAGGTTTAAATTAATTGTTCAAATTATTCATGAATCATGTTCAAATTATTGTTCAAATTATTCATGAAACCTTTTCAAGGTTTGAACTTTCCCAAGGGAAACACCTGTTTCCCAAGGGTTTGAAAGCTGTTTTTTCCCAAGGTTTGAATTGTTGTGCTTGGTAGACATTTGGGAATACATTTACAGAGAGGGGCGAGAGGAGGGGCGAGAGAGGGGGTGAGAGAAGGGGCATCACAATTCAAGAGAGGGCGAGAGAGGAGGGGTGAGAGTTGGGGTGAGAGAGAGGGGCGAGAGAGGAGGGGCGAGACGAGGGGGGAGAGAGGGGGCATCACAATTCTTCTTCTTCTTTGTTTGATTTGACGTCACAATTGACGCTGAGGACCTGAGTATGTTTCCCAGGTGTTTCCCAAGTTATGGCCATTTATGATACAGTTGGTCCGATCTAATTGAAAAAATGCCCCAATCCAGTCTTCGTTTACGAGAGCGAAGGAACGGCGCTGCACATATTGGCACGCACCTACGAGCCTGCACATTCGGGCCGCACTCGTTGTAATAAAATCTCAATAAAACCCCTTAACCCTGACCGGTACACTGCTATACGCCCACGAAACAACAAACCATCGGAAGACCGTTGAATATCCGAATGCTTATCGGTCCCAAAAATCCACGGGACATAGACAGAAACGAGGGATGGACAAGACAAGAAATTACCAGGCTGTGTCCGGGAGGATATCGCAGGAACCGATGCAAGTTGGCAGCCCAGACAAGTTCTTGCCACAGCGACTGTGCCACCACCCATCATAAATGATATTCGAGTGAATACCACCTGTCGCTTCGCTGATGGGAATACTGTACTGAAATGCGTGATAAAAAGAGGGGGGAGAATGAGGAGGTGGAGGGGGGAAGAGAGAGAAGGGAGGGACAACAAGGAGGAGTGAGAGAGCGAGGCGGGAGGGAGAGTGAGGAGGGGTGGGGGAAGGTAAGACAGTATGAGGTGAGAGGAAGGGAAGGCAGACGTGCGATGAAGTGTTAATTTCGATCCATACTGTCTCATCAAAATCATTCTGCACGGAATAACAGTGAAGATAGAAACAAAATGTCTGAAATCCATTTTCTACTGGTCACACTATGATACCTCCCGGAGACAAACACCGCTTGGACATGTCCGGAGATAAACGCAAGCGAAAGCTAAAATAAGCGAAAGCCAAAGTCACATTTCAATGATGTACTTTAATTAGTCCGTGAGAGTAGACCGTGTAAAATTGCATCATTTAATGCATGAAATCGAACCAAGCTCCTAATTTGAAAACGATGACTCTCACAAAAGCGATGTATATGGCGATTAGTATTTGTGATGAACAGGCATTCGATAATATGAATGAGGAAAGTGAAAAAAAAACAGGTTTATCGTTCAGCCTGTTCCAAGTCAAGGCGTGGTTCAGTAGGCCAAAAAACATGGCGGCTTCAGACCCCAGCGAGGTGACTCAGGATCCCCCTTAAGACCCCAGAGAGTGAGGTGATCGAGGATGGCGCCTGATATAGGATACAGTTTAAAAAGGCCGTTAATTATCTTCAAAAGAGGAACCCAAACACCCAGTTACCACTCATGTACTTCCTTGGAGTTTTCTTCGGATGCATGCAGAGTTGCAGGCTGTTCAGTTTCATGGTTTTGGAGTTTTATAGAAGAAGAAGAAGAAGAAGAAGAAGAAGAAGAGCAATACAGGATGGGCATCGAGAAATTCCAATAATAGGATCATATGTCATCATTTCCCTTCATTTTAATCGACTTTCGTTATTATTTAAACTTCTTCACACAATAAACAAAGAAGAAGGAAGAAAAAAAATCGTTTTGTTCTTGTTTCATTATTTTTTATTGAAATTTTCACATGAGCATTAAATAATTAAGGATAATTGAATTCATTTGAACTGAATTCATCTTCAAATAAATGAGTCTTCTTTGTTCCACGTGTCCCAGCGCAGGTAGACCCTTGAAGGAGATGTCCGTCTTCTTGGGGCTTAGCTGAGCGATCTCTTAACCCTGGATCTTCGAGTGTCCTTGAGCGAGATCCTGGGTGTCCTTGAGCGAGATCATCTTCTTGAGCTGGATCTCCGTCTCCTTGAGCTAGAAGACCGTCGTCTTCTGCGAGATAAGCGTTTCCTTGAGCGAGATCGCCTTCTGAACGGGGAGCGTGTTCTTGAGCTCGATCTTCGGCTCCTGGAGCGGGAGCGTCTCGTTGAGGTGGAGCGTCTTCTTGAGCGAGATCGCCTTCTGAACGGGGAGCGTGTTCTTGAGCTAGATCTCCGACTCCTGGAGCGGGAGCGTCTCGTTGAGGTGGAGCGTCTTCTTGAGCGAGATCTCCGTGTCTTTGGGAGGGACCGTCTTCTTGAGCCACTTCTCTTCCGTGACCGAGAGAGCTTCACTCTCTTTGTTGTCCTCCTCCTGGACCTCCTTCTCCCACTCCTGGTTCTTTTGAGTGAGGAACCTCTCGTCCTGGATCTCGATCTTGCTCTGCTCGTAGCTCTCATCCGTTTAGCTCTCACTAGACCAGGCTGTTCTCCCTTGATGGTTGAGTGCCGGATGTTCTTGGCCCGAATTAATCTTCTTGCCTTTGCCATTGTGACGTCATTCGGAAGGGCAGTTGGAAATTGTGATTGGGTTCGGGACTACATGAAATCTAAAGGCGGACGTCTGAGGAAACACCAAACGTGAGTGTTGTGAGCTGTGTTTCAGGGCATCGAAAGTGGGCGTGGGCAAGTGGAATAAGGGTGAAAGTTGGGCGTGGTTTGTGGGAAGGGGGCGTGGCTTGTGACAAAAACTTGATGTGTGGCTCTGGGGGATCTCAGAGCAGAACATTGAAGGAGGTTTACCATTTCATCTCCGCTCAACAAAGACATTTAAACTGAGAACCAAGTTCTGACATATTGTTTGTCAATCTTCTTGATGGTGATGAGTGCCACAAGAGAATAAACCACATTAGCTCTCTTCATAAGTTTAATGTAATGATGTTAGTATGATAGGTAATATAGAGGTTAGAGGATGGCGGGTGTCTCTCTGACTCATCTATCTATAATTCCAGCAATCTCTGTGTGTCTGTCTGTCTGTCTGTCTGTCTGCGACCGCCGTTTCTCGCCGGTCCGATCGGATTGAAACTTGCCAGGAATATTGCCGGGGACCCGCGGATGTGCCTTTTCGAGATTTGATATCGATCGGACGAGCGGTTCCCAAGTTACGGCCATTTATCTGTCGACCAATGACAAGACACGGTGCTATGATATCACGAATGATGTCACAATTAATGTTTATTTATTTATTTTTATTTCTTTATTTTTTTTGCACGATCGACGGTCCGATCTGATTGAAACTTGCCAGGAATATTGCTGGGGACCCGCGGATGTGCTTTTCAAGGTTTGATATGAATCGGAGAAGCGGTTCCCAAATTACGGCCATTTATCTGTCAACCAATGACAGGACAGGTTTCCATTAAGTTACGAATGATGTCACAATTAATCTTTTTAAAACTATTTATTAATGTAATCTTTTTTGCACGATTGACGTCACAATTCTTCTTCTTCGTTTGGTATGACGTCACAATCGACACTGAGGACCTGATTATGTGCCTTTTCAAAATTTGATATCGTTCTTCCTCATCCATTTCAGCTGTTTCCCAAGTGTTTCCCATGGTTTGAAAGCTGTTTTATCCCAAGGTTTGAATTAATTAATTAATCCCAAGGTTTGATTATTATTTCATTATTAATTTATTTAATTATTTAATCCCAAGGTTTGATTATGATGCAAATTATTAATTAATCCCAAGGTTTGAATTTTCCCAAGGGAAACAGCTGTTTCCCAAGGGTTTGAAAGCTGTTTTTTTTCCCAAGGTTGGAATTAATCGTTGTGCTTGGTTGACATTTGTGAATACATTTACAGAGAGAGGGACGAGAGAGGAGGGGGAGAGAGAAGGGGGAGGGAGGAGGGGGAGAGGGGGAGAGGGGGCGAGAGAGAGGAGGGGGACAGAGGAGGGGTGAGAGGGGGAGAGCGGGGTGAGAGGGGGTGGCAAGAGAGAGGGAGGGAGAGAGGAGGGGGAGAGACGGGGAAGAGAGGAGGGGTGAGACTAGGGATGAGAGAGGGGGAGAGAGTGGGGGGCAAGAGAGGGGAGGGAGAGAGGAGGGGGACAGAGGAGGGGGAGAGGGGGAGAGAGGGGGCGAGAGAGAGGAGGGGGACAGAGGAGGGGTGAGAGGGGGTGAGAGAGGGTGGCAAGAGAGGGGAGGGAGAGAGGAGGGGGAACAGAGGAGGGGGAGAGAGAAGGGCGAGAGAGGGGGTGAGAAGGGGGCAAGAGAGGGGAGGGAGAGAGGAGGGGGACAGAGGAGGGGAGAGCGGGGAGAGCGGGGTGAGAGGGGTGGCAAGAGAGGGGAGGGAGAGAGGAGGGGAGAAAGGGGGAAGAGAGGAGGGGTGAGACTAGGGGTGAGAGAGGAGGGAGAGAGTGGGGGGCAAGAGAGGGGAGGGAGAGTGGAGGGGGACAGAGGAGGGGAGAGAGGGGGAGAGAGAAGGGCAGGAGAGGGGGATGACAGGGGTGCAAGAGAGGGGAGAGAGAAAGGTGAGAGAGGGGGTGAGAGGGGGGCAAGAGAAGGGAGAGAGGAGGGGGTGAGAAGGGGGGCAAGAGAGGGGAGGGAGAGAGGAGGGGGGACAGAGGAGGGGGAGAGGGGGAGAGCGGGGTGAGAGGGGGTGGCAAGAGAGGGGAGGGAGAGAGGAGGGGGAGAGAGGGGGAAGAGAGGAGGGGTGAGACTAGGGATGAGAGAGGGGGAGAGAGTGGGGGGCAAGAGAGGGGAGGGAGAGAGGAGGGGACAGAGGAGGGGAGGGGGAGTGGGGGAGAGAGGGGGCGAGAGAGAGGAGGGGGACAGAGGAGGGGTGAGAGGGGGTGAGAGACGGTGGCAAGAGAGGGGAGGGAGAGAGGAGGGGGAGAGAGAAGGGCGAGAGGAGGGGGAGAGAGAAGGGAGAGAGGAGGGCGAGAGAGAAGGGCGGGAGAGGGGGTGACAGGGGGGCAAGAGAGGGGAGAGAGAAAGGTGAGAGAGGGGGTGAGAGGGGGGCAAGAGAAGGGAGAGAGGAGGGGTGAGAAGGGGGGCAAGAGAGGGGAGGGAGAGAGGAGGGGGACAGAGGAGGGGGAGAGAGAAGGGTTAGAGAGAGGGGTGAGGGGGCAAGAGAAGGGGGAGAGAGGGGCAAGAGAGGGGGTGAGAGGGGGGCAAGAGAGGGGAGGGAGAGAGGAGGGGGACAGAGGAGGGGGAGAGAGGAGGGGGAGAGAGGAGGGGGAGAGAGGGGGGGAGAGAGAGGGTGCATCACAATTCTTCTTCTTAGTTTGATATGATGTCACAATTGATGCTGGGGACCTGATACTGCAGGCAGGAAGCTGCACATACTGGCACGCACCTATGGGCACGCCCCTATGGGCCCGCACTAGAACAAACACAAGTCGGATAAGAATTTTGATTTTGACATAAAAGCTCGCAAGGGAGTGAGCGTGAGTGAGCGACAACGAGCGTCAGAGAGTGTCTGTTGAGTGGTTGAAGGTTACAACTGCTTGTGAGAATATCCCTTATGGGCCAATTCCGTGTCTTAGAGAGTCGTTTGAGGACTCGTTCAACTCGAGGGAGTCTGAGGTGCACTGTGGATCCGGATCTCACATGAGCCACAGCATTATCAAAAATTATACACTTCATATAATTACCAGCAGACTGCAAGCAATTCCTCGGATGCATTGGACGTGCATACAATGAGATGGTTACCAAGGTTACAATGAGACGCCAGCTCCCAGATGCCAAAAAAAACCACATTTTAACTCGAAATTTGATGTTGGGTAATTCCAAGTAGAACTTTCAACTTTGCTTTGGCCGTGAAGCGTGGGGGGTTTGCGATGGCGTGCCATCGACTTTGCTTGAGTTATCATGTTGCAATGAGATGCTTCTATGAATTGTTGCCATGGCAAAAATAACTTCAGTGACGTCATAGATAGATGTATTGTGATACACAAGAGCATTAGCAAACTAGAAGGGAACTCTTCGACGTCGTGACCTCACCAGAGATGCCTCCACCCACATTAGTACATCATTATACAGACTTGTACCAAGTTTGATTTGAATTCCTCAACCCAGATTAAAAATATTAAATGATTCTAGATGCCAGACCATGCATCTGATCAGGATAAAATTTAAAACATATACCTTATATTCCCCCATCACGACTCGATCATAATGCTGACGTTTCACGTCGATTGATGAAAGAACGTCAAGCAGTTCTGTGGAAGAAAATTTTTAAAGGTTTATACTTACAAACAAAATCAGAGCTGACAAACCATGTGACCTATGACGTCATAGATGGAAACATTTTGTTACTTTTTGTCATACCTGTGAAGTTTCGCCTCGATCTGTTCGGCCGTTTCGGAGAAGAGGATTTTGAAGGTTTTTATGTTAAAAACAATATGACTGCCTAACCATGTGATCGATGACATCATCAATGTTTTCCCCCACACAATTTAGTCCAAGATGACCCTCAACATTTCTCATACTGATCGGATAAAGTGTTCGACATATGGATAAAGTGTTCGACGTCATAAATGGCCATAACTTGGGAGGCACTTGTCCGATTAATATCAAACCTTGAAAAGGCACAAACTCAGGTCCCCAGCAATATTCCTGGCAAGTTTCAATTAGATCGGTCCAGGGGTTGTCGAAAAACAACGGTCACAGACACACACACAGACACACACAGACACACACACACAGACACACACACAGACACACACACACAGACACAGACACACACACAGACACACACACACACAGACACACACACAGACACACACACACACACACACACACACACAGACACAGACACACACACACACAGACACACACACACACGGACACACACAGACACACACACATACACACACACACAGACACACACACAAGGACACACACACAGACACACACACATACACACACACACACAGACACACACACACAGACACACACACACACACAGACACACACACACACATACACACACACACACAGACACACACACACATACACACACAGACACACACACACACAGACACACACTTAGACACACACACACACACAGACACACACACACACAGACACAGACACACACACACACACACACACAGACACACACACACAGACACACACACAGACACACAGACACACACACACAGACACACACACACACACAGACACACACACACAGACACACACACACACACACAGACACACACACACACAGACACACACACACAGACACACACACACACACACACAGACACACACAGGCACACACACACACACACACAGACACACACACAGATTGCTGGAATTATGCACAGATCGATGACCCCACAGCCTGCACTGTTGAGGAGATCGTGGACGTGGTGTTCGTGCTTGTGGAGGGGGTTAAGGGGAGGGGAAGAGAGAGGGGCGGGGTTCTCCGTCGTGGATTGATATCAAAACGTGGAGGGCGGGGCCAGGGCGGACGAGCGCGCGAGAGGGCACGAGCGGAGGGCGGGGCCAGAGCGGAGGGCGGGGCCAGAGCAGGGCGGACGAGCGCGCGAGAGGGCATGAGCTGAGGCCCGTTGGTGGACGGAGCCTTGTGGTGGTCGACGAGGGCGTCCAAGAGAGACGTGTACGATGGAACGGGCATGCAGACACCTGGGACATCGACATGAAGATCGTGGGCGCTGAGAGGGCTCGTTACGGTCAGACTTGTCCGAAACCGATGTCTGTTCTTGTCCGCATGTTCCTCCTCCTCCTCCCCATCGTGTGGTGTTCAAACAGTAAGTGAGTTGAGGTGAAGACCCGTGTTCAATATTTAGCGCTTGGTTGGTCTCATCATCGCACGTACATGACCGGATCTTCCACAGAACCAAACGGCTTACCCTTTGTCCGACGTGCAGGGACAAGCCATGGACAGAACACAATGTGGACTCTTTCTTTTGTTCTGCACATGGCTTGTCCCTACATCATTACCTGCATCGTTTAGAATGTTTTATTGATTTAGAATGTTTGTCTGCACAGAATACATGATGGGGAATGTCTTGTGAATATGTTAACATGACAACACCGAACATGTACTGTGGGTGGCAATGATCACAAAATGGCGCCGTCAGTACAAAATGGCGCCCTCAGTATAAAATGGCGCCCTCAGTATAAAATGGCGCCCTCAGTATAAAATGGCGCCCTCAGTATAAAATGGCGCCCTCAGTATAAAATGGTGCCCTCAGTACAAAATGGCGCCCTCAGTACAAAATGGCACCCTTAGTATAAAATGGTGCCCTCAGTATAAAATGGCGCCCTCAGTATAAATGGCGCCCTCAGTACAAAATGGCTCCCTCAGTTTAAAATGTCGCCGTCAGTATAAAATGGCACCCTCAGTATAAAATGGCGCCCTCAGTATAAAATGGCACGTTCAGTATAAAATGGCGCCCTCAGTATAAAATGGCGCCCTCAGTATAAAATGGCGCCGTCAGTATAAAATGGCGCCCTCAGTATAAAATGGCGCCGTCAGTATAAAATGGCGCACTCAGTATAAAATGGTGCCCTCAGTCCAAAATGGCGCCCTTAGTATAAAATGGTGCCGTCAGTACAAAATGGCGCCCTCAGTATAAAATGGCTTCCTCAGTATAAAATGGCTTCCTCAGTACAAAATGGCGCCCTTAGTATGAAATGGCGCCCTCAGTATAAAATGGCGTCCTCAGTATAAAATGGCACCCTCAGTACAAAATGGCGCCCTGAGTATAAAATGGCGCCCTCAGTACAAAATGGCATCCTCAGTATAAAATGGCTTCCTCAGTATAAAATGGCTTCCTCAGTACAAAATGGCGCCCTTAGTATGAAATGGCGCTCTCAGTATAAAATGGCGCCCTCAGTATAAAATGGCACCCTCAGTACAAAATGGCGCCCTGAGTATAAAATGGCGCCCTCAGTACAAAATGGCGCCCTTAGTATGAAATGGCGCCCTCAGTACAAAATGGCGCCCTTAGTATAAAATGGCACCCTCAGTATAAAATGGCGTCCTCAGTATAAAATGGCGCCCTTAGTATAAAATGGTGCCCTCAGTATAAAATGGCGCCCTCAGTATAAATGGCGCCCTCAGTACAAAATGGCTCCCTCAGTATAAAATGGCTCCCTCAGTATAAAATGGCGCCGTCAGTATAAAATGGCGCCCTCAGTATAAAATGGCGCCCTCAGTATAAAATGGCGCCCTCAGTATAAAATGGCGCGTTCAGTATAAAATGGCGCGTTCAGTATAAAATGGTGCGTTCAGTATAAATGGCGCCGTCAGTATAAAATGGCGCCCTCAGTATAAAATGGCGCCCTCAGTATAAAATAGCACCCTCAGTATAAAATGGCGCCGTCAGTATAAAATGGCGCCCTGAGTATAAAATGGTGCCCTCAGTATAATATGGCGTCCTCAGTATAAAATGGCGCCCTCAGTACAAAATGGCGCCCTCAGTATAAAATGGCGGCCTCAGTACAAAATGCCGCCCTCAGTACAAAATGGCTGCCATATGATTGATCAGGGCTTCACACTCGTGAGTGAACTTCGAGTCGCTGAGATTGCCAACCAATGGGAGAATGACAAACCACTGTTTAACAAATAATAAAAACATTTTTAAAATGTTCAAAAAGGTTGTTTGGATGTTACTCGAAAAAATATACATTTTTCTCAACATTGTGTAAAAAAGTGTCTTCAGTGTTACAATCATCTTGTCTCGTCAATAAACATCCCTAATGAATTTTTCCATTACGGGCGTGTGGGCGGAACGTCTCTAATGGAATTTTACATAACGGGCGTGTGGGCGGAACGTCTCCAATGGAATTTTCCAGAACGGGCGTGTGGGCGGAACGTCTCCAATGGAATTTTCCATTACGGGCGTGTGGGCGGAACGTCTCCAATGGAATTTTCCATAACGGGCGTGTGGACAGAACGTCTCCAATGGAATTGTCCATTACGGGCGTGTGGGCGGAACGTCTCCAATGGAATTTTCCATCACGGGCGTGTGGGCGGAACGTCTCCAATGGAATTTTCCAGAATGGGAGTGTGGGCGGAACGTCTCCAATGGACTTTTCCATTACGGGCGTGTGGGCGGAACGTCTCCAATGGAATTTTCCATCACGGGCGTGTGGGCGGAACGTCTCCAATGGAATTTTCCAGAATGGGCGTGTGGGCGGAACGTCTCCAATGGAATTTTCCATAACGGGCGTGTGGGCGGAACGTCTATAATGGAATTTTTCATCACGGGCGTGTGGGCGAAACGTCTCCAATGGAATTTTCCATAACGGGCGTGTGGGCGGAAGTCTCCAATGGAATTTTCCATAACGCACGTGTGGGCGGAACGTCTGCAATGGAATTTTCCATAATGGGTGTGTAGGCGAACGTCTCCAATGGAATTTTCCACAACGGGTGTGTGGACAGAATGCTTCGAATGAAATTTTCCAGAACGGGCGTGTGGGCGGAACGTCTGTAATGGAATTTTCCATAACGGGCGTGTGGGCGGAACGTCTCCAATGGAATTTTCCATAACGGGCGTGTGGGCGGAACGTCTCCAATGGAATTTTCCATAACGGGCGTGTGGGTGGAATGTCTCCAATGGAATTTTCCATAACGGGCGTGTGGACAGAACGTCTCCAATGGAATTTTCCATAACTGGTGTGTGGGCGGAACGTCTCCAATGGAATTGTCCATAACGGGTGTGTGGGCGGAACGTCTCCAATGGAATTTTCCATCATGGGCGTGTGGGTGGAACGTCTCCAATGGAATTTTCCATAACGGGCGTGTGGGCGGAACGTCTCCAATGGAATTTTCCATAACGGGCGTGTGGGCGGAACGTCTCCAATGGAATTTTCCATTACGGGTGTGTGGGCGGAACGTCTAATGGAATTTTCCACAACAGGCGTGTGGGTGGAACGTCTCCAATGGAATTTTTCATAACGGGCGTGTGGGCGAAACGTCTCCAATGGAATTTTCCATTACGGGCGTGTGGGTGGAACGTCTCCAATGGAATTTTTCTTCACGGGCGTGTGGGCGAAACGTCTCCAATGGAATTTTCCATAACGGGTGTGTGGGTGGAACGTCTCCAATGGAATTTTCCATAACGCACGTGTGGGCAGAACATCTCCAATGGAATTTTCCATAATGGGTGTGTAGGCGAACGTCTCCAATGGAATTTTCCATAACGGGTGTGTGGACAGAACGTTTCTAATGAAATTTTCCAGAACGGGCGTGTGGGCGGAACGTCTCTAATGGAATTTTCCATAACGGGCGTGTGGGCGGATCGTCTCCAATGGGATTTTCCATAACGGGCGTGTGGGTGGAACGTCTCCAATGGAATTTTCCATAACGGGCGTGTGGGCGGAACGTCTCCAGTGGAATTTTCCATAACAGGCATGTGGACAGAACGTCTCCAATGGAATTTTCCATAACGGGTGTGTGGGCGTGGCTTGACTCGTGCGGTCCTGTGGAGACACAGCAGGAAAGTGGTTGCAAGGGGGAACAAACTGCCACCTCCCCCCCCGATATACAGAGTCTTTTTATTTCGATTAAAAACACACTCTCAACAGATTACTGACGCACAGTTTTTTTAATATATCGTGTGTGGAATATGTTTAACATCGAGGGAGTTTATATTCATGTTAAATATTTTCATGTTAAAAATATCACATTGATTTTAATTGTTAAGTACAGTTCCCCATTCCTCAACACTTTGGTGAGATCGGTCAACACCAACACAATATTCAAACATTTGTGGTTCTGTGGGTGCTCTATGAGACGTGTCTGTGAGTGTGAGTGAGATTTAGCACTTGGTTGGTCTCATCATCGCTCGTACATGACCACATCCTCCACAGAACCAAAAGGCTTACCCTTTGTCCGACTTGCAGGGACAAGCCCTGTAGAGAACACAATGTCGAGAACATTACGTAGACCCCACATTGCCTTCTGTAATCGGCTTGTCCCTGCATCATTGCCTGCATGTTTAGAATGTTTGTCCACACAGAATACATGATGGGGAATGTCGATAGTGAATATGTTAATGTGACACCACCGGACATGTGCTGTGGTTGGCATGATCACAAAATGGGGCCCTCAGTACAAAATGGTGGCCGTATGATGTATCGGGGCAACAATTGTGAGTGAAGTGAGGCCAGCTGAGATTTCCAACCAATGGGTTAATGGCAAACCACTGTTTAACAAATATTGGAACCATTTTTAAAAATTCAAAAAGGATGTTGGGATGTTCCTCCAAAAAGTATGTAAAGAGGTGTAATGAAAGAAAGAAAGAAAGAAAGAAATAAAGAGGTGCAATCTCCAGCTTATCGGCTTCAACTCACTCAATTTGAAGGAGTTTTGTTCCGAGGGCTCTTTGACTTGTTTCTCTTTGTTGCAATCTCTGCTCTCTTCCTTGTTTAAAAATGTTTTTTATGACTTGTTTCTTTACTTTTTAAAATACACCAGTGAGTTATGCTTTGCTTACACATTGTAACCAATAACGACCCGTGCTTCCCCATTGTCTCGTGTTGCTCACCTGCATTTGATTTTTAATTTACTTAAATTTTCATTCGTTTATATTTTCATTTACGGATGTTTTCCAATGGTTCTGTGAGTTTTCCCGGTGTATCGGCTTTGATGTCCATCGGCTCGCAAAATTTCATCTTTCTCCATCACCCGGATGGTACCGATCTTAAATATCAGTTGGTGAGTCGGTGGTTGGAATGACCTTTGCAAATTAGATTACACAAGCTGCTTGAAATGAAGAAGTTCGACCACTGATTTAAAAAAGTTGTCGTACATACTTAAAAGACGTGCTCAAATTGTAATGGTACTGTACGTACTTTATGGACGATCCAACATTCTGAATAACACCTACGTTCTGTCACCCACTTCCTGATAATATTCCATCGTTAAACACGCCCATATATTGGTCCTCTGGAAAATGTCTAGTAGCCCCGCCCCCCATCTGGCTGATTGACAGGAGTAATCCCGCCCTCCCCTCCGATCCCTTCCTATTATTTTACAAAGCAGTGCAGTTTTGTGTGCTTTTTGTGGAATCGTTTCAAGCTATTGTAATTTCGACAGCGAAGGATTTTCTGCATTAAGTACAACTCTGTCCAATGCTTCCAGTCCTTGCTATTGAAAGAGGCAGCTCGGAGATACAATACACTACACTCCCTGAAGATTATTATTATGATCAGCTGATATGGAATTTAAATTCTTAATTTAAATTCCAGACAAGGTGTTGTCATCGCGCACTGTCTGTATGTCCGTCCGTCAGGTCAGGTATGGGAGCATGTGCCAGAACAGCGCATCGCTGCGTCCACTTTCCGCCGGTACTCCAGGGGCCTCCGTCTGGCCATCCCCCAGGCAGATGCCAGGCCCATCCCCATCTCCTTGAGATGATGGTCAACCTGCTGCAACCATGAAGCACGTGGTCGGCCCACTGGCCTCCTCCACTCATGAGACTCCCTCGCTGAGAGAATCTGGTGAGCAGGATCAGCGTCAGGAAAACGAGCCACATGTCCATACAGCCGCAGCTGACGCTCACGGACTATGCAGGTAACAAATCTCATCCAAGTCTCTCTCAGCAACCGCTCGTTAGACACAAAATCCGACCAGCGATAGCCAAGGATTCTCCGAAGAGACCTGGTACCAAAGGAATTAAGTCTCCGTCTCAGATCCTTGGTCAAAGTCCAAGTCTCGCACCCATAGAGCAAGACTGGAAGTATCAAGGACCTGAAGACTCGGACTTTCGTCCTCCCGCACAGGTACCGGCAGCGCCACACCCCATGATCCAGTGAATCCATGACTCCCCAGGCCAGACCCAGACGTCTATTGACCTCCGGCTCACAACCTGCGGAGACATGAATATCACTGCCAAGGTAAGTGAATCTCTCCACGACCTCAACATCCTCACCACAAACAGACACAGACAGGACAGCTGCATCCACGATGTCACCGAAAGCCTGGATCTTAGTTTTGACCCAAGAAATCCGTAATCCCAACGGCTCCGACTCCTCATGCAGCACCTCGAGGGCCCCCAAGAGGATGTCTAAAGTCTCCGCAAAGATGACTGCATCATCTGCAAAATCAAGGTCCGAGATCTTGACATTGCCAAACGATGCACCGCAACTTGATCTCTCCGACATCCTCCCAAAAATCCAGTCCATACAAGTGCTGAAAAGTGTGGGGGCAAGTACACATCCCTGACGAACTCCAGTAACAACTGGAAATAAGTCAGAGATGGTACCACCACACTTCACAGCACTCTCAGTACCAGAGTAGAGTTCAGACATCAGATCGATCAGTTTCGCTGGCACCCCACGAAGACCAAGAATCCTCCAGAGGACATCCCGATTCACTGAATCGAACGCTTTACAGAGATCAACATAGGCTGCAAGCAGCCCCTGCCGAAACTCTCGTCTGCGTTCGGTGAGGACACGAAGTGCAAGGATACGGTCAATCGTTGACCTCTTTGGTGTAAAGCCTGACTGCTCTGGACGCTGGTGCTCAAGCAGATGGTGGCGAACCCTATCAAGAATTATCCGAGCAAAGACCTTGCCCGGCACTGAGAGCAGCGTCACCCCTCGGTAGTTGTTGCAGTCTTGGCGATCACCCTTCCCTTTCCAGAGAGGGACAACAAGGCCCCTTTTCCAGTCAGTTGGGATGATGCCTGTGTTCCAGGCAGAGCACAAAGCTGCATGCAACGACACGAGAGCAGCATTTCCACCAGCCTTGAGAAGTTCAGCATGGATGCCACAGATCCCTGGAGCTTTGCCCCGTTTCAACTGGTTCACCGCAGCCCGTGTTTCCACAAGCGATGGTGGACCACAGTTGATTCGAGGGTCAGCAACAGGGATTGTAACACCCTTGACGTCCAACTCGACAGCTGGGGGATCAGCCTGGTACAACCGCTCAAAGTAACCGGCCCAGCGGGCCTTCACTTCAGACTCCTCTGTCAAGAGCCTACCACTCTCTACTCGAACTGCAGTGCTCCAAGGGATGGGCTTGGATGAACGTAATGCACGAATTCCCCTGTAAGCGGGACGAGAATCACCTGTCCACAGGTGATGCTCTACCCCCTCACAGATTCCTCGCACATAGGCCTCCTTGTCCACCCTCAGTGCACGTACAGTTTTACGCCTCAGCTCCCTGAACAGCTCAGCTCTGCCATTCAGCCTGGCCCTGCGACTCTGGTCAATGGTATCCAGTGTCCCTTGAGAGACAAAATTCTTCTTTGCCCTGCGGTGAACTCCAAGGCATCCACCGGCAACATCAAGGACGGTGGTCTTGAAGGTGCTCCACAACTCTTCAGGACCCCCCAAAGCACCCAGACCCCCCAAGTGTCCACTCAGCCTGTTCGCAAACTCCTCAGCTACTCTCTCATCCCTGAGCTTGGCAACATCCAGCCTAGGCTGGGATGGTACCATTCTCCAGGATTTAAGGTGCAGCTTTAGAGTTGCTACAACAAGCCTGTGGTCAGTATTGAGGAACTGAGCACTCCGGTCGACCCTGCAGTTCTGGATCATCCTCCAACGACCGTCAATGAGGACATGGTCAATCTCCTTTGCCACACCGCCAGCGTTGGAATACCAAGTCCAGCGATGAGCTTGCGGGCGCTGAAATCATGAACCAGCCACCCTAAGTCCATGACTTCTTGCAAAGTCAAGGAACTTAGTGCTATTCTGGTTCATAGTTCCTGACCCATGGGGACCAACACACACCTCATAACCATCCCTATCAGTTCCAGTCGATGCATTGAAATCCCCCAAGACTAGAAGTGTATCTCGTCTGGGGCACTGATCAACCACAGACTCGAGTGTGGCGTAGAATGTGTCCTTCACGGTGAGATCACTCGCCTCAGTCGGAGCATAAATAGAGACCAGGGAAATGACACCTAAGGAGTGACGAATCCTTAATCTCATAATACGCTCGTTGACCGGTGTTACCTCAATTATCATTGGGGTCAGCTTATTGGACACAGCTACAGCAACTCCTTGGGTATGGTAACCATCAGAGCGACCAGACCAATAGTAGGTGTAACCACCCACCATTATCTCGCCGCAATCCGGTCTCCGAACCTCAGAGAGAGCTGCAATCCCGATGTCCAAACGCTTGAGCTCAGATGATAACAGAGACAGGTGATCATCCTCTCTTAGGGATAGGACATTCCAGGCACCCACCCGAAGGGACCGCCTCAGGTTAACCCAAGGAGACCGCCGTCTGGTGGACGACACCTCAGCACCACTCCGACATACTCTCCCGCAATCTGACCCAGGGATGTTACCCCGTGGTTTCCCTCCTATCAAAGATTGGGGGTCCCGAAGGCTTTGCCCCAATCCTGTCATCCGGTGAGCTGCCCTGCGAAGGGAAGCTGCACAGGAGGTACTCCCACGGAGTGGGTTTTCAGATTTTTTTGCGTTTTTGCGTTTTGCGGAATGAAGCGTTTTACGGTGGCCGGAGTGCAAATCCTGCCACCAACCTCCTAATAAGAAGTAACCCAACTGCAGGAGGACGTCTGTAGACACGGTTGGGCACTAGATATGGATGGCCGTTGGCTCACAAGGAGCTCCTCCGCCCTCCGTCCGTCCTTCTCTTATTTTGACTTCTCTGGCCAAACCGCCGGGCCAATCCAGCTGAAATTTGGCAGCAACGTTCCTCTCCTGACTGCAAACAGGAATTGCAAAGCTCGTTCCGGTCACATGACTTGAAGTAGAAAATTGCGTAAAATTCCTTCAAAAATCTTCTCCAGACCCAACGGTCAGAATTCTGCCAAATATTTGTGACAACATGATGATGGGGGTCCTGATGTTAAATTGCGGAGGCCGTGCTGATCACGTGACCGGTTATGTTTCAAAGTGGCAGTCGCCCAAATTCCTTTCAAAATCTTCCTCTCGACCCACCAGTCAGAATGCTACCAATTTGGGATACAACATTAGGCAAGGTAGGGATATTAAAGTGCAGAGGCCGTGATGATCACGTGACCGGAAGTGTGTCAAAGTGGCAGTCGCCTAAATTCCTTTCAAAATCTTCCTCTTGACCCACCAGTCAGAATGCTACCAAATTTGGGATACAACATGAGGCAAGGTAGGGATATTAAAGTGTGGCGGTCATGCCGATCACATGACCGGAAGTGTGTCAAAATGGCCGACTTCGTCAATTTTTGGGAAAATCATGTAAATTCTGTCAAAAATTCTATTTACCCAGGGGGCAAACCGCCCAAATTTTTTTGCGAAAACAGACACGGTCTGCTCTAAAAGTTTGTTGTATATGGTTCGATAACTCCGCTATTCAAGATGGCGTCCAAGATGCCGCCATATTTTTAAATCACCATCACGTCGTCAATTGTTATCTATTTTCATGTGTAATACTTCGTTTCTCTGGTTTTCGAGGTCAGGGAATCTATTTATGATGGTTTCAGAGTGATATGATGTGTTTTATACCATTTATTACATGTTAATATATTATTTTAAGGCAACCATGACACAGAAAATCAACAATAACACTACACAGTAGTTTACTGTTATTGTAAGAACAATAATGGAACAGAATGGTACGAGTTACAAAGAACACAGATTACATGAGAAATGAACTTACTGCACGTGCTTCACAGTTTGGAACGCAAGCGAAATGGCTGAGGCAAATATTCGTAAAATTCATGTCAGTGATACACGCCACAATGTTTCATCATATGAACAGATCTACCACTCAATATAATGCTGCAATACAAGTGTCCATGTGAACAGCTGATGGTATACAGTTAATTGTCACTGTCTGAGTTACTGCTGTCACTGCTGTCAAATGCTGCAGTGTATTTCACTCGGCTGCACTTGGTGGCTGATCCCGGGCAACGACATCCCATGTAACAGGCCACGTTCTTCCTGGCACAGGAACAGTTCTTGTTGCAGTCTTTGGTGCATCCACATGCAATAGCCTTTGTAATTGTCTGTGGCCAGGCTGGTTGAGTTGACAGGACTGGAACTAGTTTGCCATCCTCCAGAGCCCAACCATAATCCACAAATGGGGGAAGCTGAGGCTTGGCAACATGTGCAGTCTTATCTATAAGTTGCAAGAGCTGCACACTGTAGATGTAGAAGGAATGTCTCTTCTGTTGGTGGGAGTAGTTTCAGCATGGTTGACCTGTTGTTCAGGAATTTATAGGCTCTAAACTTTCCAAGATCGCAGTCCTCGAAGTCATCATATCTGTTGGTGTACACAGCAATGACAAGTTTGCGTGCCTGGTTGATGAGGTCTGATGTGATCTGGTTGCGGTTCTGACCTTGCTCATCGAAGTGTTCGAGCTCAGGTATGTCTATGGCAGTGGTTCCCAACCTTTTCTATGCCCCACACCCCTAGGAAATGTTCGATTAATGTTCGCACCCCCTACAAAAGTAATATCACATTTGAAGATGAAGAAGTCTAATTTATAATTTTTGAACCAGAAATTGAACCACATACAATACTGCGGGTGAACAAATTGAACTGAAAAAAATAAGCTTTTAACTCAGTGCATAAAATGCAAGTATAAATTGAGCAATTAGATTCTAATTTGTTCAGAAAAAATTGTAAACAGTAAAATCAATCCCAATTGTGAACATAAAATTAAATGACTTCTTTGCTCCTGCTTCTCATTCACGATTTTGTCAAAACGTGGAACTTTTTTGCTGACTACGATCTGAAGGTCTGCCTGTGGATTCAGGCGATTACTAGATTTTGTCTTGATTGACAAAAGTGAATTGAATCCACATTCACACAAGTATGTTGTTGCAAATGGAATGAGGACATGGAGTGCTTTTCCACCAAGTCTTGGGAACATATCCAGTGCTGCACACCAAAACTCCTCCAAAGTCTTGCTTTCAAATTGCATTTCAAGAGTTCGATTTGTCTGCAAATCAATAACATCTTCCTTCAGCTCTTCATCATCTGACATTTTCTCCAAATTATAGGAATATGGATTCATGATCCATTCTTCTGAAATCTTCAGGTCTCCAGCAGCAAAATATCCATCAAACGATTCTGACAGCATTTCCAAATAAACCACAATTTCTTCACGCACAGTAGGAGTTATGGATCCAGCATCATTAACCATCTCTTCCAGTGAAGGAAAATTTGAGAGACTGCCTCTTTCCATCCTTTGACGCCAAATGTGTAACTTTTCTTTGAAGGAATTCAACTTTTCACAAGCCTTCAATATGTTTATCCCTTTTCCTTGAAGAGAAATACTCAGGTCATTCATACGAGTGAAAATGTCAGCCAAGTAAGCCAGCATTTGGGCGAATTCCTGATTCCAATGCCCCAACTAGATCACATCCACGCTCCTCCAGAAAAACTTTGATTTCTTCCCGCAGTTCAAAGAAGCGGGTTAAAGCTTGTCCTCGTGACAACCAACAGACTTCTGTGTGGAAAAGCAAAACTGAATACTCACAACCCAGATCCTCACAAAATGATTTGAAGATACGATGGTTCAAAGCCCTCCCTCTGATCCAGTTGATGATCTTCACACAAGTATCAAGGACTTTTTTCAAATTTGGAGGCAATGTTTTTGATGCCAAAGCATGCTGATGAAGAAAACAATGGGTAACTTGCAAGTCTGGAATCTCCTTTTTCATCAATGCAGAAAATCCAGATTTATTTCCAAGCATTGCAGGTGCCCCGTCAGTGCACACAGAACCAATGACTTTGATATCGAAATCATGTTGGTGTTGAAAATGACACTATTGAACTCGCCGTCCTCAAAAACCCCTATATGGATCCCGAGATCGTGTCTCCAGCCCTTCCAGAAGTCATTTTAGCCCCGGACTCAAGTTAATCCTTCAGACTCAAGTTACAAACCCCGAGATCGTGAGGTTCCAGTCCTTCTCTATCGGAGTCTATCGGTTGAAACAAAAATCTATACATATACGAGGGATGTGTGTGTGTGACACCGTTTTTCTCAGAGATGGCCAAATGGATATTCGTCAAACTTTGAGAGGTTCATTATTGAGTTACAATGAGTGTTTTAAGGGGGGGGAGTTAAAAAATTTTTGGATTAAAAAAAAATCTCTATAGTGTCTAATCCTTTGTAGTAATGTGAAAGGTAATATTAAATGATCCCCGACTCCCTCCCTGAATGGAAGTGTTTTAGGTGGGTGTGGGGAAGTGCTTTTGGCCCACACAAAAAAAAAAAAAATCAAAATTTGATTTCTTCAAAATGCCAAAAGGATGAGAACAGCACCGGGCAATGCCAGGTATCCCTGCTCGTACTTAATCGAGTACAATATCTTGAAAAGGCCGACAGAGTGCAAAATGAATCCAGGTGAGACGAATTATAAATTATGAGATCATCATTGGCACACAAGTGTTCATACACTACATGTGGGAAAAGGATTTTAAAAAGTACAGCAACAGAGGAGAGGCAGCAGCTTACAAGAGTAAACAAGCCGGTAGGCGACGAGGGATTCGCTAGGATCAAAGCGCTGGATACGATGCTTTTCATTCAGACCGATCCACCGACGAAGATTCATTGCCAAGACGTATTGGTTCACATACAATTGTTCCTCTGCCTGGCAAGATTTTTCCTATTGCGTATTTTGCCAACTGGCACTCCTCATAAAAAATGATGGTAAATAGACATCCTATTTTGGAAGGACTACCATTTGAAAAATAATCGGTTTGCTGGTTTGTGCTGTGGAGCCTCGCGTTGCACACACACACACACACACACACACACACACACACACACACACACACACACACACACACACACACACACACACACACACACACACACACACACACACACACACACACACACACACACACACACACACACACACACACACACACACAGACGGAAAACCCGATAAACTTCTCTCGATGCTCTTGTTTGACCACACCTCCTGAGCCACACAATATTTTTTCATAAGCCACGCCCACTTTCCTTCGCCACTCCCACTTTGAATAATAAATAATTGGAGGTGGTGTGTGGGTCCTGGAATCGTTTTCGGTAAATAAATAATTGGAGGTGGTGTGTGGGTCGTGGAATAGTTTTCGGTAAATAGATAAATAATTGAAGGTGGTGTGTGGATCGTGGAATCGTTCTGAAAATAAATAAATAAATAAATAATTGGAGGTGGAGTGTGGGTCGTGGAATCATTTTCGGTAAATAAATAAATAATTGGAGGTGGTGTGTTGGTGGGGAATCATTTTTGGTAAAGAAATAAATAATTGAGGGTGGTGTGTGGATCGTGGAATTATTTTCGGTAAATAAATAAATAATTGAAGGTGGTGTGTGGGTCGTGGAATCGTTTTCGGTAAATAAATAAACATATTATTAGAAATCCACAAAGACAGAAATGCCGGTGATTCCATTTATTTTGGATCCTTTTCACTTTGGTCAATAACGTTTGGATCGAGGAGAAATCGAAGGTGGAACGACGGTGTAGTTCCTTACAAACACCGTATACACACCTTAAATGACGGTAAACAGACACCCGATTTTTGAAGGACTACCATTTGAAAAATAAAACCTCAATCAAAAATCGGCTTGAGTAAAATTTTCTAAATAAAATATCTCGAAGTGTTTAATTCCGAAGTCTCGTTTCTCTACATTCCAAACTGAAGGACAAGTATTGAAAATACTGTACACGGTTTTTCGGCCGCTGCACAGCAACGGGTTGTTGCACGGCAACGAAATTCAAATGCGCACCTTCCCAGACCATATGGCACCTGTTGGGAAAGTTTCATCGAAATTGGTTCGCTGGTTCGTACTGTGGAGCCTCGCGTTGCAGACAGACACACACACACACACACACACACACACACACACACACACACACACACACACACACACACACGGAAAACCCGACAATAAGGGATATCTAGCATATATAGCGAATCCAATAAAAAAGTGTCACTTCGCACACACAAGCCGGTATGCTATTTTATAACACTTTCAACCAGATCACGTCCGGCCTGCTCGGACTGCATAATCCCACAGCACAAACAGTGCAGCAAACGCAAGGATGGGTGGGGGTTCTTCAGTATCAACAAAGCCGTTTCTGGGCTCGTAGGAAAAAAAATGGCTGGGCCAATCCCCACCAAATTTTACATGCGCACTGGGGGTACCCAAGGTCAGGTCAGGAGCCAAGCAAATGCAGTTACTGAATCGGACGCTTTCCCCACCGGGTTTTACAAATCAAATGCACGCTAAGGTAGAAATGAACGCATGAGTTCACGACGGCACTTATTGCAGCGCACATACGTGGGATTTCCACGAAGGGCAGTGCAGCGTTGAACCTACTGTTGCAGCACGATACTGATTTCCATGATGCAGCGCGTTGAACCTACTGTTGTTGGTGATCGAGATGTCAGCACCAGCATCAATCAACAGTGACAGCATGTCATCTTGATTCTTGCTGATGGCATCATGCAGTGGCGTATTACCTTCCGAGTCCTGCAGAGAGCAATGGCTGGTATGGCTTATTTGAATATGAGAGGGGGAGAGGGAGAGGGAAAGAGAAAGAGAGTGCTTTGCACACAGATTCCAGCTGGAAATTGCACAGGTTCTTCAAGCTTGCTGCAAACTAACCAGCTTCATGCCTGAGGGACAACTTGTTTTTTTTACAAGGCCAATAAAACTGGGTCTACAAACCAATGCATTGTGCTCTAGCTCAATTTATGGGGGCAGAACAAGCTCGGTTTACAATTCCACCAGCACTGCAGTGGGATGTAGCATTGATATTTCAGTAGTACACTACTTAAAAAAAATAACTTTCTCCATTAGTAGTGTGAAAAACAGCAGGTCCAAACAGACTTTCAACACCCGATTACAAAGTATTGGGACAGAACATGATTATATATATATATATATATATATATATATATATATATATATATATATATATATATATATATATATATATATATCGATATTAGGGTGGTCCAAAAAAGTCGAAAAAAATAGAATGTTGCTCCACAAGCTTAAAATTATTCTAATATGATCCAATAACGCGCATAATTTTTTTTAGCTTGATCGGAGGTGATTTAGAGGTAGCTCTATCTGACGACTTTTAGTCTCATGACTTGAATAAATTAGTGTATGGTCAGGTACGATTATGGGTACTTCTGGATGTCCGAGGTGGAAATGGAGTGCATTTTCGAACTCTATGGGGTCGATTTACTCGAAGAAATGACTGCATCGACATTGAATTCACTACCATTTTGAAAATATGACTTAAAACAAGATTTATCATTTCTGGAGTTGAGTAACTCATCCTACTTATTTCGATATTTTATAATCTATAATTAATTTGTTGTCCGTCTCAACATTTCTTTGAGAAAATCGACCCTACTGAGTTCGAAAATGCATTATAATATTATAAAAATAAAAATAAAAAATAAAAAAAATGGGAAATGTGAAAGCAAAAAAACTGGAGGTGAGAGAGCAAAACTGTTTAGAAATTTGAATTCAGCATATCAAAATTAGTCAGAAACACCTATTCACATGCTTGCCTCAGAATTTTTTTTTTTTTTGTAAACCAGTGTAATTACCACAATAATAAGGCTGAAAAGTTGTAAACATAATTTAATTATTATAAAAAGCTCATAGCCACAAGTAAGTAAATTTATCAATAATGAAGTGCTTAATGAAAAAAATCTAAAAATCTAAGAAAGACTAGCATTATGCTCTCTCATAAGAAACCTTTATTCAGCATAGCGACCGCCATAAGTGGTTCGAAATTTAAATAGTACTTAAAACACACGTTTCTACACCGTTTTACAATTAATTAATGTCAAATATAAAATACTAACTTCAAGACTATTAAACAAGCAATTGTTAAATCACCATTATTCCACAAGAGTGCCGAAATACTAGTTTTCTGAAAGTTTATAATGTTCACGATTAAATTCTATGAATAAAGTGTTCACCAGTGGTAGTACGCAATAATACGCATGGCAGTCAACGTGCTAAGATAAATCACACTCAGTATGGAGACACAATGTAAATTTGTAACATGCTGCAACAGTTTTCCAGCCCATCACCGCATGTACTATAACCAGTCACTCGCCCGTAAAAATGAACAAAGACAAATATCTTACGCCTTTTTATATATAATTTTATTAAAGGTGGAAAGCTTCTCTTTCCGATTCTGTTTTTCAATTGTGAGCATGAAGATCTGACACTCGCACATCTTTTTCTCCTCGAGCAGCTTGTCTCTTTTTCTCAGCACATCCTGATTATTGTCTTTCAACATCGACACATCTCGGAGGAGTCCATCGATGCAATTTTTTTCCTCCTCAATAATGGAATCCTTTTCAAGCATCACCCTTGACAATTCATCGTTCTCAGCATTTATTCTGGAGACCTGTTTTCAGCTCTTCGATCTGAAGACAGCAATGGCAACATTCACACAAAAAGTCAAAGATGTACAGCACATCTCACATGAAACTCAAACTTGGCAAGAAAACTGTTGCAAATAAATATTTTTTTAAATTCTTTTTTGCAGTTAGCCGTTACAAACAAATATCTTACGCCTACAGTGTAGGAGTAATGATGTATACTGAACAAAAATATAAACGCACCAAGCGCAAAAATATAAACGCACCAAGCGATTGTTACTATTTTACCTCGAACTCATTAATACTAAATATTCACAACAATTTGGTTATAGAATCCATGACAATTGAGCATTAAATTTCAAAGAGTTCCTTGAGAATTCTGGCGACAGTCTTTGCGCTACAACAGCCGACACAACCGAGGTGTCACTGTCAGAGTTCACACAGTCAGTAGCGGGTGTGTCCACCGTTGGCGTCGCGCAGAGCGGTGCATCTCCGGCGCATGGACATCACCAGATTATCGATGGTGGCCTGAGGGATGTTTTCCCATTCCTCCTGGAGAGCCACACGGAGCTGGCGGACGTTCTCTGGGACTGCGTAACTTTGTCGTACGCGTCGATCAAGAACGTCCCAAAGGTGCTCGATGGGCGACATGTCGGGAGAATATGGAGGCCAGTCGAGGACATCAATGTCCTCCTCACCGAGGAAGTCCATGCAGATCCTGGCAACATGGGGGCGAGCATTGTCATGCTGAAACGTCACATGGTGAAGGCGCACAAACGGCACGACGATGGGTCTGAGTATCTCGTCCCTGTACCGCTGCCCGTTCAAGTTGCCTTCATTGAAATGAAGCCGAGTGCGCTCTCCATGGCATATGCCTGCCCACACCATAACACTGGCACCACCGTATGACACCCGACGAAGGACATTGGCGTCAGTGTAGCGCTCTCCAGCCCGACGCCAGATGCTGAGTCCGCCATCAGCCCGATACAGCTGGAACCGCGACTCATCGGTGAACAGCACTCTCCTCCATCGTGCGAGGGTCCAGCGCAAGTGAACATTGGCCCAGTTCAGTCGGGTCTGACGCCGGACTGCAGTGAGGTCGAGTCCCCGGTGTGGTCGGCGGGCTCGGAGGTTGGCCTCCCTCAAGCGGTTACGCACCGTCTGGGCTGAAATGCGCCTGTTATGCAGCCCGACAGTCTCATCGGCAGTCCTCGTGGCCGGTCGGAGTCGATCCCGGAGATGTTGCAGCCTCATGTGACGATCCTGACCGGCGGTGGTCACACGTGGTCGCCGGGCATGTGGGCGGTTCACGGTGCTTCCAGTCTCTCTGAGGCGCGTTCTCAGGCGGCTAATGGTGGAGTGGTGGACATTGAAGTGTGCTGCAACGGCCCGTACTGGCGTCCCAGCATTCAGCATGCCAATGGCACGCTCCCTCAAGATTTGTGACATCTGTGGCATGTTGACATTTGGCACCAGTCCACATTTTGGGGAGGCCTTTTATAGGGCAAGCTATAGGGAGTGTTTGTGTCCTGGTCATGCTCACTGACCATCACTCTGTCAAGCCCCATGGTGCTCATGGGAAGGATTACTCAACGTGTGAGTCCACACACTCAGAGTGGTCAATTTCAATGGGAACATCTGTCTTGAGCAAAACAAAGGAACCATTGCTCAAACATATCATCGGTTTGACCATTTTCCCATAATGGCAATCTTGACTTAGATATTTAGGTTGGTGCGTTTATATTTTTGTTCAGTATACAATGATTACGTCAGATGTTACGTTATAATGATTTTAAAAGCAATACTCTGACAATCAGTTACTTTACTTCCATGTTAATCTGTTATTCTCTCCTTTTGATTAAATACTCGTAAACGAGATTACTATCTACGCAACACAACCACCTACTACCACTTCTCAAGGCACACTGGCAGCTGGCTGAGTGATGACTCGTGACTCGTAACTCAAGGTCACAAGCCACTCTTTGTCGCACCCCCTGAAATTCCATCTTTGGAGAACTACATTGGAGAACTCCTGTCTGTGTTTGTCCCTGATCACTGCTGCAAGTTCATATGTGGCTTGATCACCAGTAATGTTCGTCCATCTGTCACCAAGTGCATGTGAGATATTCACGAGCCTTGTCATCTCCTTCAGCACAGAGGGGTCAGTTGGAGAAGCTGGAATTATAGGCAGATACCCAATCTTGCTGGCATCCTCGTGTGGTAATAGCCTTCCACACAAAGCATAAAAACCAGACAAGACTTCTTCCGATGGCACATTCAATAGCTGTGATGTTGGTGCCATTCTTCCTAGTCGCCACACAAGTAGCATCACTTCGGCAGAGTTGTCAGATGGAGTCGCCAAACTCTCCACATCTCTGATACCACTGAGGGACCTGGACTTCTGTCTATCCTTACCGGATATGTAACACATTGGAAAGTCTGCATTTGGGACATCAAAGAGGGTCTTCTAGTGGGGGCTCAGGTCCAAATATAGGCCATACCGTTACATGATGGAAGAAAGCACCAAACTTTGTATGCAACATCAACTGGACACAAGCTTTAATTTTAGTCGTGGAGTCACATCAAATTTGACCTTGAAGGTCAGTTTTCAACGTCAAACATATGATATAGGTCAAAGGTCAAGTTGGTCGATTTTACGTTTTTGGTTGCAAAGTGAAGACATAACTGATATCTATCCGGTTCACTCTTAGGTAATTACGAATACCTCATCAATAATACAGAATTATGCGATTTAAAAATGGAATTAATCTGAAAATCCATTACAAGTACAGGGTTTTCCCTGGGTTTTAAAATGACTTGGGTAACACTGCCAACATGTATAATTTTGCGGCCCGCGACGGCCACGATCAGTGGGCGCGGGGGGGGGGGAGAGGGGGGCCTCCCCCTTGTCGTTGTGGGGGGGGGGTCTGGGGGTTCTCCCCCAGGAAATTTAGCAATTTTAGATGCTCGTAGGTGCATTCTGGGACATTCTGAGCATGCAAGTAGAGACACAAATTAGTATCTTGGCATCATCAATTTTGTAAAAAAAATTCTCACTTACAACATATCTGATATTTAGCATGTATGCATCTTCACCATAAATATTTAAAATCTTTGTTCTGGTTGTAATACCCATCAATGATCTTTTTAATATATCAACTTACATTCCATTAACCTTGCATGGGATTTCATTTAAAAAAATTATGATATATCCAAACAAAATTGCTTGTCTGATCAAGATTTCCAAGAAATAAATTTGTGTTGAATATACTCTGTACTTGTGTGAGGCACTCAGTGTACCAATCTACAATATAACTATGTCATGGATATTATAAGTTGACAACAAACGCTGGTGTACAGTGTGTATTCAGTTTATTTACATCTCTCCAGCCTGAGGCTGATTCCCCAAAGGTTACTCTGCCTTTAACAGTTATCAAAAGGGAACACACTTTCAGCATAATAAATCAAATTGCATGTTCAACAGAAAAGTAGTTACCAGATGAACAAAAATAGTACATCGACAAGTTACAATAGATGAGTGAATAAATGGGTAAATATTCCACGAGCACCATTAGGCCAAAAAAAAAAAAATGTTGCATTGGCGTAACGGGTCACTGAAAAATAGGGTAGGTCGGTCGGGATCTTTTTTTATTTTTTTATTTTTATTTTTCCTAATAAATCCCTCCCAAAATCTCCCCCGGCTCGAGTACCACCCTTTTTGTCGGCGGGTTCTGTCCGAAACACTTCCGGGTTTTTGCGATCGCGATCGCAATCAACAAGATACTTGAAAACGATAGCAAAACAACAAAAATAGCAATAAAATAGGGTCGGCAAAATTTTTCGATAGCAAAAAAACAAAAAAAAACGTAGGGTCGGCGGAATTTTTAGGGTCGGGCGGGTTACGCCAATGCAACATTTTTTTTTTTGGCCTAACGGCTAACTGAAGATGCACAGCCCGGCACACGAATAAATCCCGTTATACATTGGTTGGGAAATCTAACCTGGAACACACACTTATCGACATAACTGATCTTCAGGGAACCTGAATGGTGATCTGTGAATTTCCACAACCGTAACAGTATATACATGTGGACAATGTTGTTAAGTTATTTGGGCGGTCAGAAATGGGTGTTTCAGCAGTTGGGCGGCCAGAAATTGACTGAGGCGGTCACCCAAGTGAGCCCCTATGGATAGAAAACACTGAAGTACACGAGATAAATAGAGATTTCTCATAATTTATGCGAATTGCGCTAGAATGCCATAACTGGGAGAGTATGTCTCAAAATGACCATACATCTTGGAAACCACGTGTAGTCAGGTGAAGGCTTACATTTCTGATGTGATTCATGTTGGATTAACGTTGAAAGTAAATTCAAGATCAAACATGGAGCTCAAAAAATTGAATCCAACTTTTTGGTCGAAAACATGTCAATATCATCAATTATTGTTTGAAAGTACAAATTTTGTGAAAATGCGTTCGTGCCATCGGATAAAGTAATTTTCTCACGACATGCGAATGTCCGATAGAGGGACTTTATGGTTAATTGTAACTCTAAATTATTGAAACCGTTGGATTTATTCCACCGTAAGCGACCCTCTGGTCTGCGCAGTTCCACTTAGACAAGAGTAAATGTAGATATGTACATGAACAAGCCGGTAGGCGGACATGGGTAGTCGACTACCCAATAGAACCTGACGCGGTGGGCCCGTTCGATGGGGAATGACCTGAAGATTAAGCACAAGAAAATTATTGATTCGAGCTTCAAGGGTTAATGCTGCAGATTGTTTTTTCGTTAAAATACCCCCAGATTTAGAGGTTTTTCGGCCGTTGCTGGGCAACGGAGGGGTCCATAGCAACGGTTCTTTCTCACACATAACTAGGACATACCATGAACCTACCATACCAGTTTCATGTATATCTGACTCATAGTCTCTGAGATATAACGAACTTGTTTTTTTTTTTATCCCCCGCCGCGTGGCGGAAGGGGGATATTGTTGTCACCCAGGTCGTCCGGCTGTCCGTCCGTCCGTCCGTCCGTCCGGGCGTCAACATTTATAGCTGTGAGTGCGATAACTCATAAACGGTTCGCCATATCGATTTGAAATTTGGGTCACACATGTACCCCCTGAAAAGGAAGAACCTAATTGATTTTGGGCGTGGCCGGATCCAAGATGGCCAACTGGGGCAGCCATCTTGAAAAAAATGTTTTTTCGCCATATCGATTTGAAATTTGAGTCACACCATGTCCCACCTGAAAAGGAAGAACCCTATTGATTTTGGGCGTGGCCGGATCCAAGATGGCCGATTGGGGCGGCCATTTTGAAAAAAATGTTTTTTGTAATAAATGGAAAACCGCTTATCTCATTTGAATTATTTTTCAATGGCGGTTGATTTTGGGCAGGGCCCGATCCAAGATGGCCGACTGGGGTGGCCATCTTGAAAAAACTGTTTTTTGTAATAAATGGAAAACCGCTTATCTGATTTCAATTATTTTTCAATGGCGGGGGGTTCCCCATCTCTGATGGTATATTTATTGTTTTCGACCAGGGTTCATTCAGTCTTTCTCGGACAGTTTTTATAGGATCCAGCTGGAAATTTTTGACAATATGGCTGATTGTACTGCCCACAGTCGCTCGTGCCCGATTTTTGATTTTCGAAAAAATAATTTTTTTATGATTTTTCAAAAATTTCAAAGTCCCGTTGCTTACAACGGTGGTGTCCATAGCAACGGTTCTCATTTGCACACAACTCGGTCATGGTATGAACCTCCCAACCAAGTTTAATCGAAATCGCCATTGTATTAACGGAGCACTGGACCGAACAGACAGACAGACAGACAGACAGACAAACATATCGACGGAAAAACTGATAATAAGGGGAGAACAAATTAAAAAAAAAAATTTTTTAAAATATTTTTTTCGACTGGATCGACTACCCAATATCAATAATTCCAGATATCCTGGAATTAAACTGCAGAGACTGGTAACAGACCTTCACTCCTTGCACTGGCATTTGCAAAGAGCGGTACACTGGAGGTTAGCCTTGACACACTTGCAACTTCGGCATTCTTTGGTGCACGCGCACTTGACAAGTTCCCTTCAGGCTTGCGAGACCTGAGGAATGGTGATCCATTTCGGCTTCCATCCTGTCTCACCCTGCATCCACCCGTAACTAGCCGGACATCGCAACTGGGGTGTTACGCCACTGGAAGCCCACAGGCTAACCTGATACGTCGCCCTCTTGTAGTATTGGTAGAGAGCATCCTGGAAAGTGAACAGATACATATTTCGCAAGATGTCCGACATGGAGTGTATACATGTACAATATGAAAGTCGAAGTGTGGTCAATGCTTACTCGCGTCCGCATTACGGCAGAACAGAGCGACGCGAGCATCGTTGACGCTTGTCAGTGTGCTGGATTTGTCGTACAGCCGCACGACAAAGGTTTCGATCAGCCGGAAAAGCTGCGATGTCACTTCAGCAAGAACAAACGGATGGTCTGCGGCTGATATGAAAGCTTCTGTCACGTCAGAGAAATATTTCCATGTCTGCCAGGCTGACTTCTTTCCCTTTCCTTTGAAAGCTGACGTCGTGTTGCAACCTTTCAAAGCGTGGAACATACGCTGTCCCAGATTTCCACAGATGGCACTGATGCTGTGCAGGCAGAATGACTTCCCCATTCCAAATCCAATCCATATTTTCATGTCGGGATGTTTCTCATTCAGCTCATGGTACATACCGCAGAGAATGATGACGACGTCGGTATCAACAGTACGTACCAAGACCAAGTATTCAAGGGCATGGATCAAATGGATCATTATTCGCGTGTCAGCCTCTTCATGGTTACAATCTGACATGGGATGTCGTGAACTCTTGCACACAACTGACTCCCCTGAAAATCAGTACAGTACACATTAGTGTTCAGCTTCTCGAAGTTGAAATATGTTGGCGAATTTAATCTCAATTCACATATACCAAAATATATCAATTAATGTTGCCCTCAATTTGTCAGATGGATGGACAAAAACCCAGGGGAAGCGTCGCATATGAAACAACTTGAACAAGGTCCCGTATCCCAAGTGCATTGTATAAACTCGGAAATGGAGGGGACAACTGAACTCACCAGATGTAATATACACCTCCTTGTCTGGAAACATATGGCCGTGGACTTTCGACGAGAGAAAGCGGAATAGTTCCTCCTTATTCTCTGAGTCACGAGGAACTCCATCCAATTGCGGCTGGCGACTTTCCGGCGAATGCATCTTCCGCGTTTTTCCCTTGTGGATTCCTTGATGCTGTCGCTGATGTAAGAATCCCAAACAACATCAACCCTACCACTGTTATGAAGCTGTTGAAGGATGTAGGGTATGAAGACCTTGTCAGCGTAATCGTCGAATGTCACAGCGGCTGCACGCGGGAGGGCATGGACTATTGCGGCCCCATGAATATTTTGCAGTCATAAGATTGCGGCGGCTCGTTGACCATATCGGCGACCTCCATGCACGGCAGCAGGTCTGACTTCTTGCCGAAGTGAAGTTTCCTGAAGTCTGAGATTGAAGGCGGGAACTGATGCGTTTCGTGTCAGAAGAATTCCCTCAGATCTCCGTCGCGTTCTTGGGCAGAGACATAAAGTCGGCCGAAGAGTGACACGTCGTTCTGCAGCACCTTCACCTTTTGGGCCTGCTTTGACTTCGATTTCAGCTTCTTTGTTTTAAAGAGGGCCAAGGAGTTTCGTTTGATGGTTTCGTGAATCGAGCGGGTCTTCTCTTCGATGACACATTTCACGAAGTCTTGGTACTGCTGCTTTCCTGTAGCCTCCAAACTCAGGATATTGGAAATCACACAATCTTCGGCGCAATTACGACTATTTAGGCCCTAAATAGTCACCCTCGTTTACCCCCTAAATTTAGTCACCCCCTAAATTTTAGGGTGACGAGCTGAGGAAAATCGTCCAAAAACGGATTCCCCACACGACATATTGTGTCACATAAACTTGTCACATGCTGGTGAAATCTCCTTTGTGCCGCGAAACCGTGTTCATGGTGTTCATGCGACTATGCATGTGTTTCTTGATCTTTTTACTCATTTTCAAACTCGTCCATCAGTCTGGCGAGTTCAGGACCTGATAACATACATCTCCTAAAAAGGCAAGTGATGAAGTTTTCGGATTTTTTTATAATGGCTGCGTTACAAGATGGAATTCACTGCTGTGTGAACCTTCATTTGTACCTGAATGCTGTAGGATTTTCTGTCAGGCCCACCGCTCCACCAGAACCCTTTACAATCTTGTTTTCGTGTTCATGGGCTTGATCCACTGGTATGGCAGAGAACTTGGCAACGCTTCTGTTCACGACCCACTGGCCATTTTCGACAAATTGCTGGAGAATTTGGTGTGGCAGCGTTTTCATATCCCGGATATGAATTGGGGTCCAGCGAGCGTAGTCCACGTGGTCCAAGGCGAAGAACAAATATATATATATATATATGTATATATATATAATATTATATATATATATATATATATATATATATATGTATAAGCCTGGTGTTGGCGCAGTGGTTAGGGCAGCGGCTTGGGATCCAAAAGGTCCTGAGTTCAAGCCCCGTTGAGCCACTGAATTAATACACCAGGGGGTTGACTCAGCCTGTCATCCTTCCGAGGTCGGCAAAATGAGTACCAGTGTACTGGGCCGGTGTATACCCCGGTTAAAATAGGTGTACCATATCCCTGTGTTGTAAGAGGCGACCAGGGTTGCGTCAGGAAGGGCATCCGGTGTAAAACATGTGCCAAATCACTATGCGGATCATACGGATGATCCGCTGTGGCGACCCCTAACGGGAGCAGCCGAAAGAAGAAGAAGATATATATATGTATATATATATATATATATATATATATATATATATATATATATATATATATATATATGTATATATATATATATATGTATATATATATATATATATATATATATATATATATATATATATATATATATATATATATATATATATATATATATATACAGTTGTCCCTCGCAATATCGCGGTTCACCTATCGCACCCTGGTTCATCGCGGGTTTTCCCTTGAAACCTAACTATTTTTTTCTGTGGATTCCCCGGTATATCGCGGTAATAATATATAAAATATAAATTATTTAAGCAATAAATTATAACGCGTGGTGCTCGACCAGTCACACAACGCACGAGACAAAGTTTCGCTTGTGAACTTCGAATATTTTCGACGTTTTTTCTCCAAGCCCTAGATGTCGCCCAAACGCCCTGCACCTTCTAAGGCTTCTGGCAAGGAACCGAAGCGCCAGAGGAAGGTCCTGACGCTCCAGAAGGTTGAGGTGTTCGATATGCTTCAGGAGGGAAAAAGGTTTGCCGCGGTTGGACGAGCTCTGCCAAACCGACCAGACCAGACGAGTCGATCTCCGGCACCAGAAAACCGATCACTGCCAAGGTGACCAGACCAGACGAGTCGATCTCCGGCACCTCGAACCCGATCACTGCCAAACCGACCAGACCAGACGAGTCGATGTCCGGCACCTCAAACCCGATCACTGCCAAACCAACCAGACCAGACGAGTCGATCTCTGGCACCTCGAACCCGATCACTGCCAAACCGACCAGACCAGACGCGTTAATCTCCGGCACCTCGAACCCGATCACTGCCAAGGCGACCAGACCAGACGAATCGATCTCCGGCACCTCAAACTCGATCACTGCCAAGTCGACCAGACCAGACAAGTCGATTTTTTTGGGAGGCATGCATTTATCGCGGATTTTCACTTCTCGTGGGGGGGTTTGGAATGTAACCCCACGATAAACGGGGATGACTGCACACATATATATATATATATATATATATATATATATATATATATATATATATATATATATATATATATATATATATATATATATATATATAAAACAGTCGTCCCTCGCAATATCGCGGTTCACCTATCGCACCCTGGTTCATCGCGGGTTTTCCCTTGAAACCTAACTATTTTTTTCTGCGGATTCCCCGGTATATCGCGGTAATAAAATATAAAATATAAATAATTTAAGCAATAAATTATAACGTGTGGTGCTCGACCAGTCACACAACGCACGAGACAAAGTTTCGCTTGTGAACTTCAAATATTTTCGACGTTTTTTTCTCCAAGCCCTACGATGTCGCCCAAACGCCCGCCCTGCACCTTCTAAGGCTTCTGGCAAGGAACCGAAGCGCCAGAGGAACGTCCTGACACTCCAGAAGTTTAAAGTGCTCGATATGCTTTGAGAGGGAAAAAGGTTTGCCGCGGTTGGACGATCACTGCCAAGCCGACCAGACCAGACGAGTCAATTTTTTTGGGAGGCATCCATTCATCGCGGATTTTCACTTCTCGCGGGGGGGGGGGGGGTTGGAACGTAACCCCGCGTTAAACGGGGGATAACTGTATATATATATATATATATATATATATATATATATATATATATATATATATATATATATATATATATATATATATATATATATATATATATATATATACATACATATAAAAAATTTACATAGATGTATAAATATAAGTATATTATCTATGTGTGTACTGTATTTCTATATACTAGTATGGGCCCGTAGGTGCGTGCCCGTAGGTGAGTGCCAGTATGTGTAGCCTCTCTCTCTCTCAAACCTAGAAAAGGCACATCCGTGGGTCCCCAGCAATATTCCTGGCAATTTCAATCGTGCAAAAGAAATAATAATAAATAAATAAATAAATTAACATTAATTGTGACGTCATTTGTGATGTCAAAGCACCGTGTCTTGTCATTGGTCGACAGATAAATGGCCGTAACTTGGGAACCGCTTATCCGATTAATATCAAACCTTGAAAAGCACATCCGTGGGGCCCCGGCAATATTCCTGGCAAGTTTCAATCAGATCGGACCGTCGGGCGTGCAAATAAATAAATAAATAAGGAAAACAAAAAATAAATAAATAAACAAACATTAATTGGGACGTCATTCGTGACGTCATAGCACCGTGTCTTGTCATGAGTCGACAGATAAATGGCCGTAACTTGGGAACCGCTCGTCTGATCGATATCAAACCTCGAAAAGGCACATCCGCGGGTCCCCGGCAATATTCCTGGCAAGTTTCAATGAGATCGGACCGGCGGTCGTCGAGAAACGGCGGTCGCAGACAGACAGACAGACAGACACACAAAGATTGCTGGAATTATAGATAGATGTATATATATATATATATATATATATATATATATATATATATATATATATATATATATATATAGATATATATATATATATATATATATATATTGTTTCAGATCTGGAAACCAGATGCATTCAAACATACAGGTGTCTCAAAAGTCAGTTATTCCGTTAAGTACATGTAAAGACAGGTCCCTTCCTTTTGTCGAGTGGGAGAATCAAAGGTGTGCGTTGCGATGTTTTTTTTAGTTAGGTTAAATAAATCTTTACCATCCAACAAACATCCGATAACCAACCACGGTACCTTCCAGCGCTTGCAACCCTCGCCTCGCTGGCCACAGCTTACGGGGAAAAAACGTCTTGTCCTTTAAAATTAGTTAATTACCTTTTATAATTACCTTAGAACCCTTTAGGATCTCTAGAATTACACTTTAGATTATTTAGAACCCTTAAAAAACCCTTCAGAATGAAACACGGTGGGGTGGAGGGCTTCTTCTTCTTCATATTATTGGACGGATGGACGGAAGGACTTCTTCTTCTTCTTTCGGCTGCTCCCGTTGGGGGTCACCACAGCGGATCATCCGTTATGATCCGCATAATGATTTGGCACAGGTTTTACGCCGAATGACGCAACCCTGGTTGCCTCTTACGACACAGGGATATGGTACACCTATTCTAACCGGGGCATACACCGGGCCCAGTACACTGGTACTCACTTCCCGACTTCGGAAGGATGACAGGCTGAGTCAACCTCCTGGTGTGTATTAATTCAAGCAGCCAACGGGGCTTGAACTCAGGACCTTTTGGATCCCAAGCCACCACCCTAACCACTAAGCCAACGCCAGGCTTACATTTTCTACTGTCCTGTGGATAATGGAGTCGATAATGATCTTGGTATCTACTGTTAGCAGATCACCACTGTCTTCCTTGAATGGGTTTCCCATCTCTTCAAATACATCCACAAAAGGTTTCACTTCTCGGCAAAGTTAGTTTGAACTGACATGGTTTGCTCATGATGTTTTGTCGAATCATGAATGGGGCTGTCTTCAAACTCTGCTATAATCCTTGATATTTCAGGCCCTGCTACCATCCATCGCCTAGGGCATTTGGATTATCTGTCAGGCCAACGGCCCCACCCTCACCGTTCATCAGGGCATTTACCTGCTCAAATGGAGGGATGCATAATTGACAAAGAGTACATGTCTCTGATGTGAACAGAGAGCCACCGTGCATAGTTGATATGGTCCAAGCTGAATACCCATGGAATGAACAAAACAAGTTAATCCAAGTACAGAGGAAAATCTCCCTTCCTGATTGCTTCAATATTCTGAAGAATGCAAAGCTGCATGCAGTTCAAGAACAAGTGACAAATATTGGAACTATGGTTGTTCAGCTGACATTTTCTCCCTCCAGGCTGCAAAATCCAATTGTTGCTCTTCATCAGTGGTTGTGCATCCGTCATATGCATTTTACTGGAGTATAAAGAAGGCAGCAACTGCCACTTGGTGGGCATGTCTGGTTCGGGTTGCATGTGTGACCTTCAGCAGAGAATCAGATTCCCCACCTGCAGCAATACCAGCACTGGAGATAGCAGTTGTCCAACCACTGCTATCAAGCCAATCACTTATGATCTTAAGAGCTGCAATTTCAATATGTAATCCACCAAACATTATTTCATATTTATCTTCTCTATATGTAGCAGGGAAGTTCCATTGTATAGTTTTGGCTATAGCTAATAGTGGTTGGTCCATTACCAAAACTGGAACCTGGCTTGGATTGAGGTATTCAGTTGCAGCCTTAACAACATTCATTGCATGGTGTATCATGGTGACTGAATGTGCGCATCAAAATATACATCACATTTACATCAACATCAAAAATACATCACATTTATATTAACATGAAAAATACATTCGGGTGTAAAGTCCGACAAGTGTTCTGTGTGTTCGAAGGCATTTACTTCTTCATAAAATTGACATGAACATCAAAAAACACGTAATATTCATATCAACATCAAAATATACGAGTACATCACTTTAACATCAACATCAAAAAAATACATCATATTTATATCAGCATGAAAAAATACATTCAGGTGTAAAGTCCGACAAGTGTTCTGTGTGTTCGAAGCCATTTACTTCTTCATAACATTTACATGAGCATCAAAAAACATCACATTCATGTCAACATCAAAATATACGAGTACATCACTTTAACATCAACATCAAAAAATACATCATATTTATATCAACATGAAAAAATACATTCGGGTGTGAAGTCCTACAAGTGTTCTGTGTGTTCGAAGGCATTTACTTCTTCATAAAATTTACATGAGCATCAAAAAACACATAATATTCATATCAACATCAAAATATACGAGTACATCACTTTAACATCAACATCAAAAAATACATCATATTTATATCAACATGAAAAAATACATTCGGGTGTGAAGTCCTTCAAGTGTTCTGTGTGTTCGAAGGCATTTAGTTCTTCATAAAATTTACAGAAGCATCAAAAAACATAATATTCATATCAACATCAAAATATACGAGTGCATCACTTAACATCAACATCAAAATATACATCATATTTATATCAACATGAAAAAATACATTCTGATGTAAAGTCCGACAAGTGTTCTGTGTGTTCGAAGGCATTTACTTCTTCATAAAATTTACATGAGCATCAAAAAACATAATATTTATGTCAACATCAATATATCCGAGTACATCACTTTAACATCAACATGAAAAAATACATACGGGTGTCAAGTCCTCCAAGTGTTCTGTCTGTTCGAAGGCATTTACTTCTTCATAAAATTTACATGAGCATCAAAAAACACAATATTCACATCAACATAAAAATATACGAGTACATCACTTTAACATGAACATCAAAAAATACATCACATTTATATCAACATGAAAAAATACATTCGGGTGTGAAGTCCGACAAGTGTTCTGTGTGTTCGAAGGCATTTACTTCTTCATAAAATTTACATGAACATCAAAAAACACTATTCATATCAACATCAAAATATACGAGTACATCACTTTCACATCAACATCAAACACACCATATTTATATTGTCAAAGGGGTGGCCAGCCCAAGTTAACCCGCCGACCCAAATTTGTGGTCGCCAGGCGGTTAACACCGACCAACCTCCCGGGATGGTCGAGCGGTCTTTATTATGAGGAGGCGGACACGCTGATCAACACAGATTTCAACACCTGCTCGAAGGGTATGGCGGTTGGCAATAGCGGAGGGTGAAGGAGTACTCGGAATGGCGGTTGGAAGGATAACGGCACAGGAGCACTGCACAAGGACAACACAAGGGGGCTTAATCCTCGAACCCCACTACGAATACACAAAATACGGTTTCCTTAAAATAATCACATTTAATGAACACACAAATATTTACAAGACAATAATTTCACAGGTAATAATAATACGAATAATAAATAAATCTCTTCCATGGTCGAGGCCTTGCGCACGGACACAAACACAGACAAAGGGTGACAAAATGAAAATTAAACCCCCTTCTTAATTACACTGTTACTCTGCCTGGCCCAGGGCTGGTCCTCATCGAACGCGGGTTGAGGGTGCTTACTCCGGCACGTGTACTCGCAAGCAAAATGGTGTCGTCACTTTCGCGGAGCACACGCGTGCACCGTGGAGCTTCGAGACACAGCTTTCCACACAGGCTCAAGAACGTGCCAGCTTTCCTCTTTCTTCACGGGTGCCACCTGCCTCGTGCGGTCCTCACACCGACCTCGCGTGTGTGTCCCGCCAAACCAGATGGGAGCCCTCCACACTCCACACGTGCAATCTGGCCGGAACCTCCTCGATCTGCTCTGCGATCACTCCAAACGTGCAATCTCCTTGGAACCTCCTCATTCTTCTCCCTGACGTCTGAAGCCCCATCGCTAGGTTCACTGCGCCTTCGATCGTCCTCTTTTATCACCATTTCTTTCCTCCGCACCCGGGGCGTGACCTGCTCGCCCCCAAACCTGGGAAGGCGGGGCTCCTCCTGTTCGTTGTTGTTTCAGTGACTCGTTCCCCAGCTTACGGCCTGGCTTGTAATATAAAAAAAACAAAGGGAAAATCACAGATTGCAATCATGAAAAGGCGGGCTTATTTTTACTCCCAAAGCAAATTAACATCGCACCACCCCTCCTGTGGTGAAACACAACACAAGCTCACAGATTCCCTAACTTATGTACATCAAGTTGCTTGTACTCGTCCATGGACCATGCTACACTATCCAATCCTATCTGCACGATTAAATCATTTCATGTACCCCCAAAACCGTAACAATATCAATTTCAAAAAATACATAATATTTATATCAACATCAAAAAAACATCAAATTTAGATCAACATCAAAACATGCATCACGTTAATATCAACATCAAAACACATCACACTTATATCAACAACAAAACATACATTACATTTATATCAATATCAAAACATACATTACATTAATATCAATATCGAAACAGACATTACATTTATATCAATATCAAAACATACATTACATTTATATCAATATCGAAACATACATTACATTGATATCAATATCGAAACATACATTACATTAATATCAATATCGAAACAGACATTACATTTATATCAATATCAAAACATACATTACATTTATATCAATATCGAAACATACATTACATTGATATCAATATCGAAACATACATTACATTAATATCAATATCGAAACAGACATTACATTTATATCAATATCAAAACATACATTACATTTATATTGTTGTGGTGCCGGGTTCGGTGGCGAAGACGACCGCGAGAGGGAGCAGTTGGGCCGCCTCCCACCGAACACCGGAATTGAAGGTCGTAACCTTCGGATAACTCCGAAGGTCACGGGTCCCTTAGTGGACCGTGGACGCCACTATTTCGACGGCGTGGGGAAAGGTTAATTGTCTAATTCCAATTTACCTAAGTACCCACGCCGTCTCACCACCGGGGAAGCCACACTCTCGGCCGACTTTGTTCGAACCGAGTCGCTGTTACCGACTCGGATCCGGCGTAACCGAGCGGGGATTACCAAAGCCTGCCGGACTAAATGAACAATTTTCGGCACAAACGGCCTCCCTATTTCTCAAGCCCGCACCGTGCTGGGTCAATGATAGAAATGACAGGCAACGAGCTGGTACATTTAACACAGGGTTTATTTATTCTGGGGAGAGGGAGACAAAGATCAGAGTTACACCGAATATAATCAAATGTACATTGATGCAAGGCACTTATACCGTTTTCACTTAAAGACTGGGCCCAAACACACATACACACACACACACACACACACACACACACACACACACACACACACACACACACACACACACACACACACATCCAAAAAGAAATGGACCCCACCGGGTCTTTCTTCGGTCCTCCAGCCGAGGAGGATAGTTCAGCTGGGGGGACAGAGTTCCGTGGTGTACCTGGCCGCGTCATGCGGCTTGCCGACCTGCCCCTGTGGAGCCCAGGATTCTTGGCGGGGAAGTCGGACGCTCCGACCACCAGCCCACGCGCTCCAACACAAACCACCACGGTGGGACTCGAAGCTGCACGGTCAGCTTCGCACCAAGCGCCGAGGAGAAGACCAGGGACGAAGACCGACGACTACGACAAGGAGCACCCAGCAGGTCAGAACACAGGGGGGGTGTTCGACCAACAACCTTTTTTCTCGCGCCCCACTCGATTCTCACCTCCCCTCCCCTGCGGGGTGGGACGGGGGAATCCGCTCTCTGGAGACTCGCCTCCGGATTGGACGGGGCGTTTTGGGTCGCGTGGTGGCCAGCCATGATTGGAAGAACGTCACGGTAGGCGGGGAAAAACACGCCCCTTCTGTGCGGAGTCTTTGTGGCTGTTTTGACGATTCTCTCTTCTTGTCGCTTCGTCGAGACATTCTTCTTTCCCTGGGCGTTCTGGCTTCCCATTGGCTGGGGCGCGTGTGCGATGCTCGCCCTTCGCTCATTGGGCAGAGGAAAGACTCCATGCCCTTTTTTTGGAGCGGGGCTCCGAACTGAGGCGATGGAAGCCCTGCCCACGTCTGTGGCAACCAGGGTGCCCCCACCGAGAGTGCTACAACCAATTCCGATCTCTACCAACCCAGTGAGTGGACCGTCCTCGGGAACTGAGCCTGCGATCTTGGCGATGTGCTTCGGAGGGGGTCACTACCTGGCTGCATCTGTGACCGATCTCCCACTGTTGAGTGCAGTGCTGGATGTGGTGACCGCAACGCATGTCGATCATCCGGATGGACATGGCCCAGAGCGAAGCGGACACACTGGCTGAGATGTCAGACAGTCCACACAGGACTGGGGGGCTGAAGACCAACCTCGTGTTGCTGACACATATCATGTTGATACATCTGCATTTGGGGCACGACGCGTCCCTGCACCCAGCATTGGATGTGGTGGGAAGGACCGGTGTGGATTGTGACGAGGCTGGGATATTGGTGGAGTCCCCGACAGATTGGCGGGTTGTGCCCTACCTGGAGTCGTCCTGGCCCGTCCTCCCATTGGACCTGATACCGGTCAGTGCTACCTTGCCAGGTAAGCTGTCGATCTGTATTGGTGGATTGGTAGGAGGTCCACTGCGTCGCATCAACTACCATGAGCATGTAAAGGACACTCACTCCATGAAGGACCCGGCCATGCCCACGAGTGAGACCATCAAGAAGTCGGACATGAACAAAATGTTGTTGTTCTGTCTGAGCAGGCATGATTGTCCACGAGTCATGTTGGTCAATTCCACGACTATTGTGGGGAAAGAAAAGGAAACGGAGCACAGAGAAGAGGGGGCATGGGCAAAGACGATCTTGGACAATCAAATGGAAAATGATTCTTGTTCCAAATGTTCCCCGTTGGTGGACACAAAAGTTTCCTTGAATAAGCACATGATGCCGACTCATTGTCAGGACATGGATCAATTTATTGGTGTGCCCAACACTCTTAACAACAGTTCTCAAAACATCTTCCAAGAGAACATCCAAGGAAATGAGAATGCACACAAGTTTTCTGTGCATTTGAATGCATTTACTGAATCATCATATTTATATCAACATCAGAATATACATCATATTCATCTCAACATCAAAAAATACATCATATTTCTATCATTATCAAAAAATATATCACATTTATGTCATTATCAAACAATAAATATCTGCGTTGTTTGTCAGATCTAGAGGACAGGTGGTGAGACAGGTAAACTTTTCCAAAAGCTTCCTCGCTGAGAACTTTTTTCACATTAAGGTCAGGATCTTGACCACAAATTGTGCAAACATGCAAAGTTTATATTAACTGGAGATATTAAAAATATCTCAATAACAGTTTCTGACTCACTGAAGTTCCTCCAAGTTAATGATGTGCTTCAGGTCCCACAGGATAGGCCCATACTTGGTGCTCAGGTTGCAATGCCCTGACCGGTGAAGAGATTAAAAACTCCAAGGACTGAAACAAAGAACCATCAGTCGAAAGTTGTGCAAAAACGAGAAGGTTCTTAGTTCCAGGTTAAGGGATAATTAAATATCCTCAAAATGACTGACAATCGCACAAACCCCGTTTCCACGAGACATCATCCTTGTATCAACATCAAAAAATACATTCCGGTGTGAAGTCCCACAAGTGTTCTGTTTGTTCGAGGGCATTTACTTCTTCATCAAATTTGTATCATCATTGAAAAATACATTATATTCATTTCAACATCAAAACACACCGTATTTAGATGAGCATCAAAAAATATATATTTGGGTATGAAGTCCTACAAGTGCTCTGTGTGTTCCAAGGCATTAACTTCTTCATAAAATTCACATGAACAACAAAAAATACATCACATTTATCTCAACATCAAAAAATACATCATATTTATCTCAACATCAAAAATTACATTCGGGTGTGAAGTCCTACAAGTGTTCTGTGTGTTCCAAGGCATGAACTTCTTCAAATATTTCACTTGAACATCAAATAACACATCATATTTATATCAACATGAAAAAAATTAATTCGGGTGTGAAGTCCTACAAGTATTCTGTGTGTTCGAAGGCATTTACTTCTTCATCAAATTTGTATCACCATTAAAAAATACATTATATTTATTTCAACATCAAAACACACCGTATTTAGATGAATATCAAAAACAATATATATTCGGGTATGAAGTCCTACAAGTGTTCTGTGTGTTCCAAGGCATTAACTTCTTCATAAAATTCACATGAACATCAAAAAATACATCACATTCATCTCAACATAAAAAAAATACATCACATTTATCTAAACATCAAAAAATACATCATATTTATCTCAACATCAAAACAATACATTCGGGTGTGAAGTCCTACAAGTGTTCTGTGTGTTCCAAGGCATTAACTTCTTAATAAAATTCACATGAACATCAAATAATACATCATATTTATATCAACATGAAAAAATTAATTCGGGTGTAAAGTCCGACAAGTGTTCTTTGTGTTCCAAAGCATTAACTTCTTCATAAAATTTACATGAACATCAAAAAATACATCACATTTATCTCAACATCAAAAATACATTCGGGTGTGAACTCCTACAAATGTTCTGTGTGTTCGAAGGCATTTACTTCTTCATAAAATTTACATGAACATCAAGAAATACATCATATTTATATCATCAAAATATACATCACTTTAACATCAACATCAAAAAATACATCATATTTATCTCAACATCAAAAAATACATCATATTTATCTCAACATCAAAAATTACATCACATTCATCTCAACATCAAAAAATACATCATATGTATATCATTATCAAAAAATACATCACATTTATATCATTATCAAAAAATACATCACATTTATATCATGATCAAAAAATACATCACATTTATCTCAACATCAAAAAATACATCATATTTATCTCAACATCAAAAAATACATCAAATTTATATCATTATCAAAAAATACATCACATTTATCTCAACATCAAAAAATACATCATATTTATCTCAACATCAAAAAATACATCAAACAATAAATATCTACGTTGTTTGTCAGATAAACAGGACAGGTGTTCAGCAAGATAAACTTTCCCAAAAGCTCCCCTGCTGAGAATTTTCTTTCCTTCAAGCTCAGGATCCTGTCCACAAATCGCGCAAACATGCCAAGTTTATATTAACTCGAGATATTAAAAATATCTCGACAACAGTTCCGGACTCACTGAAGTTCCTCCAAGTAGATGATGTTCTTCAGGTCCCTCAAGATTGGTGCTCAGGTTACAATGCCCTGAATTGTGAAGAGATAAAATCTCCAAGTGGTGAAACAAAGAACCATCAGTAGAAATAGAGAAAGAAAGCATCTCGCTCGCCAAAGAGAAGTCGTATGTCAAATAAAAACGTCCTGAAATGTGTGAGCGTGCCTTGTCCGTTTCCAGCGCCCAGGAATCAGGGACGCCAAGAATCATGTACGTCAAGAGCAGGTCTCGAGCAGAACGAGCATTAACGGTCCGAGCCTCACCCACCGCTCGGAGCCACCAGGAGCCACAACAGGCGGACAGCTGTGAGGAACTGTGAAGTGCTGAGGCGCTGTGAGGCACTGAGGTGTCACCAACTCACTGGCGCCGACTGACTGGAAAAGCTGTCTGACTGACTGGTAAAGTCGTCTGACTGACTGCTAAAGTCGTCTGACTGGAAATCGACGAAGCAACCTGATGATAGGGATTCGACGAACTGACGTCAACTGATTCATACACTGACTCGTCGACTGACCCGCCAAGAACGGAGCTCTCGTTCTCTTTTTCTGGGCCTTTTTTTCTGGGTGGCCTGTCTGGGCGGGTGTAGACTCCCACCCCATTTGCGAATCGTTACCTTGACAATCTGCATGTCCCGCGATTACTCCTGGCCCAAAACGCGATGCCTGTGGTGCTGGGTGAACGGCAGAAAGCAGCCATTTGTCAGAATTACCGAGCGAAAACGTGAAGCGCTCATAAAACGTCAACAACAATATCACCTCAATGTTCAGCCCGATATGACAAAGAGCCAGTTTGCGTCCATAGAGATGCTTGAACGGGGTGTCAAACGTCGATGGAAAAAGGAGGGCGTCGGCATCGGTGAAAGAAATTGCGATCTCACGTGCATGAATGTGTGTCGTAAAGAGAAAAATGAGCTTTCCAGAAGAGATGGAATCTATTCTTTACCCTTCTCAACGCATCACATTTAGAATCCCACCAGACATGGGGATGGGTCTATCCTGGACATGCATTTTGGGAAGTAACGATCTGAGGACTTGGATGTTTGTATGCATTCGTCAGATCGGATTCTGAAATCCGTAACACTACCCCTTTCCCGATCCCAGACTCGTCCTGATATGAGTTGTCCAACAGCTGGAGACATCGGTTAAAAGTTACATCATTGCCATTGACAGTTAGCATTACCGTGTGACATGCAGGTGAAGTATCCCCTACCGAGTACCTTTTAACTCTACCCTCAGGTTAACCCATGGAGACCGCCATCTGGGAGACGACACCTTGGCACCACTCCGCCACACACCACCATAATCTGAGCCAAGAAGTTTATCCTGTGCTTTTCCTCCTCTCATCAAGGAATGGGGATCCCGAAGGCTTTGCCCCGATCCTCTCATCCAGTGAGCTGCCCTGCGAAGGAAAGCTGCACACGAGGTTGTCCCATGGAGTAGGTTTTGAGTTTTCTTTGCATTTGGGGTTTTGCGGAATGAAGTGTTTTACGGTGGCCGGAGTGCAAATCCTGATACCGACCTCCTAAAAAACAGTAACCCAACTGCAGGAGGACGTCCGCAGACGTATTGGGGCACCAGATATAGATGGCCATTGGTTCACAAGGAGCATCTCCACCCTTTGACAGGTTTTGTTTTTCGTCCTAATGGGTGTCCATATCACACACCCTCCTCACCAGAAAACCTGGTGGGGGAGACGGTTTAGTTACCAGCAACCTGACCATGAAACAAGTTAGTTCAGGTTTACATGTTACTTGTTACAAGTCACAGATCTAATCTAGCCTGACCTGACAATCGAATCGATAAATCATCAAATCGATAAGAAAAATTTAAAATAATTGCCCTGGGATAGTGAACACGTGTAGTTTCTGCAAGTCGCCGGAACGCCAGAATTTTCCCACTTCGGAGACCTCGATCTTTGGATGTGCACAGTCGAACGAAATGGCGAATTAAGACCTCAGCAAGCAGACAGAGGGCTGACCAAGGATGATGCCTTGCTGAAGGATAAGAAAATAGGGCCGTTCGTTATCTTCAAATGGAGTGTTTAAATGAACCCAAACACCCAATTTTCATTCATGCACTCCCGAGGAGTTCCCTTGGTATGCATGCAAAGTGTGAGGCCACTAGATTTCATGGTTTTGGAGTTATGAGGTAGACACACACACACACACACACACACACACACACACACACACACTGACACACACACTGACACACACACACACACACACACACACACACACACACACACACACACACTGACACACATTTGTGTAGATGGGATTATACCCGAGTCCCTCTCCAAAAACAATTATTTAATTTTGGGATTATAATCAAGTCCCTTTTCATAAACAATTGTATTGTCATGGGATTAAAACAAATTTCCTCTCCATAAACAATGTTTGCATTATGAGATTAGAACCAAGTCCCTCTTCCTGAACAATTACATTATTATAGGATTATAACCCAGTGACTCTCCATAAACAATTGCATTTGCATGATGAGATGAGATGATTCCTTGAGGGGTCTTCGGGCTTAACATCTACCCGATGGACGGTGCACGCAATGATACCTCGCCATACGTGCGAAACACCAGGATGGCAGTTTATAGCTGGGTCAGGATTCAAACCCAGGTGAGACAGGGTCGAGGTGAGCGTGCACACCTCAAGGTGGGTTATTGACACCCTTGTGTGTTGTAAAATCTTCACAAAAGGGATTCTTTGATTAATCTTCAAATCAATCTGTTCATCATGAAGAAATGAAGCCTGAAAATGTCATCTTCAGAAATGGCGGGAACATCTGATCATCTGTCCATTTGTTTGTCTTTCCTTTGTCTGTATCAACGGAACGGTTCGAATCCCGAGCCGGCTATAAACTGCGATCGCGGTGTTTCACAGGCACGGTGGATAAATCAGGTTAAACTCGACATGAAATGATGAAGTTCATTCGATGTTGTGAAAATGAAACCGTGTGAGGTACCTTCGTTTTGTTTCCGTCATAAACAGAAGCCAATAAAGTCCGAATTGAGTTGGTAACTCGGTAACTCCAGGAACCACGGATAACACCACCGGAGGTCCACGAACCGAGTGTTTCACAGAATTCCACACGAGGTGACGTCACAGTTACCAGTTATGCCTACGTCACAGACTCGCATGTCAGACAAGCAGCACAAGTCCTGAAATAAAGAGAAATCGTGAACAAAGAAAAACCTTCAAAGAAATAAATCACCACGGGACGTGTTGAGTTGAGGAAGCCGCGACGACGTACACATCCGCAGTGGCCTGGCTACACCCTCCACGTAATAAAGCGTAATGACGTCACCGCGTGGTGGACGAACAGATGAGGAAAATACGTCAAAGTACTCTGTGGTACCCACAACGCTCTGTCGTCGTAGCTTTCTGACGGACACTAAGTGTCCAAGGGACGTAAAGCCGGGTGTCCCATTTGCCGTGCACGCAAATAAAAAACTTTCAAACCGCGTGCCAGAAACAACAACCACACAGGCCGTTCATTCGCTCTCGCGTGTCCGTACGTGCGTGGCCGTACGTGCAAAAAAAAAATTTCAAAACTTAAAAAAAAAAACTTGTGACGTCATAACACCGTATCCTGTCATTGGTTTGGTAAATAAATGACCCTAACTTGGGAACCACTTGTCCGATTAATATCAAACCTTGAAAAGGCACATCCACAGATCCCCAGCAATATTCCTGGCAAATTTCAATTAGATCGGACCAGGGGTTGTCGAGAAACGGTGGTTGCAGACACACAGACAGACAGACAGACACACACACAGAGATTGCCAGAAAAAAAAAGAAAAAACTTTCAAACCACGTGCCAGAAACAACAACCACACAGGCCGTTCCTTCGCTCTCGCGTGCCCGTACGTGCGTGCCCGTACGTGCAAAAAAAATATTGTTGTAGATTCTCGCCCGCCGGCTTGCGGATGACCGCTTCGAGCCAATGGCGGCTGCTCTCACCCACCGAAAGGGACAATCGAGTCGCAGCTTTCCGGATCAAACGACGAAATCCCGCTACGGGTGTGTTTTAAGCACACCACAGCCTAGTCAACACTCTACCCGTGCAACAGGGTCAATCGCCGAGTTGTCGATACGCCTAATTAATCGCGCGGGCAGACTACAGAGAGACTGTACCTCAACGGGGCCCGCTTGGAAACGAGCCGCTTAAGCAGCTCGCTTCGTTTTGGGATAACCGAGCGGGGTATTATCGCGAAAGCCCCGTTGGATCCGATTCTATTATCGGCTCTTAAAAAGCCAGCAATTATTTCGAATGCAATACGGCAGTTCAATTCGAAGGAAAAGGACGCGACGAACGGGTTAACATTCACACAAGCACATTTATTTGCACACATATACGGTCAAAGCAGCAATGCAGGGATAGACAAGCATGCAATGAATGGGGGTAGGGACAAGACACGAGCAAGACAAATACTATAACCAGATGTTTATTATGCACAGTCACTTGCACTTAACATCAGTTCTTCCTTCGGACATGGCGCCACAAACGTTCATGCAAAGAAACAAGGAAAAACCCCAGGAAAGACGAAGGGTAGACTGGACCTCTTGGGTCTTTATGAGCACGGAGCTGTGATGACCGCAGAAGCTCCAAGAGGCCGGGCTGGTAACCTTCACCTTCGTGGTGCCTCACTGGCGCGACCCGCGACGTCCCGTCCTCACGGCAGCTGGCGTGACCGCGGTTCGGCTCAGGCCTCGTCGGGCTGCCTGGTGATTCGGTCCCAGCCGGCAACGCCTCAGAGGAACGAACGGGTCTTTGCTCTCTTCGAGTTGATGCTCTCTTTAAGAGCCCGTCCTTCCCTCAGCGCCGCTCGGACTGATGTTGTTCTGTCTGATGATGTTGTTCTGTCTGAGCGGGCATGATTGTCCCCGAGCCATGTTGGTCAATGCCATGACTATTGTGTGGAAACAAAAGGAAACGGAGAACAGAGGAGAGGGGTCATGGGCAAAGACGATCTTGGATAATTAAATGGAAAATGATTCTTGTTCCAAATGTTCCCCGTTGGTGGACACAGAAGTTTCCTTGAATAAGCACGTGATGCCGACTCTTTGTCAGGACATGGATCAATTTATTGGTGCGCCCAACACTAATAACAACAGTTCTCAAAACATCTTCCATGACAACATCCAGGGAAAGGAGAATCCGCGCAAGTTTTCTGTGCATTCGAATACATTTACTGAACTATCATATTCATCTCAACATCAAAAAATACATCATATTTATATCATCAAAAAAATACATCATATTTCTATCATTATCAATAAATACATCATATTTATATCATTATCAAAAAATACATCACATTTATGGCATTATCAAACAATAAATATCTGCGTTGTTTGTCAGATCCAGAGGACAGGTGGTGAGCCAGGTAAACGTTTCCAAAAGCTTCCTCGCTGAGAACTTTCTTCACATAAGGTCAGGATCTTGACCACAAATCGTGCAAACATGCCAAGTTTATACTAACTGGAGATATTGAAAATATCTCAATAACAGTTACCGACTCACTGCAGTTCCTCCAAGTTGATGATGTTCTTCAGGTCCCACAGGATAGGCCCAGACTTGGTGCTCAGGTTACAATGCCCTGACCTGTGAGAAGATAAAAACTCGGAGTGAAACAAAGAACCATCAGTCGAAAGTTGAATAGAAACGAGAAGGTTCTTTGTTCCAGGTTAAGAGATAATTAAATAACCTCAAAATTACTGTCAATAGTACAAACCCCCTTTCCATGAGGCATCGTCCCCTGCATCATGGAAACAGAAGTTTGTATGTGCAGTTTTACTTCACAGTTCCCTGAACAGCTCAGTTCTGCATTAAGCCTGGCCCTCCTACTGTGATATCCAGTGTCCCATTTGAGGCAAAGTTCCTCTTCGCCTGATGGTGGGTTCCAGGACATCCGCCGGCACCATCAAGGATGGTAGTCTTGAAAGCACTCCACAGCTCCTCAGGATTCCGCACAACACCCAAACCCCCAAATTCTGACTCAGCCTGTTGCAAATTCCTCAGCTACCCTCATATCACTGAGCTTATAAACATCCAGCCTTGGCTGGGATGGTACCATTTCCTTCGATTTCAGGTGCAACTTCAGAGATGCCACAAACCTGTGGTCCATATTGAGAAACTGGCACTCTGGCAGACCTTGCAGTTCTGAATCATCCTCCAGCGACCATTTATGAGCACATGGTCGATCTCCTTTGTTGTTTTGAAGACCTGGAGGGAAGAGTGGAATTGAAGAGAGTGTGGGAGTTTGTCCCAAAGGCGGGAAAAAAGAGGAATGAGAGAGTGAAGGTCAGCAGTGATTCGTGATTTTGGTAGTTTTACCAGAAGGGGGTTTCTGCTGGACCTTGAGTGCCTTGCGTAAATATGGGGGGCGGGGGGGTGGGGGCATATCACAGACAGAGCAGGTGGGCGAGACCGGAGAGGAGACGGTAGTAGACAGAAAGACCACCGACCTGCCTGCAGTCGTGGGGCGGCTTAGCCCAAATATTCAAAAGAATTGTGCATTTTGTGATACAAGCACCAAATTTGGCACAAATGTACATTAATATGTTGCGAACATTTTCAGATCTTGGGCCACTTAAATTCTCTCTTTATGTCCGCCATATTGGATTTCAAAATGGCCGCCACTTGAAATCTACATTTGCTATTATCTCTGGACGTAATGCACCTATTGACTTGATTCTGGAATCTAAATGTATGTTTTTGGGGGCAAGGAATCCAATGGTACCATTTTCAACTTAATATTATCTATCACAGTCTGTTATATAATTTTATTTGGAAATTATCGAGGCAAATATTGGATTCAACACAAAACTTTGACAAGAATGTCTTAGTTCTGTAAATATAAATAAATAAAAAACTATACTAAATCACCAGTTACAACTCAGACAAGCTCATATATACTGGCAGTCGAAAATATAAATTCATATCCCATGAGGAAACAAAGTGACCCATTCATTTGTGTTTTTCATTTGCATATTTTCTGTAACATTACATTCATATTGTCAATAAATACCAAACATGCATAATCCCCTTTTCCTAGACCCTTTAAGCCATCTTTTGCATCAAAGACCTTTGAAGAGTATGCACAACAGATCTTCATCCCATATATGTCCACGAAGCTGCAAACAGTGTCACGCCTGGATCTGGTCTGGGATACTTACCTTGCTGATTCACTGAAAGGTAGTACACGTGCAAAGCGGGGACAAGGTGTGCGGAGACGTGTGGTGGCTGCCGCAGCCATACCAAGAAACTGGCAGAACTTCCTACGAGTGGAGAGCAACAAGACCGAGCTGTTCAGGTTCCTCTCAGCAGCTCTCATGGAATGGTTTGACCAGGAGGACAAGCAACTCGTCATTACTGATGGAGAGGCAGTGTTCAGCAAGCCACGACTGCCCTATCTGACCCCACTCGCCCCATGTAACCATGAAGAAGCTGACAGTCGGATGTTGCTGCATGCATCTCACGCAGTCCAGCATGGACACCATGCAATACTCATCCGGACTGTAGACACCGATGTTGTGGTGCTGGCAGTGTCCTTGGCACAGGAGTTACAACCAGAAGACAAACTGTGGCTGGCATTCGGAACAGGCCAGAGTTTCCGATACCTAGCAGCACACAAAATAGCAGCTGGATTGGGACGAGAGAAGGCTCGTGCACTGCCAATGTTCCACGCTCTAACTGGATGCGACACTGTGTCTAGTTTTCATAGACATGGCATGAAGACTGCGTGGGCAGTCTGGACGGTACTGCCAGAACTCACTGAGGCGCTGCTGCTGCTGTCCTCTGCACCTCGTGACATACCAGACGATGCAATGCGCATCATCGAGAGGTTCGTGATCCTGTTGTGTGATCGAACCAGCAAATGCACAGACATTGACAAGCCCAGGAGGAAACTCTTCGCAAGGAAGAACAATGTGCAGCTCATCCCTCCAACGAAGGCAGCTCTGGAGGAACATGTCAAGAGGGCAGTATATCAAGGTGAGCATGTGAGGGGTCAGATACTGCTGCCAGCACCAGAGCTCCCTCCACCAACCAACTGGGGTTGGTCAAGGACTGGAGAAGGACAGTACACACCTTACTGGACCAGGCTAACTGAGGCAGCTCACAGCTGCATTGAGCTGGTTTCTTGCAAGTGCAAGAAAGGGTGTGTGAGGCGCTGCAAGTGCAAAAAGGCTGCCCTTCAGTGCACAGCCCTCTGTGTGTGTGAAGGGGACTGCACATGACGATGAGTCAACAACATACATGTACTTGTGGCAATGCTGAACTTGTTAACATGACACTGTTTATGTACACGTATCTTCAGTACCGGTATATACCTAGCCTCAGATACCAGTACACCAAGCCTCAAATACTAGACCATGCAGCATGTTAGTATTATACCTAAGACATTTACAGAACTAAGACATTCTTTTCAAAGTATTCTGTTGAATCCAATATTTGCCTAGATAATTTCCAAATAAATTATATAACAGACTGTGATAGATAATATTAAGTTGAAAATGGTACCATTGGATTCCTTGTCCCCAAAAACATACATTTAGATACCAGAATCAAGTCAATAGCTGCATTACGTCCAGAGATAATCGCAAACGTAGATTTCAAGTGGCGGCCATTTTGAAATCCAATATGGCGGACACAAAGAGAGAATTTCAAGTGGCCCAATATCTGAAAATGTTCGCAACATATTAATGTACATTTGTGCCAAATTTGGTGCTTGTATCACAAAATGCACAACAGGTTTGCTATGCTGCTGCACTACAGTGAGAAAGTGAGGGACCCAAGGACACAGCCTCACTGCTGGAGATACCAACAGTGAATCACCTTTCTCCCATTGTGTTCATGCACCGTGCTGTGAGTTCCTCCCAAGAACTCCCAATGGTGTCCACTGCAATCACAATGTTGAAGCTCCTCTAGAATTCCTTCAGGGTGGGCTGTCCACCTGCCATCTTCTGGACAAGATTTGACATTGTCCTCATGAGATAACATGCCTTGACCGGGTTGATAATTCCCTGGTCCATCGACTGAATCAAACATGTGTTCGTGGTAAGATCTCAACACACGTTTGGACAAAGGGTTGCGAAATCCAGGTGGTGCGCCCTTTGCATTATTCAAGAGGAGGATTTTGAAGTCCATATTTTCTATCTGGCAATCCTGTTTGAAGGCCAGCATTGCATTATATAATTATCCACAAGCCATTCCTTAAAAATCTGTTGCGTAATCCAGGCCTTGCGGTTACTCTGCCAGATGACACAGATACACTGGAAATTTTTGCCACACACATTACACTTGTATGGCATCTCATGTTTGACATCTCGTTCAAGATGTTAATGAGCTGAACGTTTTTTTGCAAACAGGACTTTTGCCCGGCTTCTTGGTTGTTATCTTCATGGACACGATGTCCAGCAGGCGAAGCCCCGACCATGAGGCACGAATGAAGGTATGCCCTGGACGTGATGCGAAACCTGAATGTGCATTGTCAACACCTGCACGTACCTGCACCCTCCGCCACGAGCTGCTGTTTCACCCCGACGTGCGCACATCGCTTCGTCTCTTATTGGTTACTGTCACGAAACCATCCCACGAGGAACCTCATTTCTCAAGAGATTTACATCCATTCCAACATTGTCAAAAAACTTGCATCCCTCTCATATGAAATGAACAGATGTTGCAGTGGTGAGCCCGGATGTCTGTTAACCTCATTCACAAGACAATTAATGCAGTTTGAATCTTTCCAAGTATCTATCGACCATAACTACAATAATTGTATGTGAATTAACACCATAATTATGAGGACAATGAATTTGGCACAGCTTACTTTTACATTCGGCGTCCATTGCAAATATATAGGAAACCAAGCTGCTCCTTTGAGTTGTTCATAATATCTGAAGTCCATTTTGGAGTAAATAAACACACCAGGTATCGATGTCCACCTGGGGCTCAAACCCATCACGGGAATATGTAGGCAAAACGATCATCACCTCGTTACCTCTCTGGTAATTTCATCCACAACCCCAGCTTTATTTGAACGACCCTTGAGGGATCGTATCTTGATAAGTGCGTAGTTAATTCTGAACGCCGTGGATTCAAACAGATTTGTATTGGATGGGAAACGAAGGAAACAAAGGACCTTTTGCGATATATAAATCATTGCAATTCTCGAATCGAGCAACGTCGTGCCGAAACCACAGCAAAGCTGATGCAAGCGCAAATAAACTGACCGCGAGCGGGTGCGACACCGAGACATGTGAATTACAATGGTGCGAGCCGCGGACGTGGCTGTGGACGCCGAGACATGCGCAGGGAAGTCTTTCGAGCGTGCAGACAGACGGGCCACTGGGCGAGAGAGTGCCCGAGCAACCCACCTGAACCGAATTATGGCTCGAACAGACCGGCCGGGGAGACACGGCCACCTCAACCACGGAGTCGGGACATGAAGCCTCATTTCCAGGACAGATGGGAGATGCCAGCTGGACCAGCCGCCTCGTTCCCATCTCCATCCGATCTATTTATGCAAAGCCAATGACTATATCAGGGAGAAACGTCATCAGAATTACCATTGTTGACCTCGAAACCACGTGCTGAACCGAAACTGACTTTGAGCATCGAAGGACGGCAAATTCCTTTCCTTGTAGTTCCTGGAGCGACGAAATCAGCTATAAGACAGAGTGACCTTCCAAAAGCACCTGTCGTGGAGCAAGTAAACGTTGTCAGAGTATCGGGCGTTGCCATGGCGATCCCACTGTCTGAACAACTACGGGTCGAGGTTGGGCCTTTATCTGCCGAACATGCATTTCTGATGACTACTGATACGCAGACTAATCTATTAGGAAGAGATCTATTGTGTAAACTGACTTGTACAGTGAAGTGTACACCAAAGGGAATATATTTAGATATGCCCCATGAATCGCATGTGACTGTTCTAACCTTGTTGCAGGAGAATTCAGAGAATCTGGTATTCCGGTGGATCTTGACCGAAGGTGAAACATCTAACCGTTTACAGGCGTGTGTGTGCGACTTGCAGATAACGCTGCCGGAGGTGTGCGATTGGGTACGTTAACATCACATGGACTGGAACATGGGGAAGAGTCAGTTACACTGCACCGCAGACTGCTACACTAACGAAAGGGATAATGACTATGCGAGGGAGGTAGCTCCGAAATTACACCAAAGTTACGACATAGCATTGGGGACAGTGTGGATCGGAAAGCAGGGAATTGGCCTGGAGGTGCGTCTGACGCACGAGCAATTAAAACTGTGGAATCAACCTTCCAGTGTTGCACTGCATGTTACCTTAGCGGTGGCGCGAGACTGCCGGGCAAAGGACATAGGACCCATCATAACCTACATGAAGATGGCACCAGGAGCGACCATGACGAGACGTGAGCAGGACAAAGAGCTCTGGGAGATAGAGGGACACGGATATTGCGGGTCAGGCCACGAAGAGACGGTAAAAGCGACGTTTGAGATGGTCGGCATATCAGAGGCCCCGGGACTTGAGAGATCACCTGAAATGCTGGATCGGTTCCCGGGTCGGTTGTGGACAAAGCACGCTAATGAGGTGGGCCGAATTAGGAGCATACAGCCGGTAAAGATCAATAAAGATACATTAAAGAGGCTGCCTTGCAAACCGCAATACCCATTGCGTCCAGAAGCGGAAGCAGGGATAGCTCCTGTGGTGGAAGCGCTGTTAAAGCAAGGAACGTTTATTCCCACAGTCAGCCATTGTAATACACCGATCCTACCGGTGCGCAAACCAGGAAAGTTGACGTGGCGGTTTGTGCAGGACCTGATGGCGGTAAACGACTGCATGATTCCCGCCTACCCAGTCGTCCTCATCTCGACTCCGATCTTGTCGAGCATCTCTACCTACTATACCGTGGTCGATCTTTGTTCAGCTTTCTTCAGCGTACCGATATTCCCCGAGTCACAATTTCTTTTTGCGTTCACGTATCGAGGTAGGCAATACACATGGACGGTGCTCCCGCAAGGGTACACTGAAAGCCCTCCCCTGTTCTCTCGAGCATTGAAAAACGACCAAGATGACATCGTTTTCCCGAACAAATCCATGTTGGTCCAATATGTAAATGATTTGCTGATCTGCTCAACGTCGAAGGAAGTGTGCGAACATGATACTCTAACTCTGCTAACAGCACTCGCGGAGAAAGGACACAAAGCCTCAAAGGCCATATTGCAGTTTTGCCAGCAGGAGGTAAAATATCTGGGACACATCTTGAGGGAAGATACCAGACGTATCTCTCCAGAACGTACATCCGCAATATTGAAACTGCCAAAGCCAACTACTGCGAAACAGATGAGATCGTTTCTCGGGACGACCGGTTACTGTCGACAGTGGATACCTGATTATGCGTTGCTCGTTCGCCCCCTGCTGGAGATCGGTTCTGCAAGTGCACCCAATCCGCTTAATTGGACGCAAGAAGCCGACACCGCTTTTGTGACGCTTAAACAAGCTCTGTCCTGTGCTCCTGCAATGGGCCTGCCGGACTATGAGAAACATTTTTATTTATATGCAGATGAGGCGAGAGGCTTCGCGCAATCAGTGCTGGCCCAGAAACACGGGAACAAATTACAGCCCATTGCGTATTATAGTACCAAATTGGATCTGATGGCTCAAGGCTTCCCATCCTGTTTGAAAGCCACGGTAGCTGCGGCACACGCCGTTCAGACGACGGAATCACTCGTCGTGGGGCACACTTTAATCATCATGGTGCCACACGCTGTCACAGCCGTGTTGTTAAAGACAAGGACACAGCACCTATCCGCCTCACGAGCAACAACATACGAGCTATCACTCACTGCTCCAACGAACATCACTATCAAGAGATGTCTGCCATTAAATCCTGCTACTCTGCTTCCAACAGACCAGGATTGTGATCCTCATGATTGTGAGGAGGTAGTTGTACACACGTGTCTGCCACGTCCTGATCTGAGAGATACACCAATCCAAAATTCCGAATTGATTTTGTATGTTGATGGTTCATCCTCCCGGGCACCAGATGGGTCGTTGCGAATGGGGTATGCAGTTTGCTCTGATCACAAGGTAATAGAAAGTGGAAAATTGGCTGCGAGCTCCACGCAGCGAGACGAGGTGTTCGCTCAAACTCGGTAACTCGGACATGCTGCTTAGCAGAAGGCCAAATTGTGACGATTTACACTGACTCGGGCTATGCATTTTGGCGGAAACTAATTTGGCACTCTCTGACGTGAGAAAGGATTTATAACATCGTCTGGTGCCCCGGTGAAGATTGGTACATGCATTGTTAATCTGTTGCAGGCAATACTTTTGCCTTACCAAATTGCAGTGGTTAAATGTGACGCACACACGGGGGGATCTGATGAAGTTTCACGGGGTAATGCCAGAGCAGACGCAGCTTCCAAGGCCGGAGCCATTTCGCCGGATAACCTACTGGTATCCCAATGTGCATTAACACGAGCGGCAACGCCATCTCTTGACAATGTAAATACTTTACAAGCTGCTGTTAGTTCAGCAGAGAGAGATTTGTGGATAATGTCTGGATGTGAATTTGATGATGAGTCTGAATTATGGAGGTCACCCGATGGCTGAGTGGTGGCCCCCAAGGCTCTGCTACCCTGGCTTGCTCGCTTAGCGCATGGGGCCGGGCATACCAGCAAAGGGGGAATGTGCGCCTCTATTGGGAAGCAATGGTTTGCCCCAGGCTTTAGTCCAATTTTGCAGAACAATATTGTAGGACGGGTCACATTTACCAAGAACACAATCCGGAAAAGGGGGGCCAAATGGCCCGAGGCGGCCACCCATGGCCCTTCGGGCCGTTCGTCCATATACAAATTGATTTTATCCAACTGCCAAGGTGTTGTGGACTTGAGCTTGTTTTGGTCGTCGTGGATTTGTTCACACAATGGGTCGAGGCGTACCCCTGTAGGAAAGCAGATGCTTCTACCGTAGTTAAGCTTTCAATGAAGGATTTTGTCTGTAGATTTGGGATACCCTGAAAGGTCTTTAGCGATCAGGGAACTCATTTTACAGCCGAAGTGGTGAAGGAAATGTGTTGGGTTTTGCAAATCAAACAGCATCTGAACTGGCCTTACCATCCACAGTCTGCGGGGGCAGTAGAGGGGCAGAATGGATTTCTAAAGAATAAATTGGCTGAGGTTTGTGAACAGACTGGGTTGAAATGGCCAGATGCTCTGCCCATTGCTCTCATGACCATGAGATCAACCCCAAATCGGAAAACTGGTTTGTCTCCGCACAAGGTTTTCATGGGAAGGCCCATGCGGACACCACACTCACCTCCACTCTCCATCAGACAAATGAATGTGCAACAAATGGACGACACACTATTGACCTTTTGTATCGCCTTGAATCGTGCTGTGAGGAGCTTCTATGCGCAGGTGAAGCAAGCTTTGCCTGAGTTGGCCACCACTGATCACAACTTCAAGCCTGGGGACTTGGTCTATGTGAGAATTTATCAGAGAAAGAACTCTCTACAAGCACGTTGGTGCGGGCCGTATTTGATCCTGCTAACTACCCACACAGCCGTGAAGTGTAAAGGAAGAGCGACATGGATTCACACCTCGCATTGCAAGCTGGCGCACAACCCGAAAGACCTCGAGGAGAACTCTGCCTCAGGATCATTATGATAACCCTTTCAGTTGCATTGGCATGCGTATCATTGGCTTTGGCTTGAATGATGTTGATATGGCCAACGGGGTTTGTAAGTACTCATGATGGAAATTACTTATATATTCCTCAGCCAAGCACTTGTTACCAATCTCACCAAGCTAACTGCATTATACACAGACCTGATGAGGCCTGATGAGTAAAGTAGGATTAGATAAGAGTTCATCTGGGATGGATTGGAAGAAGCGTATTGGTGCGCATTCGCACCCAGATGGACTGTATGGGATTAATACTTCACTGGCTCTTTCTCTTAACCATGCTAAGGCTTTTAATAAAACTAGTTGTTGGGTCTGCACTTGTATCCCGCATTCAGCGGTTAGTGGAATACCTCTGTTAGCGATACCCTTTGTCTCAACCGAGTGTTGCGGATACTGGATCAAATGGAAAGAATGGCATGAACGGGATAACCATACCAACCACCAGGATAGGGATTGGGAGACTCGTTCTGAATGCAGTTACTATATCTATAAAAATCACATGATAGGACCACAAGTAGCATTAAATAAGACCTATTTCATGTGCGGAGATCTCACCTATCCGGGGCTTCTGGATAACTGGACGGGATCATGCTACTTGGCATGCGTGATTCCACACATGCGCCTGCTCACCAACTTTCAAACATTCAAAGCGAAGTAAACGGAGCTTTACCTCCACTGAATTATTCTTCATGATTCTAATTGCCCATTGTGGGGTGGGCCAGACATCAGTGGGAATTGCAGAATTAGCTGCCTCTATGGAATCACTTGCAAACAAAACTGCTGAGGGTATGGGCGGTATTAATTCCGAGGTAATTGCCCTGTGTACTGTCGCGATGCAAAACCGAATTGTATTAGATTTGATGCTGGCCGCACAGGATGGAACCTGTGCAGTGATTGGTTCAGAATGCTGTACACATATCCCAGATAATTCAGAGCACATTGCAAGTGTAGCAGATAACATTAAGGACGAGGGAGCTAAGTTCCATCATTATTTTACTTAGGACGGGCCGTATGCGTGGCTCGAAGGAATTTTCGTAAGATGGGGAGCTTGTCCATTGCAATGAATTTTTATGGGATTGCTTTGAATTGTCATTATCATTGTACTTGTAAAATGCACCACTACCGTACTGCCAGCCTTCATTACCTCTTGTTTAAAGAGAAAGTCTACAAAAATAATGGTTTCTCGACCAACACCTCCCTCCGGTGATTCTGATTCAGAAGCGGAGTCCTATGATTCCTTTAAGTTAGAACTTAAAATTGGAAATCCATAGGTCAGCGTTATGAGTGTGTTCTGTGATTATGGGAAATGTCCATCTTGTTGCACTCATCTGCTCTGTTCCGAACCTTGCATCGGTGTGTTGAAATCAGCCGTGCTGCCCAAAGTGGTAGTCCTCTACTGCACTGGCCCGAGCGCCTACTTCTACTGGAGCCTCAAGCAGGCTCAAAGCTGTACAACCACCTAAAGCCACCTGCTCCATTAGACGGGAATGGCGATGATGGACTGAGCTCCACGATGGGTGCTGTGAATGGGCTGCCCAAAAGGAATGGACACACTCGTGCGTGGACATGCATTTCCAATTGATTAAAGCCATTCATTTTGTGTTGTTTTGCCCAAAAGGGTAACACAGGGGGGAGTGTTGAAGCAGACTTTCTCTTTAAATGGTAGTTTGCTGCAGTCAATTCTACATGCACCTGCTGTAGTCAATTCTACATGCACCTGCAGCAGTCAATTAGTGCACTTGCCGATTATGTATCCATTTCCTTGTAACACATATATTGGAACCAATAATCAACATCTTTGAACCAAATGTAATCAAATGCATTTATTGGAACTTGTACCCAATGTTCTCTCGGGCTCTGTTTTCCACCTACTTCCTCTCTCTCTCTCTCTCTCTCTCTCTCTCTCTCTCTCTCTCTCTCTCTCTCTCTCTCTCTCTCTCTCTCTCTCTCTCTCTCTCTCTCTCTCTCTCTCTCTCTCTCTCTCTCTCTCTCTCTCTCTCTCTCTCTCTCTCTCTCTCTCTCTCTCTCTCTCTCTCTCTCTCTCTCTCTCTCTCTCTCTCTCTCTCTCTCTCTCTCTCTCTCTCTCTCTCTCTCTCTCTCTCTCTCTCTCTCTCTCTCTCTCTCTCTCTCTCTCTCTCTCTCTCTCTCTCTCTCTCTCTCTCTCTCTCTCTCTCTCTCTCTCTCTCTCTCTCTCTCTCTCTCTCTCTCTCTCTCTCTCTCTCTCTCTCTCTCTCTCTCTCTCTCTCTCCCTCTCCCTCTCCCTCTCGCTCTCGCTCTCTCTCCTCTCTGTTTGATTTCTCCATCAGGAATTGTTTTCATGCCTCCTCATGCGAAAACTGGCCTCGACAAGGTCAGCGAAAAGTCGTTGCGACCCAACTTCCCTCCTCCTCCTTTTGTTCTCTGATCTTTTCAGCCCTCAACCGGCCCTCAACTTTCAAACACTTTCCTTTTGACACTATATATATATATATATATATATATATATATATATATATATATATATATATATATATATATATATATATATATATATATATATATATATATATATAATTTTTGTAACTCGAATTTTGCGGAGATCATTGCATGTGCTGCATCAATGTTCTACCGTTCCGTGATGTCGCGAATAAATATTCTCTGATTGAGTTGTACTTGCCTCAAGTGGACATTGAGTATTTGAGAGTTCATAAGGAAGTTACCTTGAATATTAAGAGTTCCACAGCACCATGATTCTTGGAACTATTATGAAGGCGATTTGTGTCCTTCAGTATTTAAGTACGGTAAATAATTCAATTGAAATAAAGGTTTAAAGGAGGATTCATAAATTAATTGCAGGTTTCATCGCTTTTACCCAGTGTCTATTACATCACCCGATCGAACATGTGCAATTTGTTGTTCGTGCCTAGTGTTTGTGTCCTTTGTAACTCCTTAAAAACAGTAAGTTGCCTGTTTGTAATGATTTTCAATTTTGTTTGACTGCCAGGCAGGAAGACAGAGTATAAATGTTATCCTCTCTGGACACGTGCGATCGGGACGATTTCAGAGCCAATATTCGGAAAAACAGCACACTTGTCTTCCTATTATTTATTTATTTGTTCTATACCTTGTCGAGGCTCGTATGAGAGCGAACACACAACGCACAGCAAGGGGGCACGAGACAAGAGGGGCGGGAGAGGGAAACACAAAACATTATGGAACAGAGACATGAGATCTGTGGAAGGGAGAGGGATCCACAGGGACTTTCAAGAAGGAAAGCAAGGATTTTGAAGGAGGTGGGTTTGGGGTGGATTAACGGGGGTAGAAAATATTGTGGTTTTGAATGGGGGAAGATAAGAGGTGTTGGAGAACAGCTGGTTTGAAGACCTGGAGGGAAGAGTGGGATTGAAGAGAGTGGGGGAGTTTATTCCAAAGGCGGGGAAAAAGAGGAATGAAAGAGTGAAGGTGAACAGTGATTCTTGATTTTGGGAGCTTCACCAGAAGGGGGTTGCTGGTGGACCTTGAACGCCCTGTGGAAAGATGGGGGGGACAGATCACAGACATAGCAGGGGTGGAAAGGCCGGAGAGGAGAATGATGAAGACAGAAAGACTGCTGACCTGCCTGTGGTGAGAGAGAAAGAGAGAGAGAGAGAGAGAGAGAGAGAGAGAGAGAGAGAGAGAGAGAGAGAGAGAGAGAGAGAGAGAGAGAGAGAGAGAGAGAGAGACCCAAACACTCAACTTCATCGCGGGAGATGTCATTTGGTTTCCACTGTGTGAAGTCGAGCTTAGTGTGAGGCGGGAACACCAACAAAGAGGAGAGAGCAGTCCTCCATCAGGCTGTGGATGAAAGTTTGTATGTGGTTAAGAGCTCAGGTGTGTCAAGGAATGACTGCTCGACGGAGGATGCCAAGTTGGCGACTGGCTTTGGATGCCAGGTTGGAAATGTGGCTTTCCCAGGAAAAATCATGCCAGAGAATGAGACCCAGAAGCTTGAATGAAAGGACTTCTTCAAAACGATTATAGAGAAAGTAGATGTGGGGGGGAGGGGGAGTTTCAAGACGGTCCTTTCAGAGAGATATAGAGTGTGAGATTTGTCAGAATTGAAAGACGCGTTCCAAGTGTTTGACCAGCTTGTGATCTTATCCAGGTCTGCAGAGAGTGAAGAGGCCCTGCGGACATATCTAGGATAGAGCGTGGGGTAGGTGAAGCTGGAGAGAAGACAGAAAGACCACCGACCTGCCTGCGGTGAGAGAAAGAGAGACAGAGACCCAAACACTCAGCTTCATTGCGGGAGATACCAATGATCCGAAGAGCCTTTGTTTCCACTGTTTGAAGTCGAGCTTGGTCTGAAGCGGGATCACCAGCCGAGATGGGAGAGCAGTACTCTATCAGGATCAGGCTGTGGATAAAGAGTGTGTGTGTGTGTGTGTGGTTCAGAGCTCAGGTGTGTCAAGGATTGACTTTGCAAGGCAGAGAATGAATGCCATGTTGGCAACTGGCTTTGGATGCCAGCTTGGAAAATGTGGCTTTCCCAGGAAAGATCATGTCAGAAAGTTAGATCCAAATGCTTCAATGAATGGACTTCTTCAAGAGGATTGTGGAGAAAGTAGGGGGGGCTCCCAGATGGTCCTTTCAGAGAGACAGTGAGAATGTGAGATTTGTCAGGATTGAAAGACACGTTCTCATCCAAGCCACTGCTCGCTTTTTTCCATGTTGGGCAGCCCAGACATCATGGATGAGGTCATCCGATATCATCACAAAGTGGTCTTCAACTAAGTGATCAGCTTCCTGACCATCTGCAGGCACCGAGTGGCGAATGGCAACAATGACAACAATGATGGACATTGACCCAGTGCAGGCTCTGAACTTCATAGAATACATGACAACCAAAGTTCTCTGCAAAGTCTAGTATGAAGATGCAATCATTCTTTGGGAGGTTCTCCAGAAGCTGATTATAGGCTTTATATGTCCAGTATGCCAGAAACCGATGCTCAGCAAATGGAGCTAGTTGCTTGCAGGCCTCATTGGCAAGGTCTTCAATTGTGCCCTGCTTGTCTACGAAGGCCAGGCGCTTCTGTTTGCTACCAGGCACATCCTGATACTCATAGCCCTTCCACATCTGGTGAGTGCAGGCCTTCTCTCCTTGTTGCTGAGGACAGGCACAGGAGTTGATGTTATGAGTTAGTAGCTCTGTCAGCTTTTGCACACTGCACTCGTGGCATTGACGCTCGATACACTCAATCCTGTGCTGGCCATCAGGCTCAGGTGGGCAAAGAGTGAAGTTGACCACATCTGATATACCTTGAAATCTGACTCGATTATCTGGCTGGATCACCTTTAAAGCAGCCTTGATGGCCTGAAGCAAATAGTGCATTCGAAAATGATAAATACATCCACATACAAGGCGATGTGAGGCCTTTGCTGAAATCACCTGCCGAGGCTTCCTCATCTCGAAGGACCGCTGACCAACCTTGACACTGGGATTCTCCGTTTGGTTATGGAATTCTAACCCTAACAGCAAGGTTATGGAATCCTTCGCTTGTGGAAACACGGGCTGCGGTGAACCGGTTGAAACGGGGCAAAGTTCATGGGATCTGTGGCATCCATGCTGAACTCAGCCATGCAGGTTACAAATCTCATCCGAGTCTCTCTCAGCAACCGCTCGTTGGACACAAAATCCGACCAGCGAGAGCCAAGGATTCTCCGAAGAGACCTGGTACCAAAGGAATTAAGTCTCCGTCTGAGATCCTTGGTCAGAGTCCAAATCTCGCATCCATAGAGCAAGACTGGAAGTACCAAGGACCTGAAGACTCAGACTTTCGTCCTCCCGCACAGGTACCGGCAGCGCCACACCCCATGATCCAGTAAATCCATGACTCCCCAGGCCCGACCTTGACGTCTATTGACCTCTGACTCGCAGCCAGCAGAGACATGAATATCACTGCCAAGGTAAGTGAATCTCTCCACGACCTCAACATCCTCACCACAAACAGACACAGACAGGACAGCAGCATCCAAGATGTCACCGAAAGCCTGGATCTTAGTTATGACCTAAGAAACCCGTAATCCCAGCGGCTCCGACTCCTCATTCAGCACCTCGAGGGCCCCCAAAAGGATGTCTAAAGTCTCCGCAAAGATGACTGCATCATCTGCAAAATCAAGGTCCGAGATCTTGACATTCCCAAACGATGCACCGCAACTTGATCTCTCTGACATCCTCCCTAAAATCCAGTCCATACAAGTGCTGAAAAGTGTGGGGGCAAGTACACATCCCTGACGAACTCCAGTAACAACTGGAAATAAGTCAGAGATGGTACCACCACACTTCACAGCACTCTCAGTTCCAGAGTAAAGTTCAGACATCAGATCGATCAGTTTTGGTGGCACCCCACGAAGACTAAGAATCCTCCAGAGGACATCCCGATTCACTGAATCGAACGCTTTACAGAGATCAACATAGGCTGCAAGCAGCCCCTGCCGAAACTCTCGTCTGCGTTCGGTGAGGACACGAAGGGCAAGGATACGGTCAATCGTTGACCTCTTTGGTGTAAAGCCTGACTGCTCTGGACGCTGGTGCTCAAGCAGATGGTGGCGAACCCTATCAAGAATTATCCGAGCAAAGACCTTGCCCGGCACTGAGAGCAGCGTCACCCCTCGGTAGTTGTTGCAGTCTTGGTGATCACCCTTCCCTTTCCAGAGAGGGACAACAAGGCCCCTCTTCCAGTCAGTTGGGATAATGCCTGTGTTCCAGGCAGAGCACAAAACTGCATGCAACGACACGAGAGCAGCATTTCCACCAGCTTTGAGAAGTTCAGCATGGATGCCACAGATCCCTGGAGCTTTTCCCCGTTTCAACCGGTTCACCGCAGCCCGTGTTTCCACAAGCGAAGGTGGACCACAGTTGATTCGAGGGTCAGCAACAGGGATTGTAACTCCCTTGACGTCCAACTCGACAGTTGGGGGATCAGCCTGGTACAACCGCTCAAAGTAACCGGCCCAGCGGGCCTTCACTTCAGACTCCTCTGTCAAGAGCCGACCACTCTCTGCTCTCACTGCAGTGCTCCGAGGGATGGGCTTGGATGAACGTAATGCGCGAATTCCCCTGTAAGCACAAGAACCACTTGACCACAGGTGATGCTCTACCCCCTCACAGAATCCTCGCACATAGGCCTCCTTGTCCACCCTTCGCGCATGTACAGTTTTATGCCTCAGCTCCCTGAACAGCTCAGCTCTGCCATTCAGCCTGGCCCTGCGACTCTGGTCAATGGTATCCAGTGTCCCTTGAGAGACAAAATTCTTCTAAGCCCGACGGTGAGCTCCAAGACATCCACCGGCAACATCAAGGACGGTGGTCTTGAAGGCGCTCCACAACTCTTCAGGACCCCCCAAAGCACCCAGATCCGCCAAATCTCCACTCAGCCTGTTCGCAAACTCCTCAGCTACTCTCTCATCCTTGAGTTTGCCAACATCCAGCCTAGGCTGGGATGGTACCATTCTCCTGGATTTAAGCTGCAACTTCAGAGTTGCGACCACAGGCTCTGGTCGGTATTGAGGAACTGAGCACTCCGGTCGACCCTGCAGTTCTGGATCATCCTCCAGCGACCATTCACGAGCACATGGTCAATCTCCTTTGCCACACCATCAGCATTGAAACACCAAGTCCAGCGATGAGCTTGTGGGCACTGAAACCATGAACCAGCCACCCAAAGTCCATGACTTCTTGCAAAGTCAATGAACTTAGTGCTATTCTGGTTCACAGTTCCAGACTCATGGGGACCAACACATGTCTCATAACCATCCCTATCAGTTCCAGTCGATGCATTGAAATCCCCCAAGACTAGAAGTGTATCTCGCCTGGGGCACTGATCAACCACAGACTCGAGTGTGGCATCGAATGTGTCCTTCACGGTGAGATCACTCGTCTCAGTCGGATCATATACAGAGACCAGGGAAATGACACCCAAGGAGTGACGAATCCTTCGTCTCATAATATGCTCGTTGACCGGTGTTACCTCAATTATAATTGGAGTCAGCTTATTGGACACAGCTACAGCAACTCCTTGGCCATGGTAACCATCAGAGTGACCAGACCAATAGTAGGTGTAACCACCCGCCAGGATCTCACTGTAATCCGGTGACGTGTTGTATTTGCGAGTTCATCACAACCACGGTAAAAAAAAAAATGACGATTTCGCTATTTTCAGCGATTTCGGCTCGCAAAATCTCCTCCAATCAAAGACGAAGATTGTTGAAACTCTCCCAACCTATGGAACTCTTGAAGTTCTCTTACGTTCAGAAATTACAGGTGGAAATTCCAATGTTCCTCAAAGCTGTCGTTGTTGGAAGTCGGGAATGTTGTGTGGGCATAAATAGATGGTTCATAGAATCGCCACCAGGTGTCACGTTCACTGCCTTCCAGTGCCACGTCGCCATTGCCCTGCAGACCACACAATGGACAAAAAAGGACATGAATATCACAAGGAATTGACCTCTGCATAAGTTGGATAAAACTAAATAAATTGGTGCGGCATTTCAAAATGTATATACACGTCACGTCCATGAAAATGGTTTCCATGGCAACGTGAGTTTTGGTACAATATCTGGAACGTTCCATTTTTGACGGCCATTTTGGAAAGTCATGACCGGTGGACATCAAAGTACAGTCATGGATGGAATGGTATTTAAACATGAAAATTCCCCGTCCGTGAAAGCTGACATTGAGCCTTTTAAACTTATAATCACAACTTCTTTACAGGGAAATACGTGGACGTTTGACTGTTTGTCGTCCATCTTTGCAGCCATCTTGTAACATGGCCACCCAGGAAACTTGTTCCAGACACATCAACATCTCAAATCATTCCACATGTGGGAAGTTTGGTGCTTTGATGAAAAAATAGGGGCAATGCCCCTGGGCTCACAGGGTAGGACCTGGGAACCATTGGAAGGTATGGATGACCCACAAAATATGTTACGGAGGACATATGCGGCCTGAATGCCTGATGGACTGACGGACACCGCTCGATGCTGATACCTCCCCTGAACTACGTTACAGGTGAGATAAAAATGCACACCTGTTCGGCCATGCTGCCTCACCACAAACTCAAAGCTTCATGCTCACCTCCATTCTTTCGTGTCCCCTTCTCTCGCCTGTGGAACTATCTTCCTGAATCTGTGAGCTCAAGCTCTTCCCTCCAACATTTCAACTCCGCTGTCCACCATCACTTCATGGTCTCTCTCATTTGTACCTCTGAGCCTCACCACATTTGTCCCTATCCTACACGTCACGCGTACCTCTCCTCGTGCTGTATGCATTCTCGTCCGGCTGTTTCCCCTTCATCGAGTTGTGTTTGTCGACCTGTCACCCTCTTGTTCTGCTTTTCCACAAACCTCAAGACCTGTATCCAAACATATTGGCCAAATCCAAAATTCCTTGGTAATCTGATTTCATGATACCGTGCACACACTCAAAGGTACCCAGTGCCAGAGGGAGCACAGCAACCCCAAAACATCACAGCAACACAAGAAGACCTCTCCTTCTGCGAGGGTAACAAACAACAAATCCTCCAGCGCACGACATTGCTGCGGCGCCTTTGGCACCCGACGATGCCAATGTCCAGCACTTGGAGACTGAATTGGGAGGGAGAGGTGCACAAGAATTAATTCATTAATTACATAATTAAAACAAATAAATAATCGTAAAATAATTGATTGATTAATCAATTAGCTAATTCGCGTACCAAAAGCACCACCGCTTCATCTGAATCCGCAGCTTTTTGAAAATTAAGTAATTAATTCGAAAAATGAATAATTAATTAATTAATCAAAAATACCCTTCATAGCCAAATCACTTGTTCGCTGTCGTGTCCAAATATCAGCTTCCGAGCTCAAAATGCACCTGAGATATTGCGCAGATGAGAAACAAAATAATTAATAAATCGCTAATGATTTAGTAATTAATTGATTAATCAAAAAAAATTAATACCGTTTTTGCCAAAGAACATCTTCGTTTTTGTCCCGAAATTTCATGTTCCGAGCTCAAAGGAGGTTGAGATCTGCGATCGAGAGGAGCCGAGAGGAGCCTGTCGAACGACGGAAGCCGTGACCGGTGTGAAGGATCTCCATGTTTGTTTACGACCGTTCGATGCCAAGTAAACAATGTCCTCGCAGATTGACGTCCATCTCACGTCGACGTCATCATCCGTCCAAACGACGTTCGTCAACATCGGGTCATCTGACCTCGTGACACTCCAGGCGGAGGAAGTTACACGCCGGTGGGATGGAGATGGTACCTTGAGTAGGTGAGAGCGTCGTACCTGTGGCAGTCGGTGGTGGCCTTGGGTGGTCCAGAGCAGGTGTTCTTCACATACATTCTTCACGATGAGTGCTGCTCGGTCGACATGCCGAGTTATCACGGACATCACGTGCTGAAGCTCCTGAACGACGACTTGATTTGGTGTCGACGACCGTGACGTCACCGTGCGGGTTTGCTGTCAGCGCATCACCCGTCGAGAGCGCGTCGACGAACACAACCTGACTTCTGTTGCGCAGTTTTCAAGGTAGGAATGAAATAATTTACATTTTTTTTTTTTACCCTTTCCACTCATTCAGGATGTTTGAAAGTTTCACACGCAGGTGAGACACTCTCATGTAAGCGGTCCCACCTCGTCGCAGGTTGTGCACGCTGCAGCCAGGACGTCTGTTCGGCCATGAAGATTCCATCGTGGATGTAACTTCGTTTCAGGTGTGGGATGAAACGGACAGGTAGGAGTAGAACACCTGGAACCGTCTTCTAGAGGTTCTTCTTTCTCAATCTCTCAGCGCATCGCCACCTCGTGATCCCCCCCCCCCCAATCATTGCCCATGATCTTTATTACCCCCCATTAACCTCTCTTAACTCAACCTTCTTATTTGCTCGTTTTTACTTCTTCCTTATTCTCCCCAAATCCTGTTCGTTCATTCCCTCGATGTTTCTCTCACTCTCAATAAAACCGTCTCACTCCCGTCTCGGGAAAAAAAAAATTTTTTTACGTAACGTGACGTCGTTGGATCGATCGGCGTGATGACGTCATGACGTCGCGACCGCGCGGTTGGACGGTTTGTCTCGTCCCAACGGACGTCCGTCGCTTCACGTCATCATGGGATGTTCGAACTGATTCAACTTGTCAGGATTTTCTCAGGTTTTTTTTTCCCAAACTCGTGACGTGTATCGGTTTCTGACAGAAACACAATAAGGAACGAACGTTTTAAAAAATCGTTCGCGCTTCCGTTTTGTGGAACTTGCCGTTTGTAAAATATTCTGTCTTCCTTCGCTCGAGCTTACACAACGTTATCGTTTTACCTGAGAAGGATCGCGGTTTTATCTTCATCTTTTAGTGCTCTACTCTATTTTTTATCTTTGGATTGCGAGGCCTTTTGTGTTTGGTGACGCAGCCGCTTCCGGTGGGCAGTGTATAAGAGTTAGTGCTGTGTGCAGTCGGTTTCCCGCCCAAATAATTGTTTTTTTTTTCGTTGTATCTTCATCGGGCCTTTTCAGGTGATCGTCGGTTTGTGTCTGTGGACTGTGTGGTGACACAGCCGCTTCCAATGGGCAGTGTATAAGAGTTAGTGCTGTGTGCAGTCGGTTTCCCGCCCAAATAATTGTTTTTTTTTTCGTTGTATCTTCATCGGGCCTTTTCAGGTGATCGTCGGTTTGTGTCTGTGGACTGTGTGGTGACGCAGCCGCTTCCAATGGGCAGTGTATAAGGGTTAGTGCTGTGTGCAGTCGGTTTCCCGCCCAAACTATTTTTTTTTTTTCGTTGTATCTTCATCGGGCGTTTTCAGGTGATCGTCGGTTTGTGTGTGTGGACTGTTCGGACCAAACACCTGTCTGAAGTTAATGTTGATAAAGGTAAGCTCAAGGAGGTGAAATGAAATTAGCGTTTTTGGCGGGAAATCTTCTGATGGAGATGAAGAAAACCACAAAAATAATTTATTCTCACGGATTCGGACGAAACTTGAGGTACAGGTCGGGAGTGTGATGAGGAAGAAGTGATTCGATTCGATTGGTCCAGATCCAGAGCTGGCCCATCAAGTGGGATAAACAAAACAACTGTTCATCGTGGTGGAGGAACGCGCTCCACCGAGAGCCGCTCTCTGTTATTGTTTTGAGTTCCCTCAACCCAAGAGTCGGTGTGGTTGTATCGGTTTGTGGGAATGACAGAAGGAAACGTCGGGGGGTTTAATTATTACCTCTTCATCCCCATCCTTCCCTTTATCTCTCCACCGCAGAAACGCTGTGACCGGCACTTGAGACTGCGATGGCGAGCAAACCCGACTCATACACAATTGATTTATCAGGCTCTTGTGAGCAATGCCAAGCCATGGACCATGTTGATGACATGTGGGCCAAGTTTGATTTTCATTTGCCGCCACCACTTCCTCCGAGCATCTCCCGGCGACCGACGGACGGCTCTGCAGACCGACCGGACGACTGCGCCCCTCTCCACGTTCTCATCAGTGAGTTCCTCCAAGATCACTGGGCGCGGGGCGCACCTGCTGTTCAAAGAAGAGACGTCGACGTGGATGCCACTCGTGACGTCCACACACCACTCGTAGATATTGAGCAGGAGCCAAATGCTTGTGGTGTTGAGCTTGGGGAGAGCGGTTTGGGTGTACGACCTGAGCTGGTCACATGCTCGCTGGACCAGCGCAACATGGGTGAGCGTTCTGTCCGAACACTGGACCAGGAGGATGCGCCGAGGAAAGTGCCCAGCTTCGAGGCGTCACCAATAGCTCCTGGAACGGAGACACCGAGTGACTCAGGTGAGCTTGAAGGTGTGGACGCGAGAGGTACAACACGGTAAATATTACTTTGATACGTTTCTGTTTGAATGACGTCACAGTTTCATCCTCACAGTCGTTTGTTAATTGTGAACTCGAATATGCACAAGTATGTTGGTTGGTTTGGTCTGTCATTCTGTTTGTCTGTGTGTCAATCGCCTACAGGTCACATTTCAAATCCGATCTTCACGAAACTTCACCGCCTGGTGGAGGCAGTCACGAGTTGGAAGCCCGTTGTTTTTGAGGTCAATAGGTCAAAAGGTCAAGATCACATGACTTGTCTATTTTCAACCGATTCACTTGATATCTATGTATATCCTGTCTATAAAACTGGAGAACACGGGTGGAGGGTGAACCCTCGTCGAGGTGAAGTCTTGGTCAACCCTGAGAGTATGTCTATTAATTACGTACTGCTTGAACGTGAGTTCAATCACGTGTACGTCCATTAATTACCTCTTATTGGACCTTGACTATGTCTATTAATTGCGGACAATTGGGACATACCTTTCAGACATGCAGACCTTTCGGGCTCTAACACCTTTTAGACTCCTATCGACCTTTTACATCCCTTTTGACCATTTTGACCTTTTAAGACCATTTATACCCACTTCTACACTTTCGACCTTTACATCCTTTGGAGCCCTTGGACCTTATACACAGTGTCTACAGAAAGTGTACACCTCCTTTCAAAATTTTCACCTTTTGTTTCCTCAAAGGCTGCAATTAAATTCCATTAAATCAGACTTTTTCCACCTTTATTTACACATCGTAACCAACAACTTCCAAGGGAAAAACAAATCCTACAAATTTCAGAAAATTAATTAAAAATACAAAACTAGAACATCTTGGTTGGATGAGTGTCCCACCCTCCCTGATAATAGCAATTGTGAATTAGCTCAGGTGTAACCAATCACCTTCAAAATCACGCACCAAGTTAATTGACCTACACCTGTGTTAAATTGTTGTGATTCTGATTATTTCAGAATAAAATCAGCTGTTCCTGTAGGTTTCCTCCACTGGGTGGTGCATTTCACAGCAAAGACTCAATCATGAGAACCAAGGAGCTTTCAAAAGACCTCCGGCATGAAGTTGTCGAAAGGCACAGATCAGGGGATGGGTATAAAAATATTCAAAAGCCTTGAATATCCCTTGGAGCACAGTCAGGACAATCATTAAGAAGTGGAAGGCGTATGGTGCCACCAAGACCCTTCCGAGATCAGGCCGTCCCTCCAAACTGGATGACCAAGCAAGGAGGAGACTGATCAGAGAGGCCACCAAGAGGCCAATGGGACCTTTGAAACAGCTGCAGGCCTTTATGGCAAAGACTGTCCGCTGTGTGCATGTAACAACAATATCCCAAGCACTACACAAGTCTGGCCTGGACGGTTGGGTGGCAAGAAGGAAGCCATTACTCAAAAAGCCCACCTTGAGTACCGTTTGAGGAAAGCAAAAAAACATTCCGGAGATTCTGAAGCCGCGTGTCAGAGTTTTGTGGTCGGACGAAACCAAGATGGAACTTTTTGGTTACGTACAAGTACAAAAGTTACTTGTAGTAGTACAAAACGTCGAAGTAGTCGAAGTACTACTTCGAATGTAGTCGAAGTACAAAACGTTACGTTTGGCACAAACCCTTTCTTCCATCCCATGTCTGAAACGTCCCGTTGTTACAACGTTTCTTTTCTCCATTTTCTGAATTCTCCTTTTGTTGTATTCCTCACTTAATGTCTTTGATCACATCTCTGTCTTTAAAATGTTTTAAAATCCCAGCTTGTAATGTATGTTCATGTTCCATCAATCATCCCTTTTTTTTTCCAACTTCAGTGCCAATTCACCCCACCTCCTTAAATCTACCTCAAACCTAACCCCTCACGTGTTATCCCCTCTCCTTACCCCTCCCATCTTTCCCCTCATTCTACCTCCACTCTTGACACCTCTTCACTGTCCTCTGCTTCACTATCAGCTCCTCCTCTGATGTCCCAAAGTGTGTGGTGTTCTAACATCTGTGGTCTCCATTCCAACCTAACAGATGTCTCACTCTCTCAATCAGTACACTTATCACCACCAACATGCTCCTTCCTTCCTCTCAGCACACCTACACCTCTTCCCAACCACTCAAATCTTGTATCTCCCCCTGCCCGCTCCCTTCATCAGCATACCACCACCAAGTGACATCCTTCCCCTCTTTCCAACTCTCCCCTCGCCCTACTTCACCTTGGCCGTGCTTGCACTCATCGTCTCCCCTCCCTCTCAAAACTTCCCTCTCACCCCTCCCTATCGAAGCAAACTTTACTCGCTTCCCCCTCCAAGCTTCCCTCTCACCTTTCTCAAAATCTCCCCCCTCACCCTTCACCCTCTAATGTTCCCCCTCACATCCACAAAGCTGCATCCTTCCCCTACCCTCTCTCTTCCATCTCATCACTCCACCTCGTCCAATCTTCAACTGCCCTCTGCCCCCTCTCTTATTACTCCCCACTGTACTTCAACCCATCAACACCTTGCCTTTTCTCCCCATCCGGCCCTCTCCCCGAAGTCTTCTGCAATCCCTCACACTCATTCAACAACTCTCCTTACCTCCCCCTCTCCCCCTCCTCCCTCATCCTACTCTCCCCCTCCCCTCCCCTGCACCCAAAGCCTCCTCCCCTCCCTCTTCATTAACAGTGTGGACCTCAAACATCCGAGGCCTTATCTCGAACCCGACAGATCTTTCCATACAGATTGCCACTGACAAACCAGATATTATCTGCTCAACAAACTTTCTTCCCTCAAGACGTCTCTGACTCCCGAGTATCTCTCCCTGGTTACTTCCTCCTCCGGTATGACAGACCTGAGCCTCATCCTGGTGGAGGAGTTGCTCTCTTCATCAAAGACTCTATTCATCACTCTCCATGCCCTGCTCTCACTCCCCCACACCCCCAGGAATACCTCTGGCTTCGGATTCCCCTCCACTCCCACCTCATGTTTTTATGTGTACTGTACTGTCCACCAAACAGTGATGACTCCATCTACACCTCACTATCCGAAAACATGGACCAACTTCTATCTTCTCATCCAAACTCTCTCTTCCTCATATGTGGCGACTTCAATTGTCATCACACCAGTTGGCTAGGTGTAGGTACCTCTCTCACCTGTCATGGCACTCAAACAAAAGCTTTCTGCGACTCATTGGGACTGACTCAATCGGTCAACTTCCCGACCCGGATCTCAACCAATGGTACTCCATCTCTTCTGGATCTGATTTTGACTAATTTCCCTGAAAATATCTGCTGCTCTTCCTCCGCTCCATTCGGCTCTTCTGACCACGTCCTTGTCAAAGTGGACATCTCTGTGGCTATTATCAGAGAACCACCTCAGCACCGTCGAGTCTGGAATTTCACTCAAGCCAACTGGCAGGGTCTCCGAGCAGCCATCAAACTTACAGACTGGTCTCCGATCGCTACTTTCTCAAACATCAACTCATCCTGGGAATTCTTTCAAAGAAACTTACTCTCCCTCATGAACAGATTTATCCCGTCTCATCTTCAGTTGTCCTGCCCTTCCTCCCACTCATGGTTCACTGAAGCTTGTGGCGAGGCAGTTGTCCTGAAACAACTTGCCTTTGCCTCATGGAAAGCAAACCAAACTGAGAGTAAGTTCAGTTCCTTCCATAAAGCTTGGAACAAGTGTGTGTCTACTCTCTCCCCTCTGGGCTGGTGCCCCTGCCTCTCCCCTTTCTCTTCTTCACGCTGTGTAAACCAAGGCATTTAGTATCATTGGTATCTCCCGTGATGAGACTGATTCTTTGGGTCTCTCACTCTCTGATCACGATATTTTCTTCCCCCGTTAATCCATCCCAAATCTACCTCCTTCAAATTCCCTGCTTTCCTTCCTGAAAGTCCCTGCAATGTCCATCTTGTATTCCCCATGTTCCCCGCCCCCATCCCTCTCCCTTCCACAGATCTCCTCATGTCTCTGTCCCCACTGTTTTGTCCTTCCCTCTCCCCCCCCACCCTCCCTCTTGTCTCCTGCCCCCCCTTGTGCGTTGTGTGTGTTCGCTCTTATATGAGCCTCGACAATGTATACAAAAATAATAATGATTGAATACCTCTTCTTCACCTCCAGATGGTTTCGGTGGGATGATGATGCAACAAGAGACGCCAAGTCTTCTCAATGACAGTGTGGAGGTCGTGAAGCCATTGGGACCTTTTCTTCTCAACAACAACGTTGCGGTCGTGAAACCGATGGAACCTTCTCTTCATCTCCACGACAACGCTTCGGACGTGAGGCCGATGGAACCTTTTCGTCATCTCAATGACAACGCTTCGGACGTGAGGCCGATGGAACCTTTTCGTCATCTCAATGACAACGCTTCGGACGTGAGGCCGATGGAACCTTTTCGTCATCTCTACGACAATGCTTCGGACGTGAGGCCGATGGGACCTTTTCGTCATCTCTACGACAACGCTTCGGACGTGAGGCCGATGGGACCTTTTCGTCATCTCTACGACAATGCTTCGGACGTGAGGCCGATGGAACCTTTTCGTCATCTCAACGACAACGCTTCGGACGTGAGGCCGATGGAACCTTTTCGTCATCTCTACGACAACGCTTCGGACGTGAGGCCGATGGGACCTTTTCGTCATCTCAACGACAACGCTTCGGACGTGAGGCCGATGGAACCTTTTCGTCATCTCTACGACAATGCTTCGGGCATGAGGCCGATGGAACCTTTGCGTCATCTCAACGACAACATTACGTACTACAAGCCAATGGTCGTGAGACCGATGAGAGCTTTACCTCATCTCAGCGACAACGTTACGGGCTGGAAGCCAATGCTCGTGTGGCCGATGGGACTCTCGAGTCATCTCAACAACAACATTGCGGTTGTACCACCAATGTTCGTGATGCATCTTCCCAATGGCAGTACGAGGTTCACACAAGAGGCTGAGAGCCGAAGGAATGACAACGTCAATCACCGGGATGACCGATCCTTGCCGCAGTCGACAGACACCAGGGCCAACATCTTACGTTATACAGATGCTCTGGCATCATATTACACGGCCAGGCGCAGAAGGCGACGTTCGAGAGCTCTGGTGTCACAGCCATGTTCCATTTGCCGAATGTCGCACGAAATGGCCAGAAATGAAAGCGAAGAGTCGGTCACCGCTGAGGAAAACCACCCTGGCTGGGGTGGCGATATGGGTGCGGATGCGGATACCCACTCCGGGTTCAAGTTTGCGCTCAATGTTGACTGCCTGACCATCCCAAAGTCGCACTTCTCTTTCCCCGACCTCACCATGGATGAGATTCTCAACCTTTAGGTCGAGGACAACCTCAACAGGGTCTCCCAAGTGTTCTCTTCTCAATGAAGACCCGAATCGCATTCTTTTACTTATTTTAATCAAACTCTCCCTCAGTCTGCCATTCTCCCAAGACAGGATGCCAACCCCGGAGAGAGGATGACCACCCTATCGAGATTATTTTGCCCTCCCCTCTCTCTTGGGGATCTGGTTGTTGTTACCCTCGCCAGGGGATTGGGTACTGTATTTGGGTCCGTTTGTCTGCTTGTTTGTTTGTCCACACAGAACTTTCGTGTAATTTTTTTTCTCCGCAACCGCTTGTCGGATTGAGACAAAATTTTCACCATACGAGCGACTACTCAGTGGAACGAGTAGTCGCTCCGATGGTGAAAATTTAGTCAATCCGACAACTGTCTGCAGACAACTGTTTGTCCGTTCGGACAAACGGACAGACCCAAATGCAATACCCTCTCCTCCGGCGACGGTAATCAACATCACTAGAAATTTTTGAAAAACATCATTTTTGGAATGAAATTTAAAAAAAAAATTTTTTTATTTCTTTTGACAAACTTCACAAAAACCATTTTTCTACAAACATAGCAAGAACAGCCACGGTCTTGGAAAGATTGCGTTCAAAAAGTTTTAACTTCGCAGAAACAAGCTAATTTGAAAATGACATGAGGTCACAAAAATGACATGATGTCACATTGTTGAATGGGTTTACCACTTCGCTTCTCCTTTCTAGATAGATATGTAGGAAATTTAGTGTACCTACTAAAAAAAAAAAAACCAGTTCATACTTTTTGGAATGTTGACGCTGTTTCATTTGAACAAAAATAAACGATCGAAAAGTGAATGTGTGTTTCGTTTTGAGAGAGACAACGTTTAACCAATTAAACAATGGGAAAAGTCTTTCACAGCCAATAAAAAAGTGACTGACATCCTCGTTTACAGAGTAAAAGGGGCAGCGTGCGCATATTGGGGCAACTTTCGTGATGACAACCAAAGATGTCAGTGTGCAAATAAATATATAAATATAGTTTCTGAAATTAACCCCAAAGACATATTCTTCGAGAACACGCCACAACGAAACATGATCAATGCTGTCGAAAGCTTTTACCAAGTCCAGAAAAAATATTACAAAGTCATTTTGATCATGGCAAGCATCCATTAATTCCCGTACCAAAAAAATGTTGCCGAAACGGAATGGCCGGAGATACAGAAAATCTGATCAGGTAGAACGAGATCAGGTGGTGGTGGCGTGGCAGGAGAAGTGAAAAACACATGAACACTCACCACAACACAGGGCATCTGCACGGAGCAGCCATTATGCTATAACCAACTCACAAATGGCCAGCAGGGGGGGGGGCAGTGAGAGAGAGAGAGAGACATTGACATTTTTCATCCCAGCAGGAAGCGCGCGAGACAGAGAGAGATTGACATTTTTCATCCCAGCAGGAGGCGAGAGAGAAAGAGAAACTGACATTTTTCATCCCAGCAGGAGGCGAGAGAGAGAGAGAGAGAGAGAGAGAGAGAGAGAGAGAGAGAGAGAGAGAGAGAGAGAGAGAGAGAGAGAGAGAGAGAGAGAGAGAGAGAGAGAGAGAGAGAGAGAGAGAGAGAGAGAGAAACATTGACATTTTTCATTCCAGCAGGAGGTGAGAGAGAGAGAGACATTGACATTTTTCATCCCAGCAGGAGGCATGAGAGAGATTGAGGGATTGACATATTTCATCCCAGCAGAGAGAGAGAGAGAGAGAGAGAGAGAGAGAGAGAGAGAGAGAGAGAGAGAGAGAGAGAGAGAGAGAGAGAGAGAGAGAGAGAGAGAGAGAGAGAGAGAGAGAGAGAGAGAGAGAGAGAGAGAGAGAGAGAGAGAGAGAGAGAGAGAGAGAGAGAGAGAGAGAGAGAGAGAGAGAGAGAGAGAGAGAGAGAGAGAGAGAGAGAGAGAGAGAGAGAGAGAGAGAGAGAGAGAGAGAGAGAGAGAGAGAGAGAGAGAGAGAGAGAGAGAGAGAGAGAGAGAGAGAGAGAGAGAGAGAGAGAGAGAGAGAGAGAGAGAGAGAGAGAGAGAGAGAGAGAGAGAGAGAGAGAGAGAGAGAGAGAGAGAGAGAGAGAGAGAGAGAGAGAGAGAGAGAGAGAGAGAGAGAGAGAGAGAGAGAGAGAGAGAGAGAGAGAGAGAGAGAGAGAGAGAGAGAGAGAGAGAGAGAGAGAGAGAGAGAGAGAGAGAGAGAGAGAGAGAGAGAGAGAGAGAGAGAGAGAGAGAGAGAGAGAGAGAGAGAGAGAGAGAGAGAGAGAGAGAGAGAGAGAGAGAGAGAGAGAGAGAGAGAGAGAGAGAGAGAGAGAGAGAGATTGACATTGACATTGTTCCTCCCAGCAGTGGGCGAGAGAGAGACAGACATTGACATTTTTCGTCTTTATTGCAATAAGGTTCAATGATCACATGGTAAAAGAGACATTGGTACAGGTATGAAAGAAAAAGAAAACCATTGACGAAAGGGGAATGAGTAACAAAAGGACAATGGCTCAGAAATAATAAATGAATTGTGAGAACACCATCAGCCAGCTTACATGAAGATTGTTTAACACACCATTATGTTTCGAACAAGGCATGATCATGGGTTTCAAACTCAAAATGGAAAGGAGATGAAACCAAGTCTTTAAAATGATTATAACATCATCATCATCCACAATGTCATTGTTCTGCAATTTAAATGCCCTCCATAAATAAATGGAAAGTTTTGCCATCTGAGCACAGGAAGTTCGATAAAACTCATTTTTACACCGGTGAGGAACATTACCCCCAAATATATAAACACAATGTGTAAAAAAAAAAAAAACCGAGCCCCCGAATCACAGGTGATAAAACCTGTAAAAAGGGAGGACAACCTCGAACACTCAAAAATAGCTCGAACAATGGTTTCAGGGACATTGTGACAAGGACACAATTCCGAATTAGCGGAACATATGCGATGGGACAGAACATTGTAAGGTGGGATGTAGTGTGGCGTTTGGTGGTGCGGAAAGGTGAAGTGCTTCGTCGACCTTCGGGGTGTACCACGAGAGGTGCGGTGCGGCCTGGGTGTCCGTCCGTCGGGGTACATTGATAAAACATTGATTACCTATGAGGAGGAACATGGTTAACAGGAATCGATTATATCTCTCTTCCTTTCCTCGTGAACAACCTCAAGAAAGGGGAGAGAGAGAGAAAAGGCCTGCAGGGAGAAACACAGGTAAAAAAAAGTAAATAATATTTGTTTATCATCATCCTCTCACCTGATATTCATTCATTTTCTCTGCTGCCTGACCCACATCACTTCTGTCTTCTCCGTACTCATCTTCAGCCCATTATTCCCAAATACTTCCAATCCCACAGGACTTCCTGCATCTCCCGCCCACTGTTCACCACCACCTACAGAAATGAAAAGATGAAAGAAAAACATCATTATGAAGATGATCGATATTTGTTTTTTCGATAAATGCACGAAACGGACAACGTACAATGTGCATGATGGAGCATGTCGATTGTGAACATGTAATCTGTTAATATGACAACACCGAGCATGTGTTATGGTGAGCAAAGTTACAAAATGGTGGCCTTAGTACAAAATGGCGGCCTCAGTACAAAATGGTGACCTCAGTACAAAATGACGACCTCAGTACAAAATGGTGACCTCAGTACAAAATGGCGGCCTCAGTACAAAATGGCGTCCTCAGTACAAAATGGTGGCCTTTGTACAAAATGGCGTCCTCAGTACAAAATGGTGACCTCAGTACAAAATGGTGACCTCAGTACAAAATGACAACCTCAGTACAAAATGGCGACCTCAGTACAAAATGGTGACCTCAGTACAAAATGGTGACCTCAGTACAAAATGGCAACCTCAGTACAAAATGGCAACCTCAGTACAAAATGACAACCTCAGTACAAAATGGCGTCCTCAGTACAAAATGTTGACCTCAGTACAAAATGGCAACCTCAGTACAAAATGGCAACCTCAGTACAAAATGGCGTCCTCAGTACAAAATGGTGACCTCAGTAAAAAAATGGCAACCTCAGTACAAAATGGCGGCCTCAGTACAAAATGACAACCTCAGTACAAAATGACGTCCTCAGTATAAAATGGTGACCTCAGTACAAAATGGCAACCTCAGTACAAAATGGCGGCCTCAGTACAAAATGGCAACCTCAGTACAAAATGGCGGCCTCAGTACAAAATGACAACCTCAGTTCAAAATGGTGACCTCAGTATAAAATGGCAACCTCAGTACAAAATGGGGGCCTCAGTACAAAATGGCAACCTCAGTACAAAATGGTGACCTCAGTACAAAATGACAACCTCAGTACAAAATGGCGACCTCAGTACAAAATGGCAACCTCAGTACAAAATGGTGACCTCAGTACAAAATGGCAACCTCAGTACAAAATGGTGACCTCAGTACAAAATGACAACCTCAGTACAAAATGGCGACCTCAGTACAAAATGGCAACCTCAGTACAAAATGGCAACCTCAGTACAAAATGACAACCTCAGTACAAAATGACAACCTCAGTACAAAATGGCAACCTCAGTACAAAATGACAACCTCAGTACAAAATGACAACCTCAGTACAAAATGACAACCTCAGTACAAAATGACAACCTCAGTACAAAATGACAACCTCAGTACAAAATGGCGACCTCAGTACAAAATGGCGGCCTCTGTACAAAATGGCGGCTTCTGTACAAAATGACAACCTCAGTACAAAATGGCGACCTCAGTACAAAATGGCGACCGTACGATTTATCATGATTTCAGGTGTGAGTGAGGTGAGGCCAGCTGAGCTTTCCAACCATTGGGTGAATGGCGAACCATTGTTTCATACATATTGGAATCGTCATTGCCGTAAGAATATTTTTAATGTTTTGTGCACTGTACGTACTGTATACTGCATGTTGTGTTTGAAATGTATCACGAAGGGTGGTCCGACGAAGGCAAAGCATTTAATCACAGCTCAACACACGAACTCACGGAAGTTCAAGCACGCTCCCTACCACCGAAAAGCACAACATGTTACAATACTTCCTGTTTAAACTCACACAAACAAATCGAAATCACTTCCAAATGCACTCATGACAGAAGGTGCCGGCTGTGAATAACACCCACGATCTGCGAAGAAACATGGAGTTGATAAATCCCAACCGCAAACATCCCAAATCTTCAAACACACCGATAATGATCAAACGATTCATGTCAACAATTCACTGAACCCCACGTGGTTTCCCCATTTCCTTTTTGTCACCACAAGTAAACGAACAATACCATACACGACCTTGTGGAACCATTGCAGATGTTCATTCCCAGATCTCATAAATAAGGGTCACAAATCCAATTGGATAGGAGGTCTTCTGGAGCGAGAAGAGCGACGGAGCACCCCCTCTTCTGATGATTCCACAGGAGGTGATGGTTCACTTTCCTCCGCAGCAGGAGCTCCCTGGTAAGATCTTCTGGAGCGTTGTCCTCGGCCTATTTAAACTTGAACACCTTCAGCCAATCCCAAGACTTGGACCGACACCATCCACGATCATGAGAGGTACCGTGGATCTCTCGCCACCGTATTGCACATCAACATTACGCAACCGCTCTTTGGACAACAAAGTCCAACCAGCGATAGCCAAGGATTCTCCGAAGAGACCTGGTACCGAAGGAATTGGGTCTTCGTCTCAGATCCTTTGTCGGAGTCCAACCCTTGGCAATATGCCCCACACAGTGACAGTAATCACACTCAGCATCCTCGAACCGGCATTCATCAGGTGAATGGAATGTTCTAGAACTTCGGGAGAGATTTCCATTTGAAGCTTGTCCCCTGGTCCCACGTTCTTTGAAGGTTTTGTCAGTCGGTTTGGCCGGCGACACGAGACAACGCACGACACCGTACGGTTGAGATCCACAAACACTCCACAGTCTTATCTGCGTTGATAGACCGACATGTTGCTGTCCAGGTGGAACAAAACTTCGTGCCGTATTTAGCGGCACCTTGGTACTTCGTCAGTTTCCGTTTTGTCGAAGTTGAAGGGCCACCTGAATTGCAGTCACCCTCAATGTCATTCATTTTCTCACCTCTCTTCCAGAAGAATGAATTCCCAGAAACAGGACATTCCATTGGGACCATCCTCTGTCTGTGCAGAGTAGTTGGTGCTGCCTATGCAGTCTCCTTGGCGATTTGGCACAATCCTGGACGGGTCACCACTCCGACACGGAATACCAGCAAGCTGGCATTCAATTTGCCGACATCTGAAGGATGTCAACCCCACCTGGTATTAATTGAACAGTAGAGTGAGAGTTGAACTCAGGATCCTCGGAACACAAGCCCACCACCCTCAACCGTTAAGCCAACACCAGCAAGACCTTCCAGTGGATCAGGATGGATATCTGGGAGCTCGTGTAGTGGACCAAGGTTTTGGTGTTCGACTCAAAGTTATTTTTAATGGCGTACCCCCTCGACATGTTTGAGATGTCGTGCTCTACATCGTTGTTGGCCCGATCTCTCAACAGTGAAGAATCACTTTTTAAAAATATTAAATAATTCTCGTATCCAGATCCGGATTCGGACCTTCACCAAAACCGAATCAATTCGTCCTTGTCACACACCCAACACGTCCACCAAGTTTCATCCGAATCCGTCCACAACCTTTTGAGATATCCTGTACACAAACAGACAGACATGACCTCGTCCACCTTCGGTGGTGGAGTTTAAAAAGCCTGGAGTAGTGAACAGGATGGAAGGATTCCTGGTGGAGGAAATCATTTCACTGCTCTTCAAACTATTGGAGATGAGGATGTTTGTAATGGTGCAATGGACGACCAACAGGAGCGAGGTGATGAAAGTGTTCCCTTAAACTCAACTGAGAGTTGTCCAAAGGCATTTCAGTGGTTGCTAGGAGACAAGAAAGCCGTTTATTTTATTTTTTTAAACGTTTATGAATAACCGTTTGAATATTTGAACAGTTTGAGGCACAGGTGAGTGGGATGGTCGGGCTGGTTGGTAGACATGTTATATTTAAGGTAAGATGTGCTTGATTTAATGTATTATATCATGCACAAATCAGGGAAGAACTCGGGTCCCTCCCGAACATCCGGTCCTGAGGTCGCTGCAGGTTGCTAAGCATCCACAAACGCCGATTGGCACGGCCAATCCGGGCAGGTTTGCACTTCTTCGCGTGACGACGACTTCACGTTACCTGTGGACGACCGGCTAATTGGGGTCAGTGCTCTCATCGCACACTCGGATTCCTGTCGTGAGTGTGCGCTGGTTAACAAAGCAAATTGTTGGGTGAGAACATCCCGTCTAACCTTAGTTGTGCACTGCGTCGGACCAAGGAAGGAAAAGATAACCGAGACAGATTGTAAATAGCAACAAACTATTATTTATTACAAACACACAAGGAAACAATCATTTAAAAACAAGTGTTTTTTTTTTTCAAGAAAAAGAGGCACGTTCGAGCAGATTTAACCATGGCAAGTATTCTTATTCAATCTTACTGAAACACAAGACTTGGCCATCATTCACTCAGGGGCGAAGAATAAAACACGAAGGACTTGAAATTACAATAAAACTCATGAATAGAGAAAAGGATGAGGATGAGTCTTTGTATCTCTCACTCTCTCTCACCGCAGACAGGTTGGTGGTCTCTCATTCTCCGAACACCTTCTTTCTGGTCTTGCTCTCTCTCTCTCTCTCTCTCTCTCTCTCTCTCTCTCTCTCTCTCTCTCTCTCTCTCTCTCTCTCTCTCTCTCTCTCTCTCTCTCTCTCTCTCTCTCTCTCTCTCTCTCTCTCTCTCTCTCTCTCTCCCCTCGTTCCACGCTTTGTCTCTTCCAGGCACAAGGTCTACGAGGTGCACACGGTCCACCATCAACCCCGTTCTGATAAAACTCTCCAAATCCAGGATCACTGCTCATCTCCACTGATTTATTCTGTCTTTTTAAAGTTTTTTTTTCGACCTTTGGAACGACCTTCCACATTCTCTTTATTCCCATTTTTCCTTCCACGTCTACCCTCGTTAAACCCCCACCCTAATCCCTCCTTCCAACTTTCCGGTTTTCCCTCTTGAGAGTTTCCTTCTCAATCCATCTTATCCACCGCACGCAGCCTTTTGTGGAGCCCCCTCCCAATTCCTCCCCACTCCATTGTTTGTGTCCTGTACTCCACTCCACTCCCACTTCAGTCCTGTAACACCAGATTACTGTATATAATCGATGATTGTGACGTCATATAATTTGAGTGGTGGGGAGTGGGGATTAGGAAAGTGTGGCAGGCTCATGGACAAAAGGTGTTAAAATTTAAAATGGTGGAATTTTTTTTTCGTCTTATCATGCCTCCGCTGACGAAGTCTTATAGTGAAGAATTTACTCACCGATCACACACCATCTCTTCACGAGACCCTCACACACTCAGCACGTGGACTCAACCACCCATGCATACTCAAATTATCGACAAGTTCTCAATGATTCTCCGTAACTAATCTGATTCCATTTTAAGCTATCGCCTCATGTTACCATCCCTCCATTTATGCCTGACGTTGATTTGACCCGTAGACAACGACATCCTCACCTCTCCCTCCCTTTCCCTGATGTCATTACCCTCTCCCTTTGACCTGTGAACCTTGATATCCCACCCATCCCTTTCATCCATCATGTCATCCCAAACGTCTCCCCAGTTCTCCTAAAAGTCCACTTCACGTTATCACGTGACCACGTGTACCATTGTGCAGCAGAACCATGGAGATGGACCGAGAGATGAAGCACAATTGGTGGGACATCATGAACGAACAGAGACTTGAAGGGTCTCTCTGTGACGCCGTCTTCAAAGTGGACGGAGTCACCTTTAACATACACAAGAACGTCATGTGCACCGCCAGCCACTATTTCAGGCAAGGCAAACCGATCGTTCGTTAATGGTCGTCAAGAACAAGTTACAGCTTTGTTGAAAGAGGTTAGATGATGTTGATAAAGTGCAAGTTTCGATTACACATTTTAACCACCGTCGATTTAAAATCGTTGAATACTTCACGTGCCTCTGGTTGATTCGCTTCTCAAGTCGGATGATGCAAGTAGACATTCTCATGGTTTGTAGAAGCGCAGTGGCAGAGGGGGTGGAGGTCAGGGTGGTTTGAAATAGGCAGATGAAAAGGGACAGGAGTGAGGTACTCATGAGGGTGAGAGGAGAAACAAACTTCACACTTGTGATAAAGTAGGACAAGTTAGACCAAACTGACACCGTGGGATCTGGAACGTCCAGCAACTGAGGCCGTCAGATGGAACACCCAGTTTATCGTCCATCCCATGGGCGGTACACACATCGATGGATTGTCCTGCATGCAAAACACCAGGATGACAGTTTATAGCTGCGTACGGATTCGAGCTCACGTCGGACATCCCAATGTCGAGTGTACATAACTCGAGGTTATCCCACAAATTAGAATGATACACGAATTCTGGTCAACCTTTGATTATATTCCTAGCTTTCTTGACTCCATTTACTTTCCTGCCCACAAATCCAACAACAGAATCACTTCATGTGAACCTCCTCAATGTCCAAGTCTTCTGCTCAATACAACTTGTCTTTATTCCCATATTCTCCCACCTGGAGAAACGTTTCCTCTTGTTGGTCCAATATCTTACCTCCACTCATTCAAATGAAGTGGTTCACCACATTCTAACCGGAAACATAACGAGGAAGCATCTCGAAATGCAAAGGCCACCCACATCCATTTTGTACTCGAACTAAACTTGACGAACACAACAGCGAAAAAAAATGTCGATTTTATTAATTGGTGTTCCCCATTTTCTCATAATAAAGGTTTGTTGAAAATTTGATGACAAAAGCCCAAATGGTAATGATGTTCTGGCTTGGACTGACACATTGAAGCTCAATCTACAGTGTCTGTAGAACATCTACACCCCCTTTCAAAATTTTCACCTTTTGTTTCCTCAAATGCTGGAATTAAATTCCATTAAATGAGGCTTTTTCAAACTTTATTTCCACATCGTAACCCACAACTTCCAGGTGAAGAAGAAATTCTACAAATTTTAGAAAATTAATTAAAAATATCAAACTAGAACATCTTGGTGGGATAAGTGTTCACCCACCCCCATTATACAGTAATAGCAATTGTAAATTAGCTCAGGTGTAATCAGTCACCTTCAAGATCACACACCAAGTTAATTGGCCTCCACCTTTGTTAAATTGTAGTGATTCTGATTATTTCAGAATAAAATCAGCTGTTCCTGTAGGGTTCCTCTCCTGGGTGGTGCATTTCACAGCAAAGACTCAACCATGAGCACCAAGGAGCTTTCAAAAGACCTCTGGGATAAAGTTGTGGAAAGGCACAGATCAGGGGATGACTATAAAAATATTTCAAAGGTCTTGAATATCCCTTGGAGCACAGTCAAGACAATCATTGAGAAGTGGAAGGTGTATGGTACCACCAAGACCCTGCCTAGATCAGGCCGTCCCTCCAAACTGGATGACCAAGCAAGGAGGAGGATGATCAGAGAGGCCACCAAGAGGCCAATGGCAACTTTGAAAGAGCTTTATGCCAAAGACTGTTCACTGTGTGCATGTGACAACAATATCCCAAGCACTCCACAAGTCTGACCTATACAGTAGGGTGGCAAGAAGGAAGCGATTACTCAAAAAAGCCCACTTTGAGTCCCGTTTGAGGCATGCAAAAAACCACTCTCGAGATTCTGAAGTGACGTGGAAAAAAGTTTTGTGGTCTGACGAATCCAAGATGGAACTTTTTGGCCGAAATTCAAAACGATACATTTGGCATAAGCCCAGCACAGCACATCACCCAAAGAACACCATCCCCACTGTGCAGCATGGTGGTGGCAGCATCATGTTATGGCGATGTTTCTCATCAGCAGGGACTTGGGCACTTGTCAGGATGTAATCCTGGACTCAGAATTTGGACCGAACTGCATGTAATCCTGGACTCAGACTTTGGACCTCACTGCATGTCATCCTGGACTCAGACTTTGGACCTCACTGCATGTCATCCTGGACTCAGACTTTGGACTCCACTGCATGTCATCCTGGACTCAGACTTTGGACCTCACTGCATGTCATCTTGGACTCAGACTTTGGACTCCACTGCATGTCATCCTGGACTCAGACTTGGGACCTCACTGCATGTCATCCTGGACTCAGAATTTGGACCTCACTGCATGTAATCCTGGACTCAGACTTTGGACCCCATTGTATGTAATCCTGGACTGAGACTTTGGACTCCATTGCATGTAATCCTGGACTCAGACTTGGGACCTCACTGCATGTCATCCTGGACTCAGACTTTGGACCTCACTGCATGTAATCCTGGACTCAGACTTTGGACCCCATTGCATGTAATCTTGGATGAGACTTTGGACCCCATTGCATGTAATCCTGGACTCAGACTTTGGACCCCACTGCATGTAATCCTGGACTCAGACTTTGGACCCCATTCCATGTGATCCTGGACTCAGACTTTGGACCCCACTGCATGTAATCCTAATAGAATCACTTGTGATTTGAAACTGCCTTCCATGGAAAAGCAACATGGGGAGGAAAGAGGATATTTTGCAGAGGGGGGCTGGCGGTTAGCAAGGGAATTGGATCATTTTTTTGTTTGTTGTTTTACAAAAAAACAAATTACAACAACGATTTGGACAGCCATCGGAGACTCACAATGGAGTTCCCTGCAGGAAGTGATTATAGATCATGAAGAGGCCGAACGAGGAGAGAAAGATGATCAAGCTCATTGTGAGCCAAACAGGGAATTTGGGGTACCAGATTAAAGGTCTGCTCTTTGAAAGAAACCCTGGGATCTCAATTGTTCACAAGAGTGAGTGCTCGCCGCCAGTTTAACAATCTCACTCTATAGTGTGCTTTACAATGCTTTCCCCTCTGTTGCCATGGAAACAGATGACAATTGCAGTCACTTTAGATGACCGGACAGTTTCGAGGTAAGTATGCTACCAGTTGAGTGATCTTGTGACAATAATAATGTTTAACAATCATCGTATCCCTGCTTCAAACTCCCAATTGCAACCCCCGAACCACCACACAGGATATTATTCACCAGGACGGTTGAAAGTGAAGAGCAACGCGAGTTTGCGACGAAGGAGGTGACTCCAGACATTATGCGGTCACTGATCGAATCTGCCTACATGAGGCCCGTGCACATCACAGAAAACAACGTGGAGAGATTGTTTTCCGCTGCCACTCGGTTTGCTTTCCCAAGGGTCGTCCACCACTGCTGCAACTTCCTGAAGAGTCGGCTGTCCCCTGAGAATTGTATCGGAATGCACAAGTTTGCGAAGTCATATTTTAGTGAATGCCTTGAGCGAACGACGTACGAGTTCATCTTGTCGCACTTCAAGGACGTGGTGGAAAAGAGTGAGGAACTTGTGGAACTTGTTGTTGATGACCTGGATCAGATCATCTCAGAAGACACCCTCAATGTGAACAAAGAAGAGTTTGTGTTTCACTCCATTGTGAAGTGGATCGGTCACCAGCCGGACAGCCGAAAGATGTACATGACGCGTTTACTCCCCAAGGTATTTGCTTTGCCCATTTCCTTTCATTCTCATTCACAGTTTTCCCAAAGATTCAGGTGTAAATTTAAAAATTATTTTCTAACTTACCACCGGTTATTAAAAAGTAATTTTCTGAGAATTAATTCCAACTGAAAGGCGAAAGCGGCCAGGCCAGCCAATAATGAGAGTGGTGCTGATGGTGCCCGTTGTTGTTGTTGTTGTTGTTGGTATCCCCATGCCTTCCTTGGAGAAGGTATCATGACAACAACAGCCAAAGCGAACATTTCTGTGGTCGTGCACGTCCATTTTATCGGACATGGTGAGAGTGCATGTACGTAATCACCTGTAACTTGCTGCTCAGGTGACTTGAGAAACTCGGCGTGGCCACATCTTGAGACTGCCAGTCATGGTGGAGATTATTGATCAAATAATTTATTCTGTTCTCTATTGGCTTGAGCGATAGGGATGATAAACTGCTGATCACGTTTCATCAAGATGCCCAGCTTTCACCTCTCACGCCCGAAATCGGTCGCGACCTTCATCACCCGGTGCTTACGACCAAAGCAATCCGGAACGATTTCAGGAATTTATAATTCTGCCCAGAATGCCACCAAATGAGTGGCTCTCTCCTTTCAAAAAGGCCTCATGGGATATCCAACGTCCACCGAGGATGCTGTCGTACAAGAGACCCTGGTTAACGCCTCTCTGGAAGGACGGTGAACTCATCGATGGAACTCCGTGCCGATGAATCACCAGGGATACTGTTTGTGGTGAGGAATTACACTTGGACGAGAGAGCTCATGATAAAGGATGAAAACTTCAGACATACCTATTACTCAGCACAAACACATCAGGAATTCCAAACAATACTCATCAACAGTTTGTGTTAAATGATGCATGGATGAAAGTTATATCGCCAGGTTGGGGGATCTGGAAAGGTTTGGCCTGAATGTTTGAGAACGCTGTGTGCGCGAAGCGAGAGATGTGGTCGTACCACCGTCATGGCAGGGATGCGTGCGAAGAGGTTGGTGGCAACCACAACCAATGTACTGATTGATTGGATGACTTTCTGCACGTTCAACGTGCCCTGAGAGGAGACCCGATGCTCCGTAAGGGGTGGGGTTGGAGGAGACAGGGGTGTGGTGGGAGGGGAAGTGGTGGAGTGGGAGGAGACAGGGGCTGTGGTGGGAAGAGGTGGGGTGTGAGGAGGCAGGGGCTGTGGTGGGAAGAGGTGGGGGGGGAGGAGGCAGGGGGTGTGGTGGGAGGGGAAGGGGTGGGGTTGGAGGAGACAGGGGCTGTGGTGGGAGGGGAGGGTGGGGGTGGGTGTCCAGAGGGACTGGGAGGGGAAGGGGTGGGGGTGGGAGTCCGGAGGGACTGTGCTGGCAGGGAGAAGTGGTGAAGTGGGTGTCCAGAGAGACTGCGTTGGGAGGAGGGAGGGTGGGGTGGGAGCCTGGAGGGACTGTGGTGGGATGGGAAAGGAGTGGGGTGGGTATCCAGAGGGACTCAGGTGGGAGGAGGAAGGTCTGGGGTGGGAGGAGGCAGGTGATGACGAATATTTCATAGGTCATGTGGTTTGGTGTCTCTATTCGATTGAAGGAAATAAATTAAATAACATTTTCTTGATAAAGAGGACGTTGTGGGTCAGGTGTCCGATCGAAGCGGGGTTGTATCGAAATGAGGCGTCATGGTACCCGGCAATAACTGCTCGCAGTTATAAAGCATTGCGCCTCTCGTTGTTATTATTATTATTGTTATTAGGAATAAGTACTCCACAACACCCCGTACAGTCTGGACTTGCCCTTCTTCCATGAACTACCATCTATTCGGGCCCTTGAAAGATCACATGAGAGGCCAGCACTATGAAAACGATGAGGCAGTCCAGGTGGCCGTGCGTAGCTGGTTGTGAAGTGTAGGAACGGACTTCCACCTCAGCAGGATTTTAAGCTCGTGCAGCGCGTGCAGAAAAGCGTGGATCATTCTGGATATTTTGGAGGAAAGTAACGTGGTCCGTCCAGTTATTCTTGGCAATATGAGTTTTCTTCCATGTACCTTTGTTTTACTGTACAATGAACGTGCTGATGACTTCCGGTACGGCCCTCATGTATAATAGGACATGATTCACCATCTCATGGGGGCAATGGCTCCACAACATAATGAATTACGTGTTGGCGTCATCCAGGCTCGAACTTTACCAGCTTACTGTTACTACATACAGAAAGCATCTCAAAATGCGAAGCCCATCCGCTTTGTGTTCGGACTTTTTCTTCCGTGTGCTGAACAGTACTTTTGACCTCTTGACCTTTTGACCAAATTCTTAACTTGACATCTCCATATTCTTTCAATAAAGCTTTGTTCAAAATTTGATGACAACAGCTCAAATGGTAAAATTTGTCACGGCCCAAACAGACACACAGACACAGACACACAGAAGTGATTCAAAACACCGTCTCCCGCTGTACGGGGGGTAACGGGCTAATGACGCTCAATGTTAGTGTGTTTAAGTTACCTCGGTTATCCGTGGTTACACCAGCATGTACGGTTGATCTCTCTGTGCCATCCATTAACACGCCCATTTCCCATAGGTTCGCTTTGGCGTACAGCCCTCCAATCGCTTGATCGACGTGGCGAGGTGCAATGAATACGTGAAGAGGTCAAAAAAATGTCACCGTCTTCTCAATTTCGCAAGCAAGCTCCAGAAAGATTCGAACCTCAGATCGAAACACCATTCCGCGTTGACACGGCCACGCTTGCCGTCTTCTGTCCTGTTTGCCATCGGTGGCTGGAACGCCGGGTCCCCGACCAATGCCATTGAAACCTACAACCCAAGAACCGATACCTGGGTCAACGTGACGCCGGAAGAGGAAGCACCGAGGGCCTACTTTGAAACCGCCTACCTCGATGGATTCATATATCTTGTGGGTGGCTTTGACAGTTTAAATTACTTCAGTGATGGTCGACGATTTGACCCGGTCAACCGCGTTTGGAAGCAGGTTTGTTATTATCAATTGTTATTCCCTTATCTTAATAATTTAGCGCTCATCTTAGTTTAGCTCTTAAACGAGCCTCGACATTGTGTACAATTTTTTTTTGTAAAAACCTTTACCATTTTGAGTGTCTTGAGAAGATATATATATATATATATATATATATATATATATATATATATATATATATATATATATATATATATATATATGTATTCAATTGATCCCTCCCATACTCCAGCCGAAGAAGCTGCATCAAGAAGAAGACCTACACAAGGTAAGCGCTATGCTGTTTTGAACCCTTCCGAAAGTTCCTCCACAACTATAAAGATGTTCACACATCGTACACACATGATAATCCCAATGCTACCCCCCCCCCCCTCAGCTACCAGAGCGGTTTCATCGCTTGTTGGCGAATCTTCAGCAAGAGCCCAGACAGTGATGCATACCAATGAGGCTCCCAAGCATGTACCACATCCAAATGTCAAAAACAGTCAATATATAAATAATAAAGAAAGACCTTACCTTGTGTATGCCTTCTAAGGTTGCTTTATGCAGCTTCTTCGGCGAGAGGAGTGTGTGAGGTGTTCCGTCCGAGGTGTGTAGCATTGTATGTACTATGTGTGAACTTCTAGTTGTGGAGGAACTCTGGGAAGGGTTCGAAACAGCAAAAGCGCTTACCTTGTGTAGACCTTCTTGGGTTGCTTCATGCAGCTTCTTCAGCTGGAAGAGTGTGGGAGGCATCAAAAAAATGAATTAAAAAAAATCTCTATCCAATCCTGAAGAGATTAAACTCAACACTGTGATACTTCAAGGAGGTTACATGTCAGGAATACCTGCAAAAAACATGTACAACTCAAAATTCTCTGGATACAAAAATATTCAGCCCCTCAGGTCAGTACCTGGTGGAAGCACCTTTTGCAGCAATGACTGCTCTGAGTCTTTGTGGGTAGGTCTCCACCAGCTTTGCACAGTGAGATGGTGAAATCTTTACCCACTCTTCATGTGAAACTTCCTCCAGTTCGGCCAAGTTTGATGGGGATCGTCGATGGACTGCAATCTTCAAGTCTCGCCATAAATGTTAAATTTGGTTCAAGTCAGGATTTCGACTGGGCCACTCAAGAACATTTATTTTCTTCTTGTTCAGCCACTGCATTGTGGCTTGAGATTTGTGCCTCAGACCATTGTTCTGAAATGTGTATCCCCTACCCAGTTTCAGATTCATGGCTGACTCTAGCAGGTTTTCATAAAGGATTCTCCTGTACTTTGCACCGTCCATTGTCCCTTCTATCCTGACTAGTTTGCCAGTCCATGCTGATGAAAAGCAGCCCCAGAACATGATGGACTGCAATCTTCAAGTCTCGCCATAAATGTTAAATTTGGTTCAAGTCAGGACTTCGACTGGGCCACTCAAGAACATTTATTTTCTTCTTGTTCAGCCACTGCATTGTGGCTTGAGATTTGTGCCTCAGACCATTGTTCTGAAATGTGTATCTCCTACCCAGTTTCAGATTCATGGCTGACTCAAGCAGGTTTTCATAAAGGATTCTCCTGTACTTTGCACCGTCCATTGTCCCTTCTGTCCTGACTAGCTTGCCAGTCCCTGCTGATGAAAAGCAGCCCCAGAACATGATGTTGCCACCAACATGAATGACAGTCGGGATGGTGTTAACTGTATGATGTGCAGTATTCGGCTTGCTCCAGACGTACCGGTTTGAATTTAGATCAAAAAGTCCAATTTTCGTCTCATCAGACCATGTTCTGCTAATTTCGGCTAAGGAAGGGAAGAGGTCGTTTAGGAGTATATACTGGGAAGCGGATCTGTAATAACAAATTCCACCATGTGACTGATGAATATTTGGTCCTGAACAACATCCCAAAATTATTTGATTTGCTACATGTGTACGTACATTATGTTTGTCAAGTATTATGTTAATCGTCTTGTCGATGTGGTTTGTTGTCTGCTGGTATGCATGATGAACAAAGTGATCAAAGCATTTCCCCATATTTGGGCATGAACACGTGTGTGATATAAAATTAATAAACGGTGATTAAAATATTGTTGCGAATTCGCGCCCGCCGGCGTGCGAGCGGCCACTTAACTCGAATCGCGGCACGTCGCCCACCGGACGGACAATTCTGTCGTGACCCTCTCGGACTAACGCCGGGAACTAGTCATGGGTGGGCCTTTCGGCCTCACCACGATCGTGCCAATCGGCCCCCCGCGTGGGATAGGGTTGTTCGCCAAATTCGACCTATCTAAGTACCCACACGGAGGGCAGACCGGGCAATCGCACCTCGCCGCAGGTCGACTCCGGACTCGGGCCACTTTAAGCGACCCGTTCCGTACTATCGGGATAACCGAGCAGTGTTATCGTCAACCTCGACGGTTCCGATTAATTATCGGGCGTATTTCGCCCCTACCAACCCTTTACGTGAAGTAAGATGGAGATTCAATTAAAGAAAAGACGAAGCGAAACGGGAAAAACAGTTCAACATAATTCACATTTATTCCGCGGCACACGGAAAGCACACATATACAATTACAACAATTATGCACCAAAAGCAATTGCAACAAAAGAGACACAACAATGCAGATCTACTGCCGACTACGCGAGCACACGGCAACACTTACACAGTTTTACTTTACAGACGGCGCCGACAACACATATACTCAAAAGCAAAAGAAAAGGGCCACCCTCAACGACAAGGGGGCATACGTGGTCTGTGGGCGCGAGACCGGGCGGAGCCTACCCGTCTTGTGATGAGCCGCAAATGTCGCGGCGGTGCCCCGACGCTGCGCTCCTCCGCGGGTTTCGTTGGCACTGATTGGAATGGGGTGGGAACGGGGCCCCCTTTCCGCACTATCTCAGCGCGGGGGGGGGGGAGGGGGGAATTGTTGATGCTCTGGGGAAAGAGTATAGCTGGCTTGCTTGGGTCCCATGACGAGCGACTCCACTGCGACCTCGACCGCGCTCCCGGCTTCCCTTCTCTGCAGCTCCCCGACAGACTCCGAACCCCGACAGACTGACTCTCCTCCAGACCCATCTTGACTGCTGCTGCCACACTCCGCCGCCGCCACACCTCTCCAACTCGCCCGAGCCCAAAACTCTCCCGCTGCCACACTTCTCCAACTCGCCCGAGCCCAAAAAAAACTGACTGAATTCGCCCCGCGCTCAGCGCTTTATAGTACGGCAGGAGAACCCACATGCAAATTTCTGGATCAGAACGAGCTCGGGGGTGGAGCCACGCTCGCCCATTGGACGGAGAAAAAGGGGCGTGAATCTCCCCTGATCCTCGAATTTGCATATATCGATTCTACTCCGACGCGCCTGGAGGCGGGGCCAAACCGCCCCGCGCTTGCTGATTGGACGGATCAGAAGTGGGCGTGTATCATTCCTGATCCGACTTCTCCTCGGAAAGGCCGCACTTTGTACCCGCGGCTCGGCGCGCGCCCTGTACGAGGCCAGGACAGCCTGACGCTCGGTGCCCACAAGCGGTGCGGGAATGGCGGCAGAAGGAGAGGCGAAGGTAGTGGAGGGTCCAAAGTGCTGGTCCATGGCCACTGTGACGCTTGGAATGGCGGTGATGCCATGTTTTCGGGAGCGAGCTGTGAAGGTAAAGGTCGTGGCTGTTGGCGTTGTTGTTGTGAAGCAGCGTTGTGGTTGGTGGTTGTTGTGTGATGGCGGTTGAGACGTGGTTGGTTCAAAATAAAGATAGAACAGAAAAACGGCTATCTTAAAGGGTCGCAGCCCAAATGAATCACATTTATTCCCTCTAAACAACGGGTTTGGGCTAACTACACATATACTTACAGAGATATCTCACCTACGGGACCTAAATGGTGGTTTGCGAATTTCCTCAACCACAACAATATTTTTCCAGATTGCTCCAATGTACGTCACGCGTTGTTACATCAGCATTGCTGTGCATGATAACCTCATCTACGCCCTCGGAGGATTTGATGGCCATGAACGCGTAAATTCAGCTGAATGCTACCATCCAAGAACCAATCAATGGACCATGGTCGCGCCCATGAATGAAAAACGCAGCGACGCGGGTGCATCCGTACTCGGTGGCAAGGTAACACCACATTTGAAATAATTTCTTCACATTATAATTTTTTTCTCCTTATCACCTCTGCCGTCGAAGGTGGATGGAGGTTATGTGTTGACCCCCTGTTTGTTTGTCTGTGAGTGGGATGTCTTAAACATTTGTTGACGGATTCGGTCGAAACTTGGTGGACGGGTTGGTTGCGTGACGACGACCAATTGATGAGATTTTGGTGAAGATCCGGATTCAGTAATTTTTTTAAATTTACAAGTGATTCTGAGAGAGAGAGAGAGAGAGAGAGAGAGAGAGAGAGAGAGAGAGAGAGAGAGCGAGTGAGGGTGGAGAGAGAGAGAGTGAGAGACAGAGAGAGAGAGAGAGAGAGAGTGAGAGAGTGAGAGAGTGAGAGAGTGAGAGAGTGAGAGAGTGAGAGAGTGAGAGAGAGAGAGAGAGAGAGAGAGAGAGAGAGAGAGAGAGAGAGAGAGAGAGAGAGAGAGAGAGAGAGAGAGAGAGAGAGAGAGAGAGAGAGAGAGAGAGAGAGAGAAACAACAACCAGAACGATGTTTCAAAATTGCGGATGGGTTCCAACTAAATTTGGGGATCAGTTGGTAGATGACAAGAACACACTGATTCGATTTTGGTGAAGGTCAAGATGCAGATCCGGCCTATCAGAGGGATACAAAACATCAACTGTTTCGCCTGACGGAGGTATGCGCGCCACCGAGTGCCGTTCTAGTTTCCACTGCGATGATCCTCATTGTCTTTGTTATACTTCTTCCCATATATTTCACATTTCTTTTCAATGTGAAACTGATACATTGTTTGTGGGAGATATTGTGCTTCTCACCTTGATGTTCTCTTCCGCTCTAGATATACGTTTGCGGAGGCTTCGATGGCATTGAATGCCTCGCGAGTGCGGAGTACTTCGTACCAGAATCAAATGAATGGACGGAAATCTCACGAATGAATAGCTGCCGGAGTGGCATTGGTGTCATTACGTATAATAACCTCATATACGCTGTGAGATACCGCAAACAATCCATGCACAAACTTCCACTCACCTTTTCTATTGTTCGCAACACTAAAAAGGTCAAGCAGTCTGCATGAGGATCCTAGTAGGTGTTGTGAACCATTGTCTTATCGCCATTGGATTTTTCTGTATTTTTCTCCATCCATTTTCACTTCGAACCTGACAAGGTCCCCAGTCCCTGCTGATGAGAAACACCCCCATAACATGATGCTGCCACCACCATGCCTCACAGTAGGGATGGTGTTCTTTGGATGATGTGCTGTGTTGGGTTTGTGCCAAACGTGACGTTTTGTATTTCGGCCAAAAAGTTCCATCTTTGTTTCGTCAGACCACAAAACTTTTTTCCACATAGCTTCACAATCTCAAGAGTGTTTTTTGGCATACCTCATACGGGCTAAAGGTGGGCTTTTTTGAGTAATGGCTTCCATCTTGCCTCCTTATCATACAAGCCAGACTTGTGTCGGGCTTGGGATATTGTTGTCACATGCACACAGTGGACAATCTTTGCCATAAAGGCCTGCAGCTGTTTCGAAGTTCCCATTGGCCTCTTGGTGGCCTCTCTGATCAGTCTCCTCCTTGCTTGGCCATCCAGTTTGGAGGGACGGCCTGTTCTCGGCAAGGTCTTGGTGGTACCAAGTGCCTTCCACTTCTTAATGATTGTCTTGACTGTGCTCCAAGGGATATTCAAGGCTTTTGAAATATTTTTTTAGCCATCCCCTGATCGGTGCCTTTCCACAACTTTATCCCGGAGATCTTTTGAATGCTCCTTGGTGCTCATGGTTGAGTCTTTGCTGTGAAATGCACTACCCAGTGGAGGAAACCTACAGGAACAACTGATTTTATTCTGAAATAATCAGAATGACTACAATTGAACACAGGTGGAGGCCAATTAACTTGGTGTGTGATTTTGAAGTTGTGTGATTCACGTATTCGCGGTTTTTCACAGGATTTTTGATTTTCCCTGATGTATCACGAACCACCGGTAACATATCCCCCTTTTTCCCATTGAAACAACATCCCAACATTCGCGGATTCGACATTCACAACATTTTTCAGGAAAGTATCCCCCACGAATGTCAGGGTCCAACAGTGTAGCACGATATATCAATAATTTATTGGGCCCGATATGTTTTCCTGGATCAGGCATTGCATGTCGGAGGTATGAGCTCAACCCAGTGCTCTTCTCGTATTACAGATGCAATCCCTGGAGTTTCGGCTCCATACATACATACACACATCGCTCCATGACAGTAAGCCTCAAAGATTCCACGATGCCTTTTATAAAGATTAGTTTGTGTGCCAGTAGTTGGGTCAGCTTACAGATTTCTTCTCTGATGGACACTGCCAGATAGCTTTGCATCACACACGTGACGCCCTGATCTAAAAAGCCAAGTAACAGACAAGAGAAGACCAATGATAAATATATTTTTTGCTGAACCCTCAAACATAAACGGTTAAAGATACTTGCATGTACACACATTGATATCCGACATACGGACAAAACTATTATGTTTGAATGCATGAGTGGGTGAGCAGGCAGGTAAAATTGTCAGGTAGGCTAGGTAAAGGAAAATAAAGAAAGGGACTAACCTCTTGAGTAGATGCTGGGTATAAAGAGGACGTGTCTTTGTGTTCACACAGGTCGGTGGCTTTGACGGCGAGGAACGTCTGTGCTCAGTCGAGGCATACAATCCATCAGACAACACCTGGACTCTCGTGGCATCGATGTTCAATCCTCGGAGCAACTTTGGCCTGGAGCTCCTTGATGATATGCTGTTTGTTGCAGGGGGTTACGACGGCTTAACGACCATCGATAGTGTCGAATTTTATGATCATCTGACAAATGAATGGAAGCACGCCCAGGACATGGGCATCTGTCGCAGCGCACTGAGCTGTTGCGTCGTGAGCAAATTGCCGAACGTGCACCTGTACATAAGTCATTGAATTGTGACAAATGGAGCCACAAAAGAAAAATTCAATAAAGCAAAAAGCTTGTTCGTGCCTTCAAGCCAGTGGCGTGATGAGAACTTTTGTTTCAAAACTTTAAATGTTTCGGTTTTCAAGAAATTGTAAGCACTGAGTGCACTGAAGATGGTGAAAGTGGAGTGGGGTTGTCTCACACTGTCCCAAGGACATCAACATGAGTCAATCACAATGTCGGGACTGACGTCACGTGTAGATGAGGATTTGTAATGGATGCAGATTGATTCCCCTCCATAAAGGTCTTTCATGAGCTCGTTCTCCGGAGATGATCTGTTTCGAAATACTTGAAAATTCATTTCCTCAATACAGCTTCCTTCGGCTGGATTTCAACCCATAACATGTAGCCGGTCCAGTGTCCTCACCTCTAATATGCCAAGTGGGCATCAGGTGACCTCATTTCTTCATTTCACAAATAATTCTCAGTAGAGTACCAGGAACATCCCCACCACTCACTTTTATTGGTCCCCAAACTGGTTTCACCAGAGGGGACTCTCAGTTTGCTTTATGTCCGTCCAGCTGTCCCACCTGTGGTTTTTCAGACTTTACCCAAAATCTATAACTTATTCAAGTGAAGCTTGGTGCACGGCTTTATTAGGAGAAGTTACAGAACAAGTTGGAGTATCAGGGTGTTTCATCAATTTTTCACAGAGTTATGTGAAACTTATTAAACTTACAAGATATCACATCGGTCGGTGATAAGTTTGTAACTATCTCAACTGGGTTAAATGGTCCAACGAGACCAAGCTTAACTTCAACCCGATGTGATGATTCTCTGCTGACACGTTGGAGTCATTGAAAGATTTCTGGAGGATCTTTTGGAGAGTAGGCCATTGTGTGTCAGCAGCACCTTTGACTAATGTCCCTTCCTGTCATTGTTCAGTTCAGAGTAAGAATAGGGTTAGTGTCAACACCATGTTTTTTTAATGACCTTTACATGGCAAGAAATGAGATTGTATATATATAAATATATAGTGTTCCAAAAAGACATGGACAACTTTGGTTGTTAATATGTTTTGGAATCACAAATGATACAACAACACCCTTTGGTTTATATGACACAAAAACTGATAGTGTTGTGCACACCATCAATACAATTCAATGTGAGCTCCGTTTGTTGTGCGCGGACATCAAGGCGGTACCCGAGTTCTTGCCATGTTCGGCTCACCATGTTTGTGTCCACCAGTGTGCATGCAGCTGTGATCCGTCTGGTGTTGCATTGTTTAGTGGCCCCACCCCCATTGGGCTTATTGCATTATCTAGCGGCCCCACCCCTATTAAGCTGATTGCGTTGTCTTGCGTTGCATTGTCTGGCGACCCATTGCGTTGTCTAGTGGCCCCGCCCCCATCAGGCTGATTGCATTGTCTAGCGGCCCCACCCCTATCAAGCTGATTGCGTTGTCTTGCATTGCATTGTCTGGCGACCCATTGTGTTGTCTAGTGGCCCCGCCCCCATCAGGCTGATTGCATTGTCTAGCGGCACTGCCCCCATCAGGCTGATTGCATTGTCTGGCATCCCTGCCCCCATCATGCTGATTGCAATGTCTGGCATCCCTGCCCCCATCAGGCTGATTGCATTGTCGAGTTGCTCCGCCCCATCAGGCTGATTGCATTATCTAGCGGCACTGCCCCCATCAGGCTGATTGCATTGTCTAGCGACACTGCCCCCATCAGGCTGATTGCATTATCTAGCGGCACTGCCCCCATCAGGCTGATTGCATTGTCTGGTGTCCCCGCCCCCATCAGGCTGATTGCATTGTCTAGTTGCCCCGCCCCATCAGGCTGATTGCATTGTCTAGCGTCCCTGCCCCATCAGGCTGATTGCATTGTCGAGCGGCCCCGCCCCCATCCGGCTGATTGCATTGTCTAGCGGCCCCGCCCACATCAGGTTGATTCCATTGTCTAGCGGCCCCGCCCCTATCAGGCTGATTGCATTGTCTAGCGTCGCCACCCCCATCAGGCTGATTGCATTGTCTAGCGTCCCCGCCCCCATCAGGCTGATTGCATTGTCTAGCGGCCCCGCCCCCATCAGGCTGATTGCATTGTCTCGCGGCCCCGCCCCCATCAGGCTGATTGCATTGTCTCGCGGCCCCGCCCCCATCAGGCTGATTGACAGTCGTAGAATCTCCCACCCCTCTGATCCCTTCCTTGACAAAGGAATGCAATTTTGTGGAATTCTTTCAATCTATTAATATTTCGATCAGTTTACAATTCCCCACTATAAAATACACGAGGTTAGTGTTTAAACCGAGTTTGTAGCTTAAATAAATTTTGAGTTCAGCTGTCAGAAAAGAATAAGAAGAATGACAAACAGGCCCTGATGGGTCTCATTGTTCTTGTTCAGCGATGATGTCCCAAAGTCTGATGAGTGTGATCGGACGAGGAATTCTCCACACGTGACTGGTCGCTAATTGTTCGGTTTTTAGTTCTATCTTGGTGGATCATTTTGAGTATTTATGTTGTGTTGAGACAATGGAGTGTCTGGGCCATCCCTACTTTCGAAGTTTACCGACTTCTTCATATTATATTCATCACAAGTTCAGGTCCAGCCTTGTCGACCAATGCAGTTGGAAAAGGACTGAACGTCACATTGAGTGGGTGCTTCGCGATGCGGCACCCCCGCGTGACCAGGACAGCGTTCACAGTGACGTCACATTCCCACGGAAATCAAATTTTCACAAATATCGATTAAGAAAATGTCGAAAGCTGTCACTAAACTTTTTAACGTTGATCAAAAAAAGAAAATCATACAAATTAATATATAAGGAGAAAAATATTGTTATTGATGACGCAGTGAAGTGATTCGGGTGATGAAACAGATATCTGTGTGTTGTTGGTGGATCCGAGGAGAAGAATTCCTTCCGTTCCTCCACGTTTCAACCAATCAAAACGACGCATCGCCTTTCCTCCTTGGTCATTACCATCCCTCAGAGGTTATCGCCACCTCTCCACTACTTTGACCAATCAAAGCTCGTTCTGATCCAGAGTTTGTCAGA